>NC_143021.1:31852497-32191247 GCF_055824585.1 Amblyomma mixtum | reverse complement strand
GACCATGCACGTGCGACCACATGAAAAGCGCGGGAACGCGGTTCGAGAACATTCCAGTGTCTGCGCGACGCAGATCGCATCCTTCTCTCTCTCCCCACACTCGTCGGGGGCGTGTTCCTTAATTAAAAATGTGTGTGATGGGTGCCTCAGTGGACTTTTCAGGACACTCCTTCCTCGACAAGCCCGGCCCCCATCTAGGGATTCCAGGGAAAGAAAACGATATAAAACTCGGCAGCGAGGACGGCGGAGTAGCTTCTCGTCATCAAGCTCCTTGTTATTGAGAGTCTCTTACGGAGAGGTTCTCTCAGTTGCTGTTTGTATATATGTAAATTCACTTGTATAGAGTCCTTCTTCTTGTCTTTCCCTTAACCTCGTCTCCGACCTTCCTCATCCCCTCTCCGGCACGACCATGCTACCTGAGCCGCAATAACTGGTGGCAGCGGTGGGATCGAGTCAACGGACGCCAGCGGAGAGACGTGGTTAACGGTTTGCTGAGCAGCAGTTCGGCGAGTCGGGAGCAGTGCAACAGCCCTGTGTGATGACTAGTTGCCTGCAGCGGAACGACTGCGCTGGATTCTTGGCTGCGAGGTTTGGTGAGTGCGGGACTTTCCTCTACTAAGTTTTGCCAGGCTTTTGTTAAGTGTCAGAAACAGAGCTGGTAATTGGGATTATCGTTGCTGCCGGGTTAGTGCGGCAAGAAAATAGGGGCAGTAGAGAAAGCAGCACTCGGAGCAGCCATGGATTTGAAATCGTTACGCAAACCTAAATTACTCGAGCTTGCGAAAGAGTGGGGTCTAGATGTCTCAGACAAACTCAGAAAACCAGAGCCGCTAAAGGCTATTCTTGCGTTGGAGGCTGAAGATGGCGATCTCGCGGAATGTCTTGAGGCCATTGAGGAGAGGAAATTGGCAAAGAAAAAGAAAGAGGAACTTGAATGTAAATGGAACTTGAACGTAAACAAATACAAGAGAAAGAGGAACGGGAGCGTCAACACGCTTTGGAAATGAAGCGTCTCGAAATAGAGATGGAACGCGCTCGTAGTGCAGGTCAGGCACACGGTGCAGGAGAGCGGGTATTGTACAAAATGACTGACTTGATGCGGTCGTTTAAGACTGGAGAGGACATTGGTTTGTTCCTTGTTCATTTCGAGCGAACGTGCGAGCAGGAGGGGTTTTCTCGGGAAACATGGCCACGGCGCTTGCTCACTTTGTTACCCGCTGAGGCGGCCGACGTAATCGCTCGCCTGAAGAAAGAGGAAGCGGAGGATTTTGATCATGTGAAGTCGAGCCTGCTAAAAAAGTACAGGCTGTCAGCGGAAGCGTTCCGTCGGAAGTTTCGCGAAACTGAGAAAGACAAAAATGAGTCGTATCCGGATTTCGCCTGCAAACTTATGTCAATCATGCAGGAATGGCTCAAAGAGGAGAAGGCCTTTGGTAATCACGAGAAGGTTCTGCAGTGTTTCGGGCTGGAACCGTTTTATAGACGGTTACCGGAGAACGTTCGGTACTGGGTCTTGGACAGGCCAGACGTTAGTACGGTGGCGAGAGCCACCAAGTTAGCAGAGGAGTTTGTGACTCGTCGGGCTCGCGGAGCTAAGGACGGTCAAAAGAGTGAATTCGGTCCGAAGTTTGAGAGGCCGAAGTTCACGCCCATTAGAATAAATTAGGGCAAACGTGGTGCGGACCAGAGTGAAAACGGTCCGACCGAGCGCAAAGAGACGGCGGAAGCCGCACGCAGAAAGAGGTTCGATGCAAGGCAGCCGCGCGCGTGTTATACTTGCCAGAAGCCGGGACACTTTTCGGCGCAGTGTCCCGAAGCGAAAACAAAGCTCGTGCTTTTGTCAGTATGCAGTGGCGACGAGAACATGAAGCTTCTTGAGCCCCGTATATACGAGACCTCGTTGTGAACGGGAAAGAGTGCCGAGTTCGGGATTCTGCGGCGACGATGGATGTGGTTCACCCCTCGTACGTAAAACCCGATATGTTCACGGGCGAGTGCGCGTGGACCAAACAAGCCGTAGAAGCACACAGCGTGTGTTTGCCCGTAGCAAAAGTGTGTATTGAAGGACCTTTCGGCGCACTTGAGACAGAGGCCGCGGTGTCATCTATGCTCCCCCCTCAGTACCCGTACCTCTATTCAAACAGGTCCGATCAACTCTTGCGCGAAAAGGGAATTTTGTTTGGTGAGGCTAGTGTCCAGGCCTTAACTAGATCGAGAGCTCTGGAGCTTGCTGCAAAGGCGGTAGTTGCGGAGGCGACGTTGCCGAACAGTGAAAAAGGGTCGGAGGTACAGCACACTGAGATTGAGAGCATATCTGCACTGGGTAGAAAGGAGCCTGAAACGTTGATGGCATCGGATGTGCTAGAGAGAATGCCGGACACCGAAAAATTAGAGGAACTATCTGCAGACCTGCTCATCGCGCCTACGTCAGAGGGACTTAATAGGTTACTAGAAGTCCGCAGTTGTGATCTGATAGCAGAGCAAAAAAAGGACCGCAGCCTAGAGAATATCCGCTGCAATGTGAGAGTAGGGATCGCCCAGAAATGTGTCCGTTTTGTAGAAAGAAGTGGGATCCTGTACCGCAAGTATCTCGGCCGCAGGGGAGTTGAGTTCGATCAGCTCGTCGTGCCTCAGCGCTATCGTCAGGATTTGTTGCGCGTGTCTCATGGAGGTTCGTGGTACGGGCACCTAGGAGTTAAAAAGACTAAGGAATGTCTTTTGCAAGAATATTATTGGCCGGGGTGTTTTCGTGACGCAGAACTGTTCGTAAGGGCATGTGACACCTGTCAGCGTGTGGGCAAACCTCGGGACAAAGCGCGAGCGCCGTTGAAGTTGGTGCCTATCATTACGTAGCCCTTTAGACGACTCGTTATTGACACAGTAGGACCACTGCCGGTAACGACCTCAGGCTACAAACACATTTTGACTGTGATCAGCCCAGCAACAAAGTTCCCCGATGCCGTACCGCTTAAAGAATTCAGCTCGGTTGAGATTGTTAATGCACTGATTGTTAATGGGCGTGATTCCGGCGCTACCATGAAACCGCCGCTCACGTTATGGCTCTTCATGCAGGTTTTCAACGTGGCTGTCTCGTTACAATGCGATCGTGACTGCCTTCTGCCCAGCATCAACGGATCCTCACCTCCGGGCAATGTTCTAAGTAGTTTAGTGGAACCTTTCAACGCCGATGCCTTCCTCGTCGCTGAAGCGTGTGGTGCCGCTGAATTTGGACAATGTCCGCTGCCAGTCACCCAACATTGGACCGTCGACGAACATTATCTCTTGCTACAAAAGGGGCGTCACAGCAGTCTTCCTCTGGGGCGTGATTCCGGCGCTACCATGACACCGCCGTTCACGTTATGGCTCTTCATGCAGGTTGCTGGAATGCCTCCTTACGGCACCGATGTTTTGTACGTTTTGCCATTTCCGCCCCATGTGATTTTTGCACAAGTGTGTTCACGCTCTTCTTTTATCGAGAATGCAAAGTACTGTCGAAGGCGAGGCTATTTGTTAAAGCGTAGGGCTGTGTTTTTCTTGCTGCTGCTGTTATTGTGCGGAGACGTTGAACTGAATCCAGGTCCTGATAACGACTCTGCTCTTCAACAGCTTCTAGATGGTCAGGCTGATATTAAGCAGAAATTGTTATCCATTGAGGAATACCAGGCTGTGAACAAGGCTGCCATGCAGACTCTTAACACGAGGTTGACAAAACTAGAGATGCAGATTCGCCATCTTGATGAACTGAAGAGCACTGTTGCGAAATGCCAGGAGAATAATCAATTGCAACATGCCGAGCTGCAGAGCCTGAGGGCCAAATTAGATCAGCTAGAGAACAGGAGTCGGCGTTGCAACTTGCTTTTCTTTGGGATTAAAGATACAGATCAGCAAGAATCAAATGAAACAAGTGAAAATCATGTGGAAGAAGTCTGCAGAAAACATATGGGAATTGAAGATTTAAAATTTGAAAAAGCACACCAAATTGGCAAATTTAGCCCAAGTAAAAAGCGACCCATCATTGTAAAGTTTTCGACACATAAGGAAAAGCTAGCAGTCTTTGCAAAATCAAGAACACTCAAGGGTACTTCTGTCAGTATATCTGATGATTACTGCAATAATGTACGAAAGAAACGAAAAATTCTCTGGGAATACGCGAAAGCACATTGTGATGAATCAGATCGTCCGGTCATCAGGTATGATACTTTATGCCTGAAGGATGGAAAGTATATATACGATGAAAATCAAGAGTGTGTGAAGCGGGTCACGTGACTTTAAGCCGATAACTGTCGCTTGTCTTTTTTGGTAGTTAATTGCCGTAACATTAAAAACAAAAAAGATGAATTACTGGGTCTTGTTGAACTGACGAAGCCGTCTGTCGTTCTTCGATGTGAGTAATAGCTACATGGTGGTATTGCTGATAGTGAAGTGCTTCCAAGTAATTACTGCAGCTATAGGAAAGATCGCGACACGCATGGTGGGGGTGTTTTCATCCTGGTAGACGAAACAGTTAATTCCCAGAAACTTGATATCGACGTTGGAACCAGTGAGGCTATTTGGGGCAAAATACGTTTAGAAAATGGTAAATCTATCGCTGTGTGTTCATTTTACCGACCAACGGGAAGTGCATCAGACACCTTAAGCGACTTTTCGTAAGCTGTCGAATCAGTTAAGCATGATTACATGGCCATCGGCGGTGACTTTAATCTACCTGAAATTGATTGGTCCCATTTAGGCATGGTATCAAGTAGCGGTAATAAGGAGACTAAAGCAATGCTTAATATTTGCGCCTCCTTCGCTTTGACGCAAATCGTGACTCAACCAACTCGTGAGAACAACGTTCTAGATCTTTTCTTGACTAATTAACATTCCTGAGGCTGTGCACCCTCCTGTAATCTTGCCCGGGATCAGTGATCACAGTTCAGTCCTGTGCGAAATGAAGCTGAATTACGTCAGAGTTAGTGATGGCGGGCGGCGTCGCATATATAGCTATGGGAAAGCACGTGTCAGTGATATCTGCGCTGCTCTCGAATCCTACTTTCATGTGTTTGAAACACTATCTGAAGCGATGTCAGTTCACGAGTTGTGGAAAATTTTCAAAGAAAAAATTTTAGAGCTGCGTGAAATGTACGTTCCTAGTTTGATCTTGACGTCACGACGAAGCAAAAGCAAGCCTTGGTTTAACAAAACTGTGCGCAGGTTCATATACAAAACACAGGCTGCTTACAGGGCGTATAGAAGGCATCCTTCTATACAGAACAATGAAAAATTAAAATATACAACAAACGCAGCGAAGGTAGCCGTTAAACAAGCAAAAGACTTACTTTTCTTCTTTTCATTTGCGCATAAAAGAGCGTCCTAAAGAATTTTGGCAGTTCATGAACAGAAACGGCAAGGGTCAAGTATCGATTCCATCTCTTGTACATGAAGATTCCATTATCGACGAGAGTATCGATAAAGCTGAGTGCTTCAATGAGTTTTTTTCTTCTGTATTCTCTGCTCCTTCCAGCACCTCTCGTTGAGCTCAATTTTGGTCGTTAATTCTGATAACATGCGTTGTGTCGAGTTTAATCAAAGAGGAATTGAGTCGATACTCAAAGGGCTGAATGCTGCCAGTGCTCCTGGTCCTGACGATCTACCAACTGCTCTTTTCCGTGCATGTGCGTGTGAGTTGTCTGCATATCTGAGAGTCATTTACACAAATTCCTTAGAAGAAGGTGCACTGCCTTCTGACTGGAAGTTAGCCAATGTAGTTCCTGTGCACGAATCTGGCCCTCGAAATGTTTCTAACTATCGTCCCATCTCTTTGACGAGTATTGCTTGTAAAGTTTTGGAACATGTGTTTTTCACTAGCATTATTAATCATATGAATACGCATTCCTTATTAAGCAATCAGCAGCATGGATTTCGTAAAGGCCTTTCTTGTGTAACACAGTTGACTGAACTAATTCATGATCTGACAAGTGCACTTGATGAAGGCTTGTCTGTAGATTGCGTCTTCTTGGATTTCAAGAAGGCATTTGATGTTGTTCCTCATTCTTTTTTGCTTGAAAAATTGTCTTGGCATAACATTGATGAGAGAATGATTGACTGGATACAAGATTACTTGCACTTAAGGAAAGAAAGAGTAGTTATTAATGGAAAATTATCAAGCGAATGCATTGTATCTTCTGGTGTACCTCAAGGATTAGTGCTCGGACCTTTGTTATTTTTGATCTTTATGAATGACATTTGCTCTAATATCTCTTCTCATATTCGTCTGTTTGCAGATGACTGCGCATTGTATAGGGTCGTTGATAGTCCGAATGACTGTGTGCAGTTACAGAATGATTTGAACAGGGTGTCTGATTGGTGTAAGAAATGGGGTATGTTTATTAACTTGCAAAAATCAGTGTATATGGGAGTCACAAAAAAGAAAAAGCCCCATGAATTCTCTTATACAATTAATGGGACACAACTTTCCTCAGTATGAGAATACAAATATCTCGGCGTATTCCTAACCTCAAACCTAAGCTGGAGACGACATGTCGACTATGTAACAGGAAAGACGTGTCGCGTTCTTGGTTTTTTAAAGCGTAACACCAAGCAATTCCCTTTAGAAACAAAAGTTACTTTTCATGACAAACGTTCGCTCGGTTCTCGAATATGCCTGCGCTGTGTGGGACCCTTGTCATAAAACGGATATAGATAAACTTGAGAGAGTACAAAACTTGGGTATCCGATATGTCTTTAACAACTATACCAGGAGCTTTAGCGTTTCGCGTGTAAAAAACTGGCTGGGATGGAAGACGCTTGAAAAACGTAGATATTGTTTGAGGTTAAAATTTTTTCATAGTATTTACTATTCCAATACTGGCATAAACCGTGACCTGTACATCCATTCACCAAACTATATTTCGCTACGCCGTGACCATCGGTTAAAAGTTAATGAAATTAACTGTAAATCAGAGATGTACAAATACGCTTTTTTCCCTAGGCCTATAAAAGATTGGAACCGGCTCTCTGAAGAGGTGGTATTAATTACGTCAGGTGATTTATTCTCTTCATCGCTGTGAATGCTCTTCTTAGGCTGTATTAATATTGCATCATGGTTGCATTTTATGTGCTGCACTTTGTTACCTTTTTTTTTCGTTTGTATGATGTGTTATTCCCCCCATTGTAATGCCACTTGTGGCGCTGTGGGTATTACAATAAACAGTAAACAATGCAATACTGTCCATATTCGCGCGGGTTGGTTTTCCTGCGGAAATCCAGTCAGACCAGGGCACGGTGTTTACAAGCGCTTTGACCACGGCCTTTCTAAAAAGGTTTGGAATAAAGCTTTTACATAGCTCCATGTAGCATCCCCTATCGAACTCCGTTGAGAAGCTCCACTCCGTCATGAAGCGGATATTGAGAGCGTAGTGTTTTGAAAAGAAAACAGACTGGGAGCTATGCTTGCCTGCAGCGATGTTTGCATTGAGAACCGCGCCCCATGAGGCTACGGGGTTTTCGCCAGCAGAGCTAGTGTATGGTCGCACGCTGCGGTCTCCGCTACGCATGCTTCGAGAATCGTGGGAAGGCCGGGGCGACGACCCAGTCGTGGTGGAGTACGTGCTTGGGCTACTCGAACGTTTAAAAAGGGCACAAGAGTTGTCAGGTGAGGCACTGAGAAAAGCCCAGCAGAGGGCCAAGCGACGACGTAATGATTTTACGGACATCGCTGAAAAACAGGCTCGATGTGCAGTGGGAGGGTCCGGCACGGATTGTGCAAAAACTGTCGGACGTTAACTACGTAGTGAACCTACCAGGAAAACGTAAAGTACAGCAGGTTTACCACTGTAATCTGCTCAAACCGTATAGACAACGGGAAGCAGTGTTCTGTATGATGATAAACGCTCCCGAAGAGCTTCCGGTAAAGCTTCCGGGATTGTGTTCAGTGACGAACAGGGAAGGCACTGAACAAGTAATTAGTGACTTGGTATTGAAGGCACCGCTGTCGCCTGAGCAGAAAACCGAGCTGCACGAGCTCTTGCAAGAGTTTCGAGGTCAGTTCTCTGATAGGCCAGGTAGGACTTCTGTGCTTACTCATGACATAGAACTTAACTCGGCAGAGCCGGTACGGTCCAAGGCATACCGGGTGCTGCCGCGCCAGCGCGATATTATGGAAGCTGAGGTAAAGAAAATGCTTGAGCTGGATGTTATTGAGGCTTGTGAGAGTGATTATACCTCCCCTTTGATTTTAGTGGAGGTACCGGGCAAGGACCCTCGTCCTTGCGTCGATTACTGCAAGCTTAATTCCATCACTAAGGATCAAATTTATCCGATTCCGAACATCGAGGAGCGCATCGAGAAAGTTAGTAACGCTCAGTTTATCTCCACACTAGACCTAGTCAGGGGTTACTGCAGGTTCCACTTACAGAGCAGGCTAGTAGATATCCGGCGTTTATTCCACCAATGGAAGCATTCCGTCCTAAAGTTTTAAGTTTTGGTTTGAAGAATGCGCCGTACTGCTTTTCTAGCCTCATGGACAAAGTGTTGCGGGGACAGGAAGAGTTCGCTTTGCCGCATTTAGACGACGTAGCAATATTTTCCGCATCGTGGCCTGAGCATAAGGCACACTTGCGGGCAGTTTTAATCCGCCTGCGCGACGCGAGCTTGACGGTCAAGGCTCCTAAGTGCCAGTTGGCACAGGCGGAGGTTGTCTACCTCGGGCACGTGATTGGCCAGGGCCGTCGCCGTCCTTCTGAAATAAAGGTTGCCGCGATACGAGACTTCCCGCAGCCGCGCACAGACTGATATCCGGTCTTTCTTGGGTGTCGCCGGCTACTATCAGAGGTACATCCCCAGGTATTCTGATATCGCGAGTCCCTTGACGGATGCTCTCAGGAAAACAGAGCTACAAACAGTCGTCTGGGACGAAAAAATGGAAACAGCCTTTAGCACCCTAAAGAGCGCTCTAACGAGTCAGCCTGTGCTACGATCGCCTGACTACTCTAAAGGTTTCGTGGTTCATTGCGATGCTAGTGAGCGGGGCATGGGCGTTGTGCTGTGCTGTACCAGAGAGAAAATGGAGAAGAGGAGCACCCTGTCCTGTATGCTAGACGCAAGCTGACCGGCCGTGAGCAGGCGTACAGCGCCACAGAGAAAGAATGCGCGTGTCTCGTATGGGCCGTTCAGAAATTGTCGTGCTACCTTGCCGGCTCGAGGTTTATCATAGAGACGGATCATTGCCCTCTCCAATGGGTGCAGACAACCTCTTCCAAAAATGGCCGCTCCTGCGCTGGAGCCTCGTATTGCAACAATATTCTTTTGAGGTGCGTTACAAAAAGGGGAGTCTCAACGGTAACGCCGATGGCTTAAGTCGAAGTCCCTAGCGCGGGAATCAGCCTCAAAGTTGCTGCTTACTGGTGTTTTTTTTCCTGATATAGGATTTTGAACATATTGTTTTTGTATTTTTTTGTTTCAAAATGAGATGGGTTTTGCAGTGTAATGTGCAGATTTGTGGACACTGGGTGCTGCTGGACTACTCCCAGGGATTAAATGACTGAATAAGAGGGAAAGAGCCTGGCATTGCTTAGTGTGGATTGTGTCGTGCTTGCTGACTGACCGGTTGGGTTTTCGGCGTAGTTCTAACGCTAGCGGGGAACCGGTCATTTTGAAGTCACGTTGCAGTGCCCTTTGTGAACCTGAACGTGCGAAGGAAGCCTTCGAGGTGCACTGGGCTCAAGAAGCAACGAGAGATGACCTACTCCGGCTAAAAGCAGCCTCGAGCGACATCCCTCCGGACAGCGGATGCAGTCCCCTGTCCATCGGGATCTCCTTCTCTCGGCGGGGCAGTCTGTTACGTTTTGCCTTCGCCGTGAGAAAAAATCCCCGCGGTTGCAGCAGAATGCCGATGAGTCACGAAAGGCACGGGGGGTCAACGCCTGAATTAGCCACGGAAGCGGCGTCAGTCATCCACCCCGCATCCAGCCAGCCAGCTCTGCTGTCCTTAAATACAGAAAGAAGTTAGCTGCCACGTTCGGCAGTACTAGACATTCCAAGGGGCCCGGGTGTCAGCCGGGTCCAGTCATCAAGTTGACAGCAGCACCCGTCTTCCAAGAAGAAGTGGTCAGCGACCGTTTCCCCTACACCGCGCACGTGCGACCCTGCACGTGCGACCACATGAAAAGCGCGGGAACGCGGTTCGAGAACATTCCAGTGTCTGCGCAACGCAGATGGCATCCTTCTCTCTCTCCCCACACTCGTCGGGGGCGTGTTCCTTAATTAAAAAGGTGTGTGATGGGTGCCTCAGTGGACTTTTCAGGACACTCCTTCCTCGACAATCCCGGCCCCCATCTAGGGAGTCCAGGGAAAGAAAACGATATAAAACTCGGCAGCGAGGACGGCGGAGTAGCTTCTCCTCATCAAGCTCCTTGTTATTGAGACTCTCTTACGGAGAGGTTCTCTCAGTTGCTGTTTGTATATATGTAAATTAACTTGTATAAAGTTCTTTTTCTTGTCTTTCCCTTAACCTCGTCTCCGACCTTCCTCATACCCTCTCCGGCACGACCATGCTACCTGAGCCGCAATACCCCTTTGCTGGCTGGTTTAGTTTGTGAGGTTTAACGCCCCAAAGCTGCTCAGGCTATGTGAGATGCCTTGGTCAAGGGCTTTCGAAATTTCGACCACCTGGGGTTCTTTCACCCCATGAGGGCGAATTTTCCGGAGCCCTTCACTTTCCTCTTTAACGGCGCCATGAGGGGTCTTCCCCGTTTCCAAATGCCATACCTCACGAAAAACACTCCCTATACGCCGCTGATATCACCCCCTCGACCAACTCTGGCTCAGACGGTGAGATCCAGAGCTCTCTCTACAGACCTATTGACGCTTCCACATCTTCGTAGATGCGAACGGCCTGACATGCTCCCCAAAAAAATGGGAACTTCTTTTAATCCTTGAGAGGAGAGTGCACCGACCAGCCAACGAAGATATTTTCATGAACTTGACCTCGTCCTTTATTACGCTCGTACCAATGTATTTAAATAATGATTTTTCCCTCGTACCATCGAGGCTTGGAATATACTCCCTTGCTCGTTGTGCACTCTTCCTTTACATGAATTTATTGAAGCAATTGCCACTTATATTAAGCCATTTCATTGACCTCTTAAATTGTAATTAAGTTTTTTTTTCAATTCTTGTGTTTTCTTGTTTGTTCCATTGCATTGCATAACTTATCTTGGATTTTTTGTGTACACCTCCCACTTATGACACTGCTCCGAATGGAGCTGCTGTATGCGAAAATGAATAAATAACTTGTTAGGGGGTTTCTGCGCAAGTAGGACACCGACGGAGTTCACAGCGGGTTACACAATACTGCGAGGTGGTGGTGGTGAAAAACATATTTGGGAAAGTAAGTTTTTTACAGAAAGGTGATTGGGGTAGGACCCTATTGGCGCTTTCCCCTTACAATACTGAGTGGAGCCCCTATTCCGGTGCCCAATTGGCAAGCAACGCCGCCCGCGTCCGTTGAACCAAAGCCTTTTGGCTCTTTAGGTCTTGACAGCCGAGCAGGGCCGCCTCCCAGTCCTCTCTGGTGGGGTTGGAGTTGGGGGGATAGACGGGTTTGATTGACACGCCCAAACCATGTGGAATGTGTCAGCCACCTCTCCACAGAACTGGCACGCGCCATCAAAGGATGTATTGAAATGTTTAAGCACCGCCGGGCACAGTACCGTGTTAGTAAGAATTTTGAAGAGGAGGCGCTCGTCAGCGCGATCCAGACCCTTACAAGGGGCCAGGTAGCGCCGGTGCTGCTCCTTGTAGTAATCGGTGATTTGTTTGAATGTAGGGGCCAGATTGTCTGATTGGGAGTAACAGAAAGATAGCCCGGGGAGAGAGTGCGCGGGCGGCTTGATCGGCCTGTTCGTTTCCATGGAGTCCCTGGTGACCGGGGGCCCAAATCAGGTTGCGTGGAGTTGGATCTTCGCATTGACAGCTATATTCCAGTATGCGCCAGGCAAGCGGGGGAGCGCAGCCCAACCCGTAGTTCCGACAGGACCCTCGCGAGTCGGTGATGATGTGTTTTGACTTGGGATTCGTGAGAGCCAGAGCAATGGCAATCTCCTCCGCGTCTGTTGCGTTGTATGCTTTGAAAGTGAGCCCGTTAACTGTGTTTGTGTTGTGTACGGCTGCGGCTGTGTGCCACCCCCCGTGGTGTGGGCCGGCAACGTCCACGTAATACACGTGTTCTTGGTTACCACAGTATCGCGCCAACGCCTCCGCGCGCGCCTGGCGACGACCGCTATGGTCTTCTCTGGACATGTTGCGGGGAAGGGGTCGGACCCGGAGGGCGCGTCTCCAGGGTTCTGGCACTCTCTCCCTTTCCTCAATGTGGTAGTCATGTTTGATGTGTAGCCGGTCCAAGAGGCAGCGACCGGACGTGGTCTGTGCAAGACGCGTGTATTGGTTGACTAAGTGGACGTCTCGAAGCCCCCGAAATGTGTTCACCACGCTCAAGGCCAGAAGCCTCTGGTTGGACGTGGTGACCGGGAGATCGAGAGCCCGCTTGATGACTTTCCGCAGGATGACCTCCAGTTGGTCATCATCGTGTTTGCGCAGGTGCAAGTAGGTAGTTGAGTAGAGGATTCTACTCGTTACGAAAGCATGGGCAAGCCGCAGTGCATCCTTGCTTCGTAATCCGGCCCGCTTGTTGGAGACCCGGCGGACCATGCGGCCCACCTGGTCTCCCACTGTGCGAAGTTTGGCTAGGGTAGTGTCGACCCTGCGTTAATGGTGTATGAAGAGACCAAGGACGCGGATCTGCTTGGCCTCCCGTATCGGTCCCGAGGGGAGACTGATGCGAAGCGGTGTTGTGTCCCGAGGGGAGGGACGTAAGTGCACAAATTCTGATTTAGCTGGGGCGCACTGGAGTCCGCAGTAGGCCGCGTAGTCGTCGACTGCGGTCGCCGCTGCTTGCAGGCAGGCCTCCATGTGGCCCAGGTTACCTTGCGTGGCCCAGATTGTAATGTCATCCTCATAAGGAGCGTGATGTATCCCGGGCAAAGAAGACAATTTGGAGGGAAGATGAAGCATTGCCAAATTGAAGAGGAGGGGAGACAGGACCGCGCCTTGAGGTGCTCCCCTCGAGCCGATGGTGTATGGCCCGTGTTCCGCATCTTGTATGCGTATATAGGCTTGACGGTCTGTAAGAAATTGTCTTATGTAATGGAATGTTTTGTGGCCAGAGTTGGTGTTACTGAGGTGGTCCAGGATTACTCCATGTTTGACGTTGTCGAATGCGCCTTCAAGATCCAAGGCCAGGACCACCTTGTCGTTGTGGGGACATTCTACAGGATCTAAAATGTCGTGGTGGAGCTGCAGAAGTATATCCTGTGCTGACTTGTGAGGACGAAACCCGAACATAGTGTCCGCGAAAATGTGCTGTGTTTCGAGATAATCGGCGAGTCTGTCACGCACCATCGTCTCCATCAGCTTGCCGACACAAGACGTGAGGGAGATGGGGCGAAGGTTCTCCACATCAATAGGTTTGCCGGCCTTCGGAATGAAGGTCACGAGAGCCGATTTCCAATCGAGAGGGAGAGGAGTCTCTCCGTCCCAAATGCTATTGATGTATTTGAGGAGCGCGGCGTAGGCTGCGTCGGGAAGGTTGGCCAAGAGCTTGACCGTAACCTTGTCGTGCCCGGGTGCAGTGCCCCGCTTCATCTTGCTTAAGGCCGCCCGGAGGTCGTGGAGCCGCAACGGAGCGTCCAGCTTCGTGTTCTCTTCGCCTGCATAGGAGTACGCCGCGGGCCGGGGGTCCTTAGTGGTGCACAGGTATCGATCCCTGAGTGTGTGCCCTAGCTGTGTTGTCGATCCTGTAAAGTTGTGCAATGCCCTATGTAAGTGGCGTTGGGTTTCCGTGCGTGTTTGTACTGGATCGATGAGAGCGCGGAATAGGCGCCACGTGTTGCGGCCAGACATCTGGCGCGCAGCCGCTTTGCACCGGTCCACCCAGTTAGTGTCGGCTAGCTGAGTAGCATATTACGCTTCCTGTTGTGCGAGTTCGGGGATGCGTTTCTTAAGGCGTCTGTTATGTTCCTGTTTCTTCCATAGTTTGTTGAGGCTGCGGCGGGCCTCCCAAAGGTGGAGCAAGTGGTTGTCCACGTCCGTTTGTGTTTCTGTGAGCTGTATCTGCTTTTCGTGTTGTGTGAGTGTAGGCGTGAGCGATTTGGACCATGCGTCGTATCCCGACTGGAGGGGGTCTACGATGGGTAGAGAGGAGCGGAAAGTCGTTCAGTCCGGGACACGAGCTTGTGTTAGTGGGCGTTTCAGGGGACGCATGTAAATGGTTCTATTCATTATACAGTGATTACTACCCAGAGTGTCCTCTGTATTCAGCCAGTCGGCATGGCGTATGTTGCGTGTAAATGTGAGGTCTGGGCAAGTATCTCGTTGAATCGAACTGCCGACACGTGTTGGGTTGGTGGGGTCAGTGTGTAAAGTGAGTCCTAGTGTGGAAAGAAGTTCCGCAAGTTTCCACGTCTGTCCTCCCGGGGGTAACCCCATAGCCTGCTCGGGGCGTTGAAATCCCCGACGATCAAAGGGGATCCCTTCCAGCCACCTGCATAGCTTGGGTGAAAATTTTATTGAACGTGACGTTCTTAAGTTTAGGTGGGCAGTAAATGTATAGAATGTGTACAGGTGGGTCAGACCGCTTTAGGGGCAGCACTGACAACATCGTGTATGGGAAAGGCGGTGTTGTGGGGAGCGTGACCTCCTGCGCAGTATACTGCTTGTGAACAAGTATACATGTCTGCGGGTTGTGTTGAAATGTAGTGTAGTTTGTTAGTTTGGTCCCGGCGCCGGGTTCCTGAAGGGCAACCACGGCAACGAAGAACTCAAAGGTCTCAAGATAGAGGCGGAGATGAGTCCGCTTCGTGCGGTTCTTGAGACCACGGCAGTTCCACTGCTTTAGTGTAAGCGGCTGAGTTGTTCTTGCTCGCGACTTAGGGTTGGGGGCCACGGTCGGAGGCGGAGGGTGGGGTTACGTTGTTAAGACTCCGCAGTCCGCTAGTGCCCGGCGCAGAAGTGCAGGAGTCTTCCGAGAAGTCAAACTCATCGGGAATAACTCTTTAATTTGGAGGGGCAGTTAGCGTCCCTGATGGGCCCTACGCGTTTAAGGACGCGCGGATTGTCTTTTATCCATTTTTGGATAATGTGAGTTACGGCTTGTGTCACCTGTGCGATGACACTCTCCACCTGACGCGCAATGGTATCCTGGATAATTTTGGGGAGGTCAGCCAATTGTGTTTCAATCGCGGTCACCCGGGTCTCCAGGGCCGCAGCGCGACTCTCCACAGGAGTAGGAATCTCCCTGTCTGTGATGTTTTCTTCCTCGCCGCTCGACGCGGGCGGAGTAGGGAATTGGGCTTTGAGCGAGTTAAGCTCGCCGGCTAGTTTTTCGTTTTGAGCTCGCAAGAGGGCGAGCTCGCGCTTGAGTTCCTGCGTCTCGGTGGTGCTGGTGGGGGAGGAAGGAGAAGGGGAAGGAGAGGAGGCGACCCTCGCCCAGCTGCCTACCTTGGGTTGGTTCCAGGCGGCGCCGCCAGATGAAGCGCTGAGAGCTGGGAACTCCGCTGCTCCGGGTGGTCGCGAGCAGAACGGCCAGCAGAGCAGAAGACGGCCAGTCCACCCGAACCGATCTCGTGCAGCCCGGCGGCACTTCGTCTTTCATCGGCGCTTCGTCTTCGTCGGCGCTTATTCAGTAATCTGCCTAAGCGGTATCAGGCGTGGCCATCGTGGTTCGCTAAAGAACCCATACCTTCCATCCAGGCCAACTCAGAAGCCATAAAACGTCTCCTCACCGGCGGACCCTTCCCCGCGGGACCTAGAGAACCTCAAGGCCTGGGAGGACTGGGAGCCCCTGCTGCGCTCGGAGGACCCGGCCGTGCAGACTATCGCCACCGGCCGGGCTGCCAGTGTTATGGACCTTAGGAACATAAACACTTCAGTGCAGTGGGGTCGTGCGGGGACCCTGGGGGTGCCCCGAATTCCTTGTACAATAAAGTTTTTTTTCTCTCTCTCTCTCCTCACCACACCTCCCCAATTAATCGTCCTTATCCTTCGCATCTCCACACGCAGTAGAGGCATGGAGGACAACCTCTGCCGGCTAACACAAGCATATCTCATCACCAGGATAGTATACTCCTACCCTTACTATCATCTTCGCCGAAACGTCGACGGAGCAGTAAACACCGTAATCCGATCGGTGTAAAGGGCTCCCATAGGGTTGCCACAATACGCCAGCGCATAACTTCGCACTTACAACACTGTTACGGAACTTGTGAAGGCACACAAGACAGCCCAAATTCATTGCCTCTCCAGAAACAACCACAGTCATCTCATCCTTGACCAGCTGAACGTCCAGCCCAATAGGCGATCCCTATCGCACAGCCTCCCTCCCGATAGGCGTGTGTAGCTGCCTCGTAGAGCCCCTACCCAACAACATGCTGCTTGGGCGACACTACACGCGCCGTCAGCACAAAGCCCGCGCAATGGACGATTTCTATCGTGCCACGAACAAGCAACATACGTGGAGGCTGCAAGGCAAGATGCAACAACCTACGTGGTCTGTTCAACAACACCGCAATCTGCTCTTATCTCCGCCTCCGCGGTGTGCGCCCCCTCCCCCACCGCAGCAGAAGAGACAGCGATAGCGCTGGCCATGGCTGACCACCGTAGGTGCTCAGTCCGCTAAGTACGAGCAATCCTTTATTATTCAGCAGGCTGCATCTGCCTCCCCGCCACACGCATCCCGCGCGGCTGCTATCCCGACCGCAAAAGTAACCTAAACCGGATACCCGCCCACGCGGGAAGCTCAGAAAACAAAGTGGCCGACCAACTTGCCCGAGGATTAAGAATCCGGGCGGCCGGCCCGAGAGAACCAGGCATCCACGCTGAAGGACCCCAACATTTGCCGACATCAGCAATTTTCTTCAAGAGACGAGACGCTGTTTCACGCCTCCTCACCCTGACCTCGACCATGCACGAGCCACCCTGATCCACAGATTACACACGTACTGATTCTTAGCCAATACACGCTATCACTAATCCTCATGGGAGATAATGACCCCAATTGCCCACATTACATTAAGGAGATCCCGCCACTCAGGCACAAGTCCTTTGGGGGTGCGAAAATAATCCGCCCCTACGGGCCCTCCTGCCAGCTCCCTCTGCGGAACACTCCTCACCCAGCTGGACCTTGTCGTTCTCTAGTACTACGTCCCGCTACCACCAAACGCTTACCAACCCCACATGCTATTCCAATGCCTGGCGGACCCTCTTCCGCGGGCCTGGAGTACCTCACCAGCTGAGAGGACTGGGAGACCCTCTTACGCTCTGAGGACCCAGCCCGGCAGAAGACTGCCACAGGTCGGGCTATGAACGTTATAGTGTAGTGGGCTCGTGCGAGAGCCCTGGAGCCTGTGTACCTTAAATATCTCTGTCGAAGTTTTTCCCACTACAAGAGCACTGAACTTTCCCTCAATTCGTGGGCCCAGGGCGTTTTGTTCTGCAATTGGAAATCTGCTCTTCCAGTTCTGTGGCCGGAAGGACGCACAAAATATTTCAGGCCAAGTGAAATAAAAATAAAAACTTGGCAGGGGCTTAGCTTTGGTTAAGCCTGGTTGGTTGCAAAAGCGAGCGCAGCGCCTCTAACGGAAGGAACGCAGCGCGCCGCGTACAATGCGGCGACTGATGTCGCGCGATGTACAATAACACAAAACGGCGACTATTGCCACCAGACACACAAAACTACAGAACGGCGACTATTGTCGACCGACACCCAAAGATACAGAACCGCGACTATTGTCGCCCGACACACTGAAATGTTACAGAACGGCGACTATTGTTGCCCGCCACAAAATAAAATACGAACACAAGTGCACCAAGAAAGTTTTTAAGAGTCCAAAGAAGGCGGGGGAAGTAGGCGGAAAAACTCTCGCTACCACTCCGCGCACAAACACAGTGCACAACACTGGCGCGCAACACTTAATACGGGGGGAGCCACACCGTCACACGGTCCCCGCTGGCGACGAAGAAGCGGGTGCACCACCATCGCCGGAACTCTGTTTCCGGTAGCGAGACCCAGTCTAAGCGTGCCTGCTCAAACAGTCGCGCTCGCACGCCCTGCAGCAAGGGGTACATGGCCCCTTGTGGACGGCCCTAGAAGGAGTCCACACCTCTCTGGCGCCACAACACAAAAGCACCTACACACAATAACAGGCGCACAGATGTCTCGCGCGGACTGGTGCGGGAATCCAGGGTAACAAAAAACATACGCGACATCAATCGCCAAAATGTCCTTGCCGCCATGCGCTCGAACATTGCGTGTTGTAGGGTTTCAGTCTCATCGCACTGCAGACACCGCGAGGAAGGTGCGATGCCCCACGCTGCGATGCGGACTCCCGTCGGCAAGACCCTCCAGCCTCGCAGCCAGCCGAAGTCGCGGACGCCTGGTGAAAGGGTGTGAGACGTCAAATCTCGCCACCGCACCCGCCTGCTCCGCTCTAGCTGTTCCGGTGTAGCCTCCTGGGTGGCAAGAGCTCGCAAACGCGGGAGGCCTGCGTCTGAGAGACGTCGGCCGTGGGCAGGGCAGCGGTAAGAGACTCGGACGTCAGACAAACATACCGAAAGAACCTCGGCTGCTGTTGGGCTGAAGGACCGACTTCATGACCAAAAAAATGTGCGCCGCGAGGTCCCGAGAAGGAGGCCAGGAGTCCTTTTCCCGGGTTACCACATACAACAGTGCAACTGTTCGCGAAGCTCGCCGCCGAATTGTTGCGACTAAGAGAAGGATGAAAAGGATCTTGCACGGGCCTGCCTGCTGGCTAGAGCCGAGCCACCACCGCTGCCACGGACAGATAGAGGAGAGCTAAAAGATAAGAGGAAAGAGTGAAAGAGTGAAACAAACGGAAAGACGCGCGTCTCAACAACCGCGTCTACCGAAGCGGACGCTGGCTGACAAAAACGGGTAAGCGGCCCTAGCCGCGCCTCCTCGTCACCAACTCCCGAAGTTGCCCGGATGCTTGCGTTCGCATTCGACGCCGCTCTCTGTAATGGCGGATTCGGTATATTTGCAGAAATTGCCTGATTTACCTTTCAATGTAGTATAAATTGTCATTGCAAAACATCATGCCTGTACACTTTAATAAAGTTCTTAGTTTTCCTTATTACTTCGTCGCGAAATGTTGCTGGTGATCTCATTATCGCGCGTGGTTGGGGCGCGCGTCAATGCACCCGGGGACAGTATAGCTCTCGCATTCCCGCAAGAAAGCCGTGTTGTCTACGCCGAATTTTAACGCGAAAGTTCTCAGGGAGCGCTTGGTTTCTGAGGAAATGAGGCAGTAAGTGGACACCTGAATAACGCCGTAAGTGAAGTGAAAAACAAGGGAGTGAAAGAAGAAAGGGAGAAAGTGGTGCCGTAGTACAAGTCTCCAGAATAACTTCGACCACCTGGGGATCTTTAACGTGAACTGTTTTGGTTTAGGGTGTTTACTCGTCTATGACGGACACCCGCCGCGGTGACTCAATGGTTAAGGCGCTCGGCTACCGAGCCCGAGTTCGAGACCGACCGCGGCGGCCGCGTATCGATGGAGGAGGAACGCAAAAGGCGCCCGTGTGCTATGCGATGTCAGCGCACGTTAAAGATCCCCAGGATGCCGTAGTGGAGGACTCCGGAATACCCTCGACCACCTGGAGATTTTTAATGTGCACTGGTTTGGTTTATCATAGTTCAACGTCCCAAAACGACTTCGGCTATGAGAGACACCCGCGGTGGCTCAATGGTTTAAGGTACTCGTCTGCCTAACCGAACCAGAGTATCCGGGGTCGAACTCGACCGCGGCAGCCGCGTTTCGATGGAGAGAGAGAGAGAGAGAAAAAAACTTTATTTGAATTGAAATCCGGGGCACGCCCCAGGGTCCCCTCACGACCATACTGCACTCAAGTGTTTATGTTCTTAAGGTCCGTAACACTGGCAGCCTAGCCGGTGACGATGGTCTGCACGGCCGGGTCCTCCGAGCGCAGCAGGGTCTCCCAGTCCTCCCAGGTCTTGAGGTTCTCTATGTCCCGCGGGGGAGGGTCCGCAGGGCAGAGGGAAAGGATGTGGAGGGAAGAAGCGAAAGTTCTGGGCATAGGGCGCATGCCGGAGTGGGGAAAGATGAAAGATAGTGGACTAGGGTAAGGGGTGAGAGGAGAGAGTGTGACTGTAGTCTGCGCCAGAGTGTTGCTTGTTTTTTGTCTAGGGAGGAGTGGGGCGGGTGGTACAGCTGGCGTGAGGCTCCGTAGGCCTGCGTCAGCTCGCTGAATGAGACCAACTGAGCCCGGTTTAAAGAACCTCGGGCTAAAAGGTTGGCGGCCTCGTTTCCGGGATTCCCGGAGTGCGCAGGCATCCATATCCGCGTCACTTGGCGGGGTGGGAGTGCATCGGACGAGTCCAGTATGCCAAAAGCAGGGACGTGGACTCAGCCTCGAGCAAAATTTAGAATCGCAGTTTTTGAATCACTTAAAATGTACGGGGCTTCCGTGCGGGTGATAGCAAGTACAATGGCGGCTTCCTCTACAGCATCTGGGGACGTGTCTGGAGGGAGAGGTAGTGTGAGGAGGGCAGATAAAGAGGAGTCCACCACAGCTTCTGTCGCTTCATAACCCGTGCAGGCAGCGTCCACCCATACGGCGTCCGGCTCGGAGCCGTACGCTTGATGGAGTGCTTTCGCACGGGCTCTTCGGCGCTGCTCATGGTGGGACGGGTGCATATTTCTCGAGAGCAGCCTGATGAGGAGCTCCTAGTGAGAGGGTCATGGGATGGCAAGGAGGGTTGGGTCGTTGGCCGGTATTCTGATTCCGAGCGAGTTTTTGAGCAGGTTTCCGGCAATGCCGTCACATATCTGTCCCCAGTTGGACCGGCAGAGCTCCTCAGTGTGTTGTTAGATTTGCGTCTGCAGCGCGGCCAGCAGCTTTTTAAGTGTCCTGTTATCTTTGTTGCCTTTCCAGCGCACCAAGAGGCTGCGATAAGCCTGCCAGAGGTGGGCTAGGCGTGTGTCGAGTGTAGGGGATTCGGTTATAGTTTCAATGTGTCGCGTGCTGGGTTGAACGTCATGCCTAAGTGATTGCACCAATGCATCGATGTCTGCGATGGGAGTGTCTGGGAGGGCGGTGGTGCCGCTCGAAGTACATCCCAGTTAATGAGTTTGTGTGTTGTATTTACTTGACGGGGTGGCTTGTATGGGACAGTGATTTGTATGATGTAATGATCAATGCCCAGTGTATGTTGTGTTCTGTTCAAGGTAACACCGCAGATGTAGCGGCTCAGCGTCAGGTCCTGACTGGTGTCCATGTTGACTCTTTTGCCGATCCGCGTAGACGTATGAAACGTGTTGTGCACAGTGAGCTGGAGGTTCTGCAGGAGCAGCCAGAGCCTGCGACTTCGATGTGTCGTGGTTGTGTATCCCCAGTCAGTACGCTGACTGTTGAAGTCCCCATCGATGAGTAGGGGATGTTTCCCTGCTAGATGGTGTACGTTTCGCAGAAATGATTCTAGCAAGGCCATCGGCTGGGACGAGGGGTGGTATATGTTGGCTAAAAATATAGAAGGAAGTGAATGTGTTTGATGTATATGTTCAGTGATCACGCAGGGCGCCTCATACATGACTTGATGAGTTTTGTAGGTGAGGCTGCGGTGGTTGAGTGTGGACGCCCTGAGTGTGTTAGTGGTATCTGGGTGTGTAGATGTGTAGCTGGGTAGGATTGCCCCGTGTGCAGTCTCCTGGAGAAGTATGTGGGGCGTGGCTGTTATAGTGGGAAGGAGAAGTTGCAGAGGTGTGCGCTTGGTCCGGAAGCCGCGGCAGTTCCAAGTTAACATGGGGAGATAATTAATGATCCTCCCCCATATTGGATAGTGGGGGGATTGAGAAGGGTAGTAAGAGGGCTGTCAGTTGGTATGTGTTGTTCAGGAAAGGTGGTTTGTGCTTGCGGAGGTAAAATGGGGGTAGTGAAGGGGGTGTGAAGTTGGGTGAAGCCATGGGTAAGATTATGTTCCAAGAGTTCCATCATCTTGTTAACCATAGCGTGCATGCGCTGCTCAAGTTTTTCTGTGAGGGTGGCGGCAAGGTGATTGAATTTGGCCTCGAGGCGGGCGTCTAGCTCTTTTAGTTTGTGCTCAAATTTGGCTTCGAGTGCTGCTAATTTGGCGTCTATTTCTGGAAGCACGGGAGGGAGTGTGGCGTCTGAGGTGCGCTGCTTCTTTGCAGGAGGGGTGCTCGAAGTGCCTGCGGATGATGAGATCAGGTTAATGACAGGAAGTATGGTTGAGGGGGTATGGAGATGGCGGGGGTGCTTAGGAGGGAGGAAAGGCGGCTTACCTCGTCACGCAAGGTCTTGAGTTCCTGGTCTCTCGGATTTGCCTGGCAGGACTGGGGTCGTGGGGGATGACGGGGGGCGTTGCCGAAAAAGCGGTCTGCCCAAGTGAGACGCGAGGAGTTCTTGTTGCCATTCGGTCGGCTACCGGAAAGCGACCGGGAAGCTGTCGAGCTGCGTCCGTTGGCTGTGCTGGGTTGATCGCAGCGGGAAAGCCGGGATGTAAACGGGGGAAAGAGAGCGTTCCTAGGGGACGCTAGTTTACGGCCATGTGCCTTGCAGTTCACGGTACCGGTCATATGAGGGCCTCCGCAGAGAATGCAGCTGGGGTCCATGAGGGCACATCTTCCATGGGATTGGACTGTCCGCAGCGGGGGCACTTATTTAATCTTGGGTGGACACACATCCGCCCGGTAGCCTGGGACGCAGCATTTCTTGCAGGCGTCTATATGCTCTCAATACGGTGTGCATCTGTGAGCTCCTCCATAAAGAAATGGGCGCGTGGGACAGGTCCAGCACGGAATGTGATTAAAAGAAAACGCGTGGAGCCCATTCGGCGGGCGTCCACAATGAGGGCCTCTCGGTGGTCAGGTCTTGCAGGAGCTCTGTCGGGGTCTCATTCCAGTACGCATCGGACATGACTCCGCGTACTGCTCCGTCCGGTGGGGCTATGTAAGGCGCGATGGTGAATTCCTTGCCTTGGTTAGTGATGGTGGTTACTCCAGCCAGAGCGAGCGCGTTATCTTTTAGGGGCGTGCTTACGATGCATGTATTTTTGACCGGGTGTACCCTGATTTGTGTAAGCGCTGGTTCGTGACGCTGGGACGCCGCTTGGAGGATGGCCTCCCGTAGTAGTCGGGGTGGAAGCAGGTCCAGCTGCAGCCCGCCTCGTGATCTAAAAACGACCTTGTAGTCCGCAGCAGGAAGCGGCGGCTGCTGCCGCGAACGCTGCGCAGTTGAGCGCGTTGCTTTCAGGTGCGCAGACTTGTGAAGGCATCCAGGCTTCGGGGCACCGGTAGCAGAGGCTGCGGCCTCCTGGCTTCGGGTTGCTGTACAAACGAAAGCCACACCAAGGATGTAAGTCCAGTCCCTTGGGTCATAGTCGCGGGGGTTCAGAACTTCTCCCTGCGCGTGCACCTCCATGCTGGCGTTGGTGGCGGAAGCGTCCGTCGGAGTAGGCCTACCTCCCAGAAGAGCGAGGCGTAGATATAGTGCCTAGAATATACTGGCTAGTGTGCTGACCGCGGGCGGCGCGGTGGCACCCGCGGTGATGCCAGCCGCGGCGGCCGCATAGCGGCGCTGTGGTGCGAGAGAGTGTAGGGTGAGCGCGCGCGTCGGGGCCTGCCGGTTTCTTGCACGCTTCGCGCCGCTGAGGATTGGAAAGGGCTAACGAAACGCTAACCAAATGTACGCACACGTTAGCGTAAGCGGTTGATGGAATTCAAGCTGAAAAAAAAAACACGCTTCACAAAACACACAGCTCGGTTTAATAGAATGAATGCAGCATGTTTAATCAAAGGGGAAGTGCGAGGGGGGTAACGCTTTTTGGCAAACAGAAAGTAAGAAAATGCGCGTACTCAATTCCAGTGGCTACAGATAGGCACTGTCACAGATAGCCAGCAACAGATAAACGCTGTGTAGGCTGCACCTACACAAATTAACTTTGAGTGTGATAGAGTAGCACATTTTATATTTTCCAAAGTGGCAGGATATCAAACTTACAGCTTTTGACTATATTAGTACGGAAACAGATAAAACACTACGCTATTATGAATCCTTTTCAGCCTTTAAAATATATAAATTTTAAAAGTTCCAAGTAAAGAGAACTTGTTACGATTACGGCAGAACGTGTCCATGCTTTTGGTCTTTTCGCTTAAAGCCTCAAAAACCTTCGTGTTCAGACCAAAGCCACCCTTAAACCGTTGCAGATATTTTTGCAAGCATTGGAGGCGACCGTGAAACAACTGGACTCTCGCCCTCTCTCTGAGGAAACTCTTCTGGGCGCCAGGACGAGACGTTCTGATTGGTGGCGTGTGATAAAGGCCCTGCTCAACTTTTTGTGTGAAACAGGCCTGGATACTCGTCTGTGACCGCCTGTGCACAACCTACATGGTTAATGACACGTGTCGGTGCTTGTGTTGCAGACACCAGTTTTATGAGTTTTATGTGCGTCTACTAACCGCGATGCGAGTGCCAGCCAGTGTGGTGTATGTGTGTGTGTGTGTGTGTGTGTGTGTGTGTGTGTGTGTGTGTGTGTGTGTGTGTGTGTGTGTGTGTGTGTGTGTGTGTGTGTGTGTGTGTGTGTGTGTGTGTGTGTGTGTGTGTGTGTGTGTGTAGACATCACCCATGAAACTCATTGTATTATGCCAACATCAGCCTTCATTCGCACTTTCCTTTTCCTCCTCTTCCCTTTCCCCTGTGTGGAGTATCAGGCCAGGGCCATGTTACCACCGGCCGACCTCTCCACCTTTCCCTCATTAAAATTCCTTTCTCTCTCTTTGCAAGCATTTTCGCCCAGGCAAAATCATAATGCTCTGCTACCGAAAGTGCTCGTAGAGCTTTGGGCTCCTCATTAGCAAACATTCCACAATCCATGGGCATCATCATAAGATATGCCTCTCAGAGACTTTTGTCTTGCGGCCAGGAAACAAGCTCCCACAGTTAACTGCTGCTTCTTCGGGAGTGACTGTATTTTTGCCTCGAGTACTTCTTCGCTCAGTGCATTGTTTTGCTCCTTCATTTGAGTCACATGCTGCTGAGCATTGACCACGCTTTTCTTTGTCTTAAAGCACAAAAACAATTTCTGATTTTTTTTTGTCACTGCAAGGATCTTTCGTCTTTTTTCTTCTGTATATGTTGTTCTGCGAGAGCTTCCGTAAATATTTGCAGTGCAAGCATGACTCTCCTTTTCCATCGGTGGTCAGCGAGCATTTCTCTGCAAAGTACATACTTCTGTATGAGGTGGGCTTGCCTGCAACAGGAATCATGCTACATCCGTTACAGACGCCACGCAGAGCCATTTCTGTGATTAATGTCTCTGCCTCATGGCGGGCTGTAAGCATGCGCTTTTGCTTTTTTCTTCCTCGGAAGTAAATTGTGGCAATTACAGAACCGTGCTCACGCACAGGTTTTCCAAAAGTCACCCTTCTTTCTATTAATAGTTTCGAGAAGTCACCAGCTTCGGTCTCGCAACAGGCATAAGTTAAAGCGCCATTTGACGGAGCAGGCAACTTCATCCATGCGACCGGAATCAGAACTCCATCGAACGGGTGCCAAACATCACTTAGGCACGGACACTGCAGTATCGCTTCGCTATCACACACCGGTCGTGTAGCAATGTCTGTCTGCTCGGAATCGGAACGCTTCTGGAGTTCCTCTGATGCGCCTCCACGAGCGACGCAATGAGAGTCAAACCGCGTATCATCACCGTCGAATGCAGAGCACAACTCGGGATCCACCAGCTCGACATTTCGCTTCCGTTGTTTAGGTGCCGCTCCTTGGTCGCAGATGTTTCGCACCTTCCTTTTCACCGTCTTTTTAGGCACAAGATGAGGCGGATAATTTTCGAATACTTAGCGGCAGCATCAGGCTTGAGGCGTGGCTTCACTCGGGCCAGTTCGTTCACGACGCCGTTCACCGTAAAAAAAAAAAAAAAGATCTTTCGATGCATTCTTCTCGAAATTTTTTTCGCATACGACAGCCTTCGGTGTCAGCCTTCTGTCTGCCCTCTTGATCTTATTTTCCCATTCAGCAAGGCGTGCTGGGTCCGCCGGTGCAGTGAACAAGGACACCTTTTCTTCGTTAGGCCGATAACTGCTTGTACACAACGGAACAAAACATGTCCTCTCTTTGCATTGCCGCTTAGCCTTTAATATTTCAGGATGTTTTTCCTCACGTTTAGCGTCTTCCAGCTTCACAATCCAAGAGATGATGCTTGTCAAACATTGATTTTACACGAGCAATCGCGCGAGGCTGCGGTACAGTGTCTAGTAGCTGCGGTATCGGCGCGACAGCAGACGACAGGAGTTCGGCTGCTTTCGCGCAACCACCCGACCGGCAGCGCCCCTTGCGGCCTCTCCGCGCAGGCATCGCGGAAGGGGCCTCGCCCTCCCGTACGAAACGCGCGCGCTGCGCACACTAGCCAGTATATTCTAGGCGCTATAGCGTAGCTCAGGTTAAGTGGTCACAGAGGGAAGAAAGAGGGGCCGTGGGTGCCCGAAAAATGGTGTAGTCTGGCCAAAAATTCGTGGTGTGCGGCGCTCACCTTCACAGATCAGTGGGTGGTGAAATCTGGGCCGATGATGTTGGCGATTAGCGAATTCCGTCGTCTTTGTGTGGAGCCGATTTGGGGTGCGTCCATACTCCACGGCCCCCTAGCGGGATGTAATACGACCCACAACCGTGCAACACAATGACAAAGCCATCCTCGCCCTTGATCTGAAAGGGGCTTTCGACAATGTTAAACACGGAAGCATCCTGGCCAACTTAAGTTCTACCGCCTGTGAGGCTAGGGCCTACGCGTATGTAAGAGATTTCTTGACTAAACGCTAGTCCTTTCCTCGGATTGAGGGCGAGGAATACGGCCCTTACATGATGCGAACACGGGGTACCCCTCAGGGAGCGGTATTATCACCGCTCCTGTTCAGCATAGCTATGATGCGCCTCCCAAGCCAACTCACCCGGGTGGAAGGCATTCAACACGCGTTATATGCCAATGACATTACAATTTGGACCACTGATGGGAGCCTTGGGGACATGGAGGGCCGCCTTCAGCAGACCGCTTCCATAGTCGATGCGTATGCTATTGACTGTGTGCTCCAATGTGCTCCAGCGTAATCAGAGCTTCCGCATGTCAGAGCGAACCCAAAGGATAGGACAGCAATTCAGATCTCTCGGTCAGGAGGTCCTATTAGAGAGGTGGAGGAGCTCCGTATTCTGTGCCTTTTCATTCACCACAGACTCAGACCGGACTCCACCATTGTGAAACTCAAGACAGTAGGCGAACAGGTGGGGCGTATGATCCGCCGCGTTTCCTACAAGCGGAGAGGTCTGCGGGGTAGGGACGCGCTTCGGCTCGTCTATGCCTTCATGACTAGCCGGATCCTCTACGCCGTGCCATATCTACGCACTACTAAGCAAGACGAGGCGCGAATAGACGCCATCATCCGCAAGGCAACTAAGCGAGCCCTGGATCTCACGGCGGCTACTTCTAATGCCAAACTCAAAGCATTGGGGGTGCTAACTCCTTCCAGGAGCGGCGGGAGGCCCACCTCGTGAACCAATACACGCGGCTCATGCAGAAAGCCCCTGGGCGCCACCTGCAAAACCGCTTACATATCCAACACGACTGCACTCCAGACGAGGGGGAGCATATCCCAGTACTGTGGCGCCATATGTTTTTGGTCTCCCCGCTACCCCGTAACATGCACACCGACATGCACGAAAACAGACGACAAGCGCTGGCTCGAGCTCTTGAGAGACACCCGGCTCCCGACCCGGTGTATATTATTTAGACGTAGCAGGGCCATCACCCAAGGGATTTTACCAGGCCGCGGTCGTTCACCAGGAAATGCACGTTGGACTCTCCTTTCGAGCCTCGAATTAAAGGCGAGCCGAGGAAGTAACGATAGCGCTTGCTGCCGCCCATGCCAATTCGAAAATCATCATCATGGACTCCCGAAAAGCCTGTGATTATTACTTGCCAGGGGAGATCTCCCCCTTAGCTGCTTGCATTTGTGGGATTAAAATAATCGAATAATAATTGAATAATCGAGGATGTCCGACTCACCAGCACGGTTTCGAGCGAACGTTCGCCCACGGTAGGGCAGAGGGAAAAACTTCGAGGCCGGACGGGACGAGCTGAGGGGAACATGTTTCCACACGAGGTCGCCCGCGGCGAAGAGCGGAGCGGCTCGCGAAACGTCCGTGAGCTATCCTGGTCCCAAGCAGAAGAGAGCCCGTCGCTCCCATCGAGCGCGCAGCAAAACGCCATCCGTGGCGCTGGAGTCGCGGCGACGCGAGTGCCCTACCCTGTTAGTTAAAGTAACCAAACTGAGAAGAGTACGTTTCGGGGGAACTAACTACAGTTGGGGTGCATTGCGGGAAAGCAAACCGCAGAGGGGCGAGTGCGTCCCCACATATTCTAAGACAGACTGCCACTGATCCAACACCGAAAAGAATCATTTGGGCTCCTGGCCGCCAAGGCTTACGAGGTAATGGTGGTGGTGGTGAAGAGCATTTATTTAGTAATTTACAGAGAGGTGCTCGGGGAGAGGCCCATAATGGGTCTCCCCCTTACAATACTAGGCGGAGTCCCTCATTCCGGGATCCCGTTGGTCGAGACCGCTACACAAGTCCGCCGAACCAGGGCCTGTTGGGCCGATAGTTCCTGGCAGCTGAGCAGGGCCGCCTCCCAGTCCTCTCGGGTAGGGGAAGGGGTGATTGGGGGGAGAGGAGGATTTTTTCTGCATGCCCAAATCATGTGGAAGGTGTCGGCCACCTCCCCACAGAATGAGCAGCGGCCGTCAAAAGAAGGATTAAAGTGCTTGAGAACCGCCGGGCACAGCAGGGTGTTTGTAAAGAGCCTGAGGAGAATTCGTTCGCCAGCTTTACCCAGTCCATTCATAGGAACTGGGTATCGCCGGTGTTCGGTACGATAGTGCTCAGTAATTTCTTTAAAAGAAAGGAGAGGGCTGTGATCTGGGTTAAGCTCCTCCCAAGGGACGCCTGGTGCCCGGTGAGTGAGTGCGCGGGCTGCCTCATGGGCGGCTTCGTTACCTGGCATGCCTTGGTGGCCGGGGACCCATATGATTGAGCGATGAGTTGGATCGCCGTCGCGAGTACTGCTGTGTAAGATTTCTTGAGCGAGTGGAGTGATCCAACCGAACTCAAAGTTACGACAGGCTCCGCGAGAGTCTGTTAGAATGAATTTAGAGTCGGGATGGGAGGCTGCGAGGGCGATCGCCACCTCCTCCGCATGCGTTGAGTTGGGTGCTCTGAACGAGAGGCCGTCCACCTGTTTTCCCTCGTGTATGACTGCAGCCGTGTACCATTCCCCCCTGGAGCGGTAGGGTCCTGCAATGTCGACGTAAAAGACGTGTTTTTTTGAGCCATAGTGGCGGTGCAGGGCATTCGCCCGCGCCTGGCGCCGGCCATTATGGTCCTCCTTGTTCATCTTAGTCGGAAGGGGTCGAACGTAGAGGGCGCTTCTCCACAGTTCTGGCACTCGAACCCGTTCCATGGTATGGTGATCATGTCTGATATGTAACCGGTCCAAGAGGCGGCGACCGGACGCGGTCTGGGCGAGACGCATGTATTGGTTAACGAGATGCGCCTCGCGGAGTTCTCGATAGGTGTTCACCACCCCCAACGCGAGGAGTCGCGCGTTGGAAGTGGATATCGGGAGGTCGAGGGCTCTCTTGAAAATTTTGCGGAGTACAACCTCCAAGTGATCTTCGTCATGTTTCCGTAAGCGGAGGTAAGGAGTCGAGTACAATACTTGACTAGTTACGAAGGCATGTGCGAGCCGCATCGCATCCTTACTTCGCAACCCTCCTCGCTTGTTGGAAACGCGGCGAACCATTCGGCACACCTGGTCGCCGACTTTGCGGAGTTTGGCAAGAGTTGTGTCTGCCTTACGATGTTGATTAATGAAGAGACTGAGTATTCGTAGCTCCTTCGCTTCACGGATGGGGCCGCTTGCGAGAGAAAGCTGAACGGAGATTTTGCATTTCGGAGAAGATCGAATATGCACAAATTCAGACTTGGACGGGGAGCACTGGAGGCCGCAGTACGTGGCATAGTGGTCAACTATGCTCGCCGCTGCTTGCAGGCATTCCTCCATCTCTCCTTGCGAGAGAAAGCTGAACGGAGATTTTGCATTTCGGAGAAGATCGAATATGCACAAATTCAGACTTGGACGGGGAGCACTGGAGGCCGCAGTACGTGGCATAGTGGTCAACTATGCTCGCCGCTGCTTGCAGGCATTCCTCCATCTCTCCTATGTTTCCCGTAGTGGCCCAGATGGTGATGTCATCGGCGTACAGCGCATGCTGAACACCGCCGACAGCCGCCAGCTGTGCCGGGAGGTACATCATAGCAATGTTAAAGAGAAGCGGGGACAGCACAGCGCCTTGTGGTCTGCCCCGCGTTCCCATCTCAAATGGGCCGTACTCGATCTCTTGTATACGTATATAGGCCAAGCGGTCTGTTAAGAAATCTTTGATGTAATTGAATGTACGAGGACCACAGTTGGTCTCGCTAAGGTGCTTTAGTATGACGCCGTGTTTCACATTGTCAAACGCACCCTTGAGATCGAGCGCTAGGACTATTTTGTCGTTGTGTGGGTGTTCTATGGGTTCGAGAACCTGGTGATGAAGCTGTAAGAGGATGTCTTGTGCGGACTTACTGGGTCGGAAACCGAACATGGTGTCGGAAAAGGAGCTCTTTCTCTCGAGATATTCTGAGAGGCGGTCACGGACCATCGTTTCCATCAGTTTTCCTACGCATGAAGTGAGGGAGATGGGCCGGAGGTTGTCTGTGTTTACCGGTTTCCCCGCCTTTGGGATAAAGGTTACCAATGATGTCTTCCAATCCGGGGGCAACGAAGTGTCCCCGGTCCAAATGGCGTTAATATATTCGAGTAGGGTTTCGTATGCCCGATCAGGAAGGTTCGCCAATAACTTGACTGTGACCTTATCCCTCCCGGGCGCCGTCCCCCTGCGCATTTTGGCAAGAGCCGCGCGAAGGTCGTGAAGCTGGAAAAGTTGATCCAGTTCCGGATTATCGCAGCCTGCATACGAATAATTCTGCCCGCGCGGGTCTTGATCCTGATTGAGGTATTGTGAGCGCAAGGTGTTCGCTAGCTGCTTCGTGTTTCCTTGAAAGTTGTGTATCGCGCGATTGATGTGTTTCTGGGTCTCCGAGCGTGTTTGTGTGGGGTCTATGAGACTCCTGAAGAGCCGCCAAGTGTTGCGGCTGGACATCTGCCTTGCTGCGCTGTTGCATCGATCTACCCAGTTAGTGTCTGCGCGCTGGGCAGCATACTCGGCAGCTTGCTGGGTGAGGTCAGAGATGCAAGCGCGGAGTTTACGGTTGTGTTTCTGCCACCGCCATCGCTTAGTGAGGCTGCGGCGAGCTTCCCATAGGTGCCTTAGGTGGTTATCCACGTCAGGTGCACGCTCCGTAAGCTGGATATGCTTTTCTTGTGAACGGAGTGGTTGCATGAGTCCGTGTGCCCAAGTGGAGTAGTCCTGTTCCATGAGAGAGGTTACTGGGAGGGCCTGCCGGAAAGTGTTCCAGTCGGGAAGTTTGGCTTGCGCAAGGGGGCGACGTAAGGGCCGAGTGTAAATGACAGTGTTCAATATGCAGTGGTCGCTACCGAGGGTGTCCTCGGTGTTGATCCACTCTGTGTGTTGGATGTGTTTCACGAGGGTAAGGTCGGGGCAGGTGTCCCGAGTGACGGAGTTCCCTACACGTGTTGGGTGGACCGGGTCGGTTAGAAGAGTGATGCCCAGCGTAGATATAAGTTCCGCCAACTTACGACCACGCGTCTCCTCCTTGTAATAACCCCACATGAGACAGGGCGCGTTAAAATCGCCCACTATCATGAGGGGGTCGCGACCCGCGATCCTTAGCGCTGCGCTAAAAATGTTAGAAAAAGTGATGTTTTTGAGTTTCGGGGGGCAGTAGATATTAAGTATCTGTGCGGGGCTATCTGTTCGCCGCAGGGGGAGGACAGAGACCATCACGTACGAATATTCCAGATATAGGTCGAGATCAACCTCCTGCGCTGTGTAACCCTTATGGACTAGGATACAGGTGAACGGGTCTCGTTGAAAAGTGTTATAGCCCGTGAGCTTAACCGCATCTCCGGTTTCTTGCAACGCAAGGACTGCGGCGGGGTGTTCGAGGTTGTCAATGTACGCCGTTAAGTGGGCGCGTTTGGTTCTGTTTTTGAAACCCCGACAATTCCATTGCACAAGGGAAAAAACTTGCTGTCTTTGCGGGTACGAGGTAATGAGGCCGCTGACGCGGCTGCCCGAGCGCTTATTCACCGGGCTCCTCATCCCAGCTTTTGTGGCTTGGCTTGGCTTAAAGCTTTTCAGGCTTTAAGTCCGACTATACCTCGTTGCTTCGAACTGAATCAAAGTTGATGTATTTTTGCATTGCGCTATTTGTGTTCGTAAAGTGTCTGCATACTGATGCGTACTTGAGCAATTATGAGTATGCATATTTGAGGCGGGATCCAAAAATGGTTGAGGCTTAGCTAAGGTTAAGCCTATTCAGATGCGAAGCATATTGATGGCTAGGCTTGGAAATACATGGCTTTCCTTGGTTGAATACTTGGTCATTTTAATACAACCACTAGAAGTGTAGCAAGGATTGCCGTGGCAGCTATATACGGGATCATCGGTGAATTCAATGCAGAGTGTACAACCGCTGCCCCAGCACCGGCTACAACAGCATTGTTGGCGCCCATGGAAAGTACATTGGAAACACCCTTAGTTATTCCACCACCGCCACCATTCCCTATAGACTGTTATGATGTACCCCCAGCAGCAGCAGGCAGCGCCTCTGATGTGGAGCCTCCACCGCCGCGGCCGACCGCGCGAGCCGGCAGCCCATCTCTCCTCTGCTGTGACGTCATGTTGTCACGTGGTCAGCCGCCGCGCCTCTGATGTGGAGCCTCCACCGCCGCGGCCGACCGCGCGAGCCGGCAGACCATCTCTCCTGTGCTGTGACGTCATGTTGTCACGTGGTGTCACGTGGACACGCTAAAGGTCAATGGTAGCTCCACCGCCGCGCTCGACGGGCTGTAGTGCAGCTCTAGTAATATGCTTCGCATAAAAACAGCGGTGTTGTGTTCTCTAAACAATTTCAATTGAATGCCATGAGTTATGGAAAAGCAGCGCCATCGATGTTGCAGAGATTAAAGTCAATACGAACAGCTTGCACTGAGGTACTATAGGTGGTGTTTTGACCGTCTTCGATTCGGTTTGAGTGTGGGTTTATGCAGTTATATGTTCTAAAGGGACTCAGGCTGTGAGGGAGGCCGTAGTGGAGGGCTTCGGTAATATTGGTGAACTAGAGTTCTTTAATGCGCACTGACACCGCACAGGGATTGTAGATTTGAATTCCGAGGACCGGCGCAGTAATTGTCTCGCATACCTCGGTAGACACCCGAAGCGCGCCGTAAGGGAAGGGATAAGGACGGAGTGAACGAAGAAAGAAAGAGGTGCCGTGTCTCTGAAATGATGTCCACCACCTGGAGAGCTTTACCATGCACTGATATCGCACTGCCCACCGGCGCCTTTTGCGTTTCGTCTCTGTCGAAACGCGGCCGCCTCGACCGTGAAGGAACGCCGGTGGCAGGCAGCGCGAGCGGTCGCACGCCACGTCGGCTCTACCAATGATCGCTGTTATTTGCGGTCCTCAACTCTTTCCCGTAGAAAGCTTGGCACTATCGTCTCCGGCAACCTAAGCGCCATCCGTGGACACCACATTTGCCAAGGTGCGCTGAATTTTGTTCCATTTTCAGTGCTTTGAAGACCTCGCCCTATCTATTTGGCGCTAAGCCTAACGGTGGCAAGGCCTGCGCCGGCTGCGTTCGGGGTTTCCTCTGGGATTGCTCGGTTATGGCGGTCCAAGGCCAAGTCACCGGATACGATCCCACCTCCATAGGGATCGTTAACATGGAAACCATTCAACATGAAGAGCCTCTTCCGAGCGAGGAGGAATGCCTCCAAGACATGGTCCGCGTATGGCGCGGACGCAGGAAGACTAAGGCCTCCAGGGACGCCAACACGGACGCCGGCCAGCAACGGGTGGCGGGACGCTCTGCACATGCGCAGGGCGAGAACGCGCAGCATGCAGCTGCGCAACAAGCAAAACAGCCCCGGTGGCGGCCGCAACACACGCCCCGCATCGGGAAAGACAGAATCATTGTGGTGCTTAAGCAACGAGAAACCATGGACCTGAAGGCCACCTTAGGTCCTGGACAAGCCGGCGCTGCCGTTCGCAGCATCCTCGGGGACGCCGCAAGTGTGGGGCTTGCAGTGTGGCGCGTGTGGGAGCAAAATGTTCTCGTGTGCACACTGCAATCAGTGGAAGCTGCGGAGAAGCTGCTCCGGGACGTCATGCTGCCGGTCGGAGGCCGCAAGCTGCTATTCCGGGGCCACCCTAAGCTCTCCGGCGAATTCTGCAAGGGCGTCATCACCGTCTCCCCGGACGAGACATCTCAGACTGTCAAGAAAAAGCTCAGTGAGGACCCCAACGTAGTATCCGTGCGCAAACTGGGCAAAACGCAAGTTGCTGTGGTCACTTTTGCGGGGACAAGGGTGCCGCGGACCGTGCTTTTTAGTTGCGAGCGTCTCCCCGTCCGCTTCTATAAGAAAACGATCCCTGCCTGCCCTCGCTGTGGCACGGTGGGGCATCGGGACGACGCCTGCCCGCGGCCGCAGCCTGGACGCTGTGAACGCTGCGGGGCTCAGGTTGCTGCTGCTCCTGACGGTGGCCCACCTGAACATCAATGCTCCCCGTGCTGCCTCATCTGCGGAGGCAGCCATCCCACCGGAGCGCCTGGCTGCGCGGGCAAGTACCGCAAGGTCATCAAGCCGGGACCCCCACCCACCCCAAAGCAGAAGCAGACGCCGGGACCCGAAAAGGCCCAGACGCCCACGGCCGGACCCAAGCGGGCTCCGGGGCCGAAGCCCGAGCCCAAGAAGGCCCAGTCCGGGCCGCCAAAATTTGTGCAGTCCGGGAACCCGACGAGGCCACCGGTCCTGAAAGCCGAGGATTTCCCACCTCTGGTACCGCGCCAAAATCAGGTGAGCAGTTGGAGTGGGTTAGTCTCTGGGCCCCCCCCCTCCCTCCCCCACCGAATCCGCCCTACAGCGGCAGGTAGTGGAGCTCAGGCGCCAAAATCAAATTCTCGCCCGTAAAATTCAAGAATTAGAAGCTAAGCAGGCCGGGCAGTCCGAGCCCATGCAGAACGCTGAGCCCGAGGATAGTGATGACGGATTCTCAGTATCATCTTGCTTAACTAGCGTCTCGCGGCAAACCGCGGACACGGTGGTCGATTCGGCCCCCGCGGACGCCGGCCGCTTCGAGGCCCTGGAGCGTAAAGCCGAGCAGTTGGAGGAGAGGGTGGCAGCGCTCCCGAACCAAATTATGATTGCGGTCCGCGAGTCCTTTCAGGACATGTTCAGGTCCGCATTTGCTGCAATGCTTCCCGACATTGCGGCCCAGGTGACTGACTCTGTCCTTAAGGCGGTGCAGCCCTGGGTCAGCTCCCAAATAAAAAATTCTCTCTCCTGCGACTCCCCGCAGCTAAAACGTAAAATAGCTCCTCGACAGGCAGCGGAAGAAAGCGGTTCCGGCCCGATAGCCGCGGCGTTGATGCAACCCCTACCTGGGGCTACGCCGGCCCCCGAACCGAGTGGCTACCCAGCACCGTAAAATAAAAACATCAATATGGCTGGCAAACCTTCTCAGAAAGCTAAAAAATTAGACCAATTCCAAATCATTCAATGGAACTGCAGGGGTTTCAGAGCCTGCAAAAAACGGTCACATCTCCAGCTCTACCTACAGTCCCTTGGTGACATGCCGGCGCTTCTTGCTTTGCAAGAGCCCGGCAATGATGCTAAATTCTCTGGGTATAGCTCGTTTCAGGGGGGCCCCTCGACCTGCATCCTGGTGCATAAAGCATACATCGCGATTCAGGTCGATCTTGATCTGGAGACTGAGCAGGAATACACCATGGTGAGGGTTCTGCCTCTCAGGCGACGCGACCCGTCAATACATGTGCTTAATGTGTATTTCCCCCCGCATAAGCCGCGTGTTACTTTCAGCGAAATTTTCTATCGTGCTCTCAAATCGGCTGACAATGAACCCCTGGTGATCATTGGGGATTTCAACGCACCCAGTCTACACTGGGGCTATCACTTCGAGAAAGCCAGGGGACGCAAGCTGGCGGAGCTCATCTCCACCATTCGTCTTACGTTGCTCACGGATCCGTCTTGCCCCACACGTGTGGGCAACTCGGTCACCCGCGACACGTGTCCTGACTATCTCTGGTTAGGAACACTACAAACGCCACATGGGAGAACCTGGGGGATGCCATGGGCAGCGACCACTGCCTTCTCCGCATCACGCTTTTGGCGAAGGCAGCCCGTAAAAAATGGGGCCAGGCGAAAATAACCAATTGGCACCAGTTTCGAACTCAGGACGTCCCTCCGGTACTATTCTCCGACGGCTATGTGGAGTGGGCAATACAGGTCACCAACATACAGAACCAACACACGCAAACACTTCACACCACCGACGAGATCACCGCAGTGGACAATCACCTCCTGCATCTGTGGGAGGCGCGCTGGAGCTTAACAAAACGATGAAAGAAACACAAGACGAATCGCAAGCTTAGAGCTCGCAATGCACAACTTACGGAGCAGGCTGCGGCATATACCGCCCAGCTCACAGACACCAATTGGATAGAACGCTGCAACTCGGCAGCGCGTCAGATGAGCTCGAAGGGGACTTGGCGTCTCTTGCGCAGCCTCATCGACCCTTCTCAAACGAAAGGGGAAACGCAAAAACAGCTCCGGCGGGCTCTGCACGGGTACCAAGGTACGACGGCGGAACTTGCGGACACTTTGTGCGACAGGTATCTCTGCCGCACAAATGACCCGGTTGGGCCCGAGGACACGCACTCCGGCAAGCCAAATCAGGATTTAGACACCCCTTTTGGGTTACATGACCTTAAGGCGGCCCTGGCTAAAATGCGCCGAGGTGGCGAACCGGGTCGGGATTGCATAACAGTGAAACTGTTGGCGAACCTCTCCGACCCTGCATACCTCCATTTGCTACAATACATAAATCAGATCTGGGATGGGTGTCCGCTCCCACTCGAATGGAAAACATCGCTTGTAACGTTCATCCCCAAAGCAGGTAAAGCCGTGACTACGGACAACTTGAGATCCATCTCATTAACCTCGTGTGTGGGAAAGCTCATGGAGACGATGGTTCGGGATCGCCTCTCTCCATACATGGAGGGTAAGGGCCTCTTTGCAGACACTATGTTCGGGTTCCGCCCGCACATGTCTGCACAGGATGTCCTACTCCAACTACACAGGGACATAATACAACCCACAGTCATGCAACAAAACGACAAGGCCATTCTCGCCCTTGATCTTAAGGGGGCGTTTCACAATGTTAAACACGGCACCATACTCTCTAACTTGAACACCACTAACTGCGGGGCGAAGGTCTTCGCCTATGTCAGAGACTTCCTCTCTGCGCGTCAGGCACTCCTCCGGATCGAGGACGAGGAATACGGCCCGTACTCTATTGGTACACGAGGTACACCACAGGGGGCGGTGTTATCACCGCTCCTTTTCAACATCGCCATGATGCACCTGCCCGGCCGGCTGGCTCAGGTTGAGGGCATACAACACGCACTCTACGCAGACGACATTACAATCTGGACCACCGAGGGGAGCCTTGGGGAGATGGAGGACCGCCTTCAGCAGGCCGCCTCCATAGTCGAAGCATATGCTGCCGACTGTGGTCTCCAATGTGCTCCCGCCAAATCAGAGCTTCTACACGTCAGGACAAACCACAAGGACAACACGTCTCTACACATATCTCTGTCGGGCGGTCCCATCAGATAAGTGGCAGAGCTCCGGATCCTGGGTCTGTTCATCAATAACAAACATAGGCCGGACTCTACTATAGCGAAACTCAAGAGCATAGGTGAACAGGTAGGGCGCATGATCCACCGTGTTTCCAACAAGCAGGGTGGTCTGCGGGGCAGGGACGCGCTACGGCTCGCCTATGCCTTCGTGACCAGCCGGATCCTCTACGCCGTGCCGTACCTACGAACCACCAAACAACAAGACGAGCGCATTGACACCATCATCAGGAAGGCAACAAAGCGAGCACTGGACCTCCCGGTGGCTACCTCCAACGCTAAACTGAAGGCGTTGGGAGTGGTAAACTCCTATCAGGAGTTGCGGGAGGCCCACCTCGTGAACCAATATACGCGGCTATCGCAGACGGTACCTGGGCGCCGCCTGCTAAACCGCTTACACATCCAACACACATGCATACCAGAGGGGACGGAGAAAATCCCTGTGCTGTGGCGCCACATGCTCTTGGTCGCTCCGCTCCCGCGTAACATGGACATGGCTTCACATGAAGGCAGACGACAAGCGCGGGTTCGCACGCTTGAGAGGCAATATGGCTATAAAGAGGGCGTCTATTACGTGGACATCACAGGGCCGTCGCCCGCGGGATTCATCACGGTTGCCGTAGTCCACCGGGGAATGAATGTCGATGGGCTATCTTTTCGGGCCCCAAATTCAACATGAGCCGAGGAAGTCGAAATCGCTCTCGCTGCCGCTGATCCAAAATCGAAAACGGTTATCACAGACTCTCGCCGGGCCTGTGAACATTATCTTGCAGGCGAAATATCACCTCTTGCCTCGCAAATTCTGAGACGCGCTCTCGCCGATCCAACTCGCACAAAAGTGATCTGGGCTCCTGGCCACCAGGGTCTACGAGGCAATGAGGCCGCTGATGCGGCCGCCCGAGCGCTCACACACCGGGCTCCTCATCCTAGCTCTCATGGCTCAGAAGCTCATAAACCGCTTCTGCGGTTCCGCGAAATCCTAATTTATTATTGCGACAGCCACCGTCTCTACCCGGCACCTGCCAAGGGGCTGAGTAAGGCGGAGGAGCGAACTCTGCGGCGCCTGCAGACAGGAACCCTTCTCTGTCCTGCAATAGCAAAACACTTCGATCCGAACACAGATAGGCACTGCCCGCACTGTGGAGAGATCTGCGATATCTTTCACATGGTGTGGGCATGTACTCAGAATCCTCACCTTCCCCCCTCCCCCACCCCCACCCAGAGGCATGGGAGACTGCCCTCCTCAACTGCTCCAGACTGGAGTCCCAAAGGGCTCTGGTCAAGCGGGTGCGAGACGGGGCCTCGTCGTGCGGTGTCCCGGACTAAGGATACCGACCATGCAGCAGGGTTTTTTTTACCCACAAGCTCTCTTTGATTAAAGTTTTTCACCACCACCGCGACCTCGACCGTGGGTGCACTCCGCGACTTCATCGGGCTTCAATCAGCCAGGCAGAGGCGACCGAACCTGTGTGCGTCCTTTTGTGCGTGTGTCAACCGTTGCGATGTCATGGAACGCTTACCACCACAGCCCATGTGATGTCGTCAACGAATGTGATGCCAAAAAAATTGGAGGCTTATCAAGGTTAAGCCCAGTGGATGCGAAGCATGTCCTTAGCGTTTGGAGGCATCTTGACCGCATACACACCCGGCGCAAAGACGCTGGCGCGGTTGCGGGCACAGAGACTGACGCGACGGCGGGCGCGCGCCGCCTCATCCCTGGCGTGACGTCACATATCACGTGATGCAGCGATGGTGGCGCCGCCGCCGCGTCGCGCGCGACGGCGCAAACCGAAGCGTGGAGGCCTTCGCCGGGCGACGTCCGACGGCGCGATATGAGGCCTCATCTGCAGCCGGTGTGACGTCATAACGTGACGTCATGTCACGTGACCTAATGTCTCTTACCCTCACGGCGTTATTGAGGTGTCCACTGATACACTGTTATGTGCGACAGTTCCTGCCCCTTCCCTTTCCTCTAAAATTGGAATCACAACGGAGACGCACAAGAGCGAATGCAGGGAGCAGTGTCACTGCAGCCCGTTTCTGATCTCTTCAGACGGCAGGTGGGCTGTTTCGAGGGACATCCTGCGAGCGATTCGTCCAACGGGCAAGGCGTCGCGCCGAACGGCCGATGGGGTTCTGCAGACTCCCTGGCAGCGGGGCAACACGCTGTCGTATTGAATTCTTAAAGACGAAGCGTCCTCCAATTTTTGAAGCGAAAGCTTCACTACTCCAGGTAAAGCCAATGTCACCGTCTGGAGATCACACCTTAGTCTTCTGACCCGAGAGAGACGGGTTCGATCCCGGCCGTGGTGGTCGAATTTAGACGGAGGCGAAATTCTAGAGGATGGATGGAAACAGTTTTATTACACCAAAAAAATCTTCCAAGGTGGTCCCCTACTGGTCCAGGAGTGCACGGGCTTGCGCTTCACGTAAAGCCCGATCCACCAGCCATTTCTGGCCGGCGGGCTGAGCGGTCCGTAAAGCAGCCTCCCAGGAAGAATGAGTGGGATTGGGGATGGGGGGTACTGCCTTTGGGGAAGGACATTCCCAAAGGTAGTGGGAAAGTGTGGATCTGGGCACGCCACAGGTGGTACTATCAGGAGGAAAGGTAGGGTGAAAGCATCAGAGACGGTGGGGGGAAATAAAACAGCCTGTCTGTAATTGTCGCCATGTGGCGCTGGATGAGGGCGACAAGGTACTGTGGGGTAGTGGCAGTGTCATGCGGATGAGTTTGTAAAATGCGGTAATTTGGTGATATGTAGAGAGGACCGAAGGGGCTTCTTGCGCAGGGTTGGGTGCCTGATCCTCCGGGGTCCGGGAGGAGAGTTCTCGGGCCAGCGCATGAACGCGCTCATTACCGGGGATCGAGGCATGCCCAGGGACCCACGACAGAGTAACCGTTCGGTCGAGAGAGGTGACTGTGGCAAGAATACGATGTGTTGCCGGCGTCGCCACGCCCTTTAGGTAGTGGCGGTACGCGGCCTGGGAATCTCTGCAAATTTCGGTTACGTTTTTGTCAATGGTGAGTGGGCCAGAGCAAGTGCGATGGCGGCTCCTTCCGCTTCTGCAGGCGAATTAGTCCGGATAGTGGCGGCGGCCCCCACTGTGCCGTCTTCATAGGCTGCGACTGCCGTGAAATATCCTCGTTCCGAATTTTCTGCCGCGTCGACATAAAGGATATCGGAGCGGTTGCTGTATGTTTTCGTGTAATAGCTCGCTCGTGCCTGCCGCCTACCCTGATGGAGACTAGCGCTCATATTGCGCGGTAGGGGCTTCTGATATATGTGATCCTGAGTGGAGTGCGCAGAGAGATCATGTAAGGTGTAGGACTTGTTGGGGTGGGATTGGGTGGATTGAGACGTAGCTGTCGCAGTAGGCGTTGTCCTGTTTCTTTGCGACGCAGGCGGACTAATTGGTTGGTGCGTTGAGCCTCTATTAATTCGGTCACTGTATAGTGGGTACCAGTGGCCAGGAGACATTTCGTGCTAACTTTCCGTGGAAGACGTAGGGCGGAGGTGACAGCCATGCGTATTAGGATGTCTGCCTAGAGGCCCGTGTGCTAGAGGCCCGTAAGCTGTGTGTGCACTGTGTTTTGCGACTGAGAGAAGGATGAAAAGGAAATTGCACGGGCCTGCGAACTGGCTCAAGCCGAGGCACCACCGCTGCCACGTGCAGATAGAGGAGAGTTAAAAGATAAGAGAAAGAATGAAAGAAAAGAAAAGGCGCGCGTCGCAACAACCGCGTCCGCCGAAGCGGACGCTGGCTGAGAAAAACGGATAAGCGGCCGTAGCCACGCCTCCTCGTCACCACCTCATGTGCTGTGCGATGTCAGTGGAAGTTAAATAATCCCAGGTGGTCGAAATGTCTGGAGCCCATCACTATGGTGTCCCTCATAGTCTGAGTCGCTTTCGGACATTAAGCCCCAATAAACCAATAAACCAATTTTACTATTTCAAACATGAAAGGAAAGGGCAAATCTGGCCTCTTAGGACAGCGGAGACGGTCGCGCTTTAAGACACTTTCCACATGGTTTGGGCGTGCCAGTCAAAACCATCTATCCGCCTGAACTCACCAGAGGACTGGGAGGAGGTCCTGCTCGGCTGTCAAGACCCGAAGACCCAAAAGGCCTTGATTTGAACTGACGCGAGCGGTGTTGCTTGCCATTGGTGCCTGCCCCTGAGTAGTGTGTCCACCTAGTATTGAGAGGAGAAAGGATCAATAAGGCCCTACCCCAACCACCTCTGTGTAAAAAAAAAATTAGTAGAAGATATTTTTTTTTCCAAAATCCGTGAGAGGGAGCTTCGAAAGCAAATGAAAGGTGCATGACTGGCCCCCTGGGGTTTTTTTCCCGCTTGGGAGCCAGCGGAGACACATGTGCTTCGTATGGGCTCCGCGTTCGAGAACTTTCTGCTAAGGAAAACACCAGGATACGACGACTCCGACGCACGGAGCAGAAGCGTGAGTGAGTAAGGCACAATTGAAGACCTCATTTAAGAAAATCGGAGCACGGGAGACCGATCTCCGACTGTCTAAAGCGAGCGTCGCTACGGTGCCTTCGCTTAGCAGAAAGCCACGCATAGCGCAGCGCGGACGCCATGGCGATAGTCAAGGAGTACGCCGCCGTAGTTGGGAAGAACGCCTCCCCAGTCTAATTCGAAATGCCCGATTGGAAAATGATTGTTTCATGGAAGACAGTTGGGCTAGTTGGTGTGTATTCGTTAGTGACTGCGACATTGCAACTATCGTGGAAAACACAAGGACAGCGACAAAAGGAAACGACGGGACAGCACGCTAGAGAAAGGAGTATGATCATGGAAGACAGTTGGGCTAGTTGGTGTGTATTCGTTAGTGACTGCGACATTGCAACTAGCGTGGAAAACACAAACAGCGACAAGGACAGCGACAGCGTCGCTGTCCTTGTGTTTTCCACGCTAGTTGCAATGTCGCAGTCACTAACGAAATGATTGTTTCTTACCGCAATAAGGATCTCAAAGTTGCGTCATCAACAGCTCAGAAGCCAAATAAGCAAACGCAGAAGCCCAAGGTGAAATCTCTCCCTCCACTCCGTCCCAAGAAGCTGCTTCTCACGCTCCTGGAGGAGGACTATAAAATCAGCTACAGACCAACGGGTGATACTTGAAGAAGTCCATCAGGCAACCGATCGCCACAGCGAGCGTCATCACCGCTTACGAGGCTGATAACGACAAATCTAGAACAAACTCTGCAAAGAATGTGTTCACCATATCGATGACGGTGCAGGCAAACGCATTATTCTACGTCGCAGTTAACCAAATCAAGGTAGAAGGCAAAGACATCATCATGACTTCGTACATCGCCTCTCCGGACAGGGCTCTGCAGGGCGTCATCTATCGGGCTTACGATGTCGAAACGCAACAAGAAATGATGACAGAATTCCGGCAACGAAACCCTCAAATCGTCCAAGCACGAACCATTGGAAGAACATCAAAGTCCCTACTCCTCCACTACGACGCGGACGAGCTCCCAGGTAGCATCGTAAACTTCGGAGTCCTGTACCCAGTCTACCCTTCATTCCAAAAGTAGAGGCGTGCGCGAACTGTAGAAGAGTCGGACACAGAAGATACGTCTGTCCTGAGCCACCGCAACAAGGGTGCCTGTTCTCCGGCAACCAGCACCTCAAGGAAGAAATTTGTGACCTAGTCTGCATTGTTTGCGGAGGAAGGCACCACACAGGTGATAACAGCTGCAAGAATTGATTTTAACGACCCCAAACGAAAACGTCGGAGCACCAGTGAAGATCCAAGTTCCGGGTCTGCGACGACCCAACATCCGCCCAAACGAAGGACCGCTCGACGCAGCAGCAGTAGCCGCAGGGGATGCAGCAGTGGACGCAGCAGCAGCCGCTGTAGGAGGTGGCAGCAGCACCAGCAGCCGGACTTAAGAGATTTAAAATTCGGTGTGTGGTGAAAGCGCCCTTCATATACACCTTAACAGCAAATCGTTCACCTTTGGCACTTTGAAACAACCTGCAGTCATAGCAATACGCTTATCGTTGGATTTTGTTCGCTATTTATCGCGATGGCACAGGTCGAAGTGTCAGCCACTGTCCAGAATACGAGACATTGAGAAAATCCATACCATACTAAATCCAAACATCAGGAACACAATTACACAGGAATGACAAGGGGAACAAAAAGCAGCTTGCGCCTGTGTATTGCTATGCATGCAGGTTGTTTCAAAGTGGCCAATTATGCGCACCAGGAGAAGCGCTAATCCTGTGTAATAATCGACAAATACGGATATCGCCTCATTTGTGCTGGTCACCAGTTTGTCATTGGACGTCATCCCCGAAATAAACTGTGCAGTCGCATAACGGAGCTCATCAAGCAAAGCCTTCACTGTACTGTTTTCCATAGAATTCCTCTAGAGTGTAGCCTCAAGTCAGATGACAAGAATTCTGATTGAGGCGTTGTTTCTTGTATCGATGTAATGGCAGCCTTACCTCTCTTTTCAAGACAACAGGTATTAAAGCGCATGCAGCGGATGTGTGCTCAGGCAGCCACAGATACTTTCTTTTTTGAAGTTGTCAACCTTACCAGTCAAAGCATCGGTTTGTGAAAAAGGGTCTTTTCTCCCACTGCCTGCGAACTGTCGCTTAGGTCAACAGCCAGAAAGTATCAATGATTGCTTTGCTTTTTTTCGTGATGATATGTTTTTTTGGGGAACATTCTTCAACGGACTGACAAAAACTGCATTGAGATTGAAGTACACGGGCCTCTAGCTTTTGGCCTCCATCGAAATGCCACCGCCGCGGCCGGGATCGAAAGAGCGTCTTCAGGATCAGGAGGCGAGCACGAAAAGCACTGACACACCACGGCGGTTTCCCTACATTAATAACAGAAAATAAATAGGTTTGGCTTATAGGGGTTTAACGTCCCAAACCAACTGAGGCTATGAGGAACGGTATAGTGAAGCGCTCCAGAAATTTCGGCGCCCCTGAGGTTCTTTAACAGGCACTGACATCACACAGTACACGGGCTCTAGAATTTCGCCTCCGCGGAAATTCGACTGCCGCAGCCGCGATCGAATCTGCGTCTTTAAGGTCAGCAGCCGATTGCCATAATCACTGAGCCACGGGGCCGGAGAAAAAAAAAACATGAAACGCGTAGAAAGCCTGGACTTATTGGGAAGTAAATAAATAAATATAATAACTCCACGCCTTCTCAGCCGCCACTATCTTGTCCTTTATCCCCTGACCAATCGACCTCGTGCAGCCCCTTAGGCACGACGCCGCTCCGTCTATCCGATGCGAAGTCGCCCCATTGGTACTGAAGATGAAGACTAGGTTCCGCAGTTTCTGGCAGGAGAACCTGCCCATTCTCGAACTTTCAAAGGCCTCAGCTGTTCCTACCTCATCGTATTGAAGTTTATGTTGAGGGCGCTTGACGACACCGGTGCTGCGATTTACGCAATGAACGAAATGCGTCTTGCTCGCTAAGAAAACTAAAGACGCCAATTGCTAGACTATCTCTGTCAAAGCCAGCTATAAGCACATTGACGGCGTAGCAGCGCGTACTGCTGGAGTCGAGATCCAGTACTTCCAAGTGATCATTCTGACGTTCGGCCATCCTGGTCTGATGCTATCATCTTGGGCTGGGATTTCCCGGCAGTCCATATCACTATAACCGATGGTGCTTCGGCTAAGGTCGGGTTCTCGGCGCTGCCCTGTCCGTTAATGGACACTGCTTCTTCTGTTCTTAGTGTTAAAGTCCTCACGGGTGAAGATATTGACGGTCCTCAATGCTCTTCCCTTCCTTGTACACCGCTCTTTTTACTCTCAGCGACAAAACTGCCCTATTTAAAACAACTCACACTTTTCTGTGACGGAAGTACCTAGCACTGGCATGGGCTTCACTCGAGAAATACGCGGCCTCTGCATACTATAGGTTTCGAAAAGACAATTTTTCTCCCCTACCGTTTTGCGTCCTCGCTAACGCAGTGGCAGTGTCCAAACCATTGAGTCTCTTATCATCCTCGGGGATCACACAGTCCACTTTCGCTCTCGATCTGTCCCTTGAGAAAGCCCCTCCCCTTAAGGACGCAGATCCACCTCCGCCGTAACAGGCAAAACTTCTTCCCGGTCTATCCAATGCAATATCTTAACAGAAATCGTCGGGGAAACGGGCGAATGCGCCTCATGTCCTGCAGCCAGCAGTGCCATATCAGTGTGCGGGAATGACCATCATGGAGCCGTCCTAGAACACGCGATGCTTCCTTGAAATGCATATGAGGCCAATATTAACTCGCTCTGCCCGATAGGCTGCACCTTTTTTTTTCGCGGTTCCCTCAGAGCTCTTCCTCATTAGCTCATTGTGAATCGTATGCCTTACTCCTCGCTTACTCCACTCTCCGCCCCTTATTTCTCGCGACTTTATATTTTATATCCTGCGAGCCTTCGCTCCAACTCTCCAATTACCTTTCACTGCCTAACGGCGCCGGAGTAGCGGCAGTCGCGATAATAATAGCTTTCAGCGTGAATAGAACTACAGGGAATGTTTTTCAACGGAACCTGTATGAAATGACAACAGGCCACGTGGTTTACTGACGCGTCATTCTTCTTTTTCAAGGCGTCTTTAGGCGACGCGTAGACTATGCAGCCCTTTTCCGATGATTACTAAGCACAGATATATTTCTCATCATCTCTTTCGCATCCAGTGTACACTTGAAAACGGACAACAAACCTTAACAATAGTCTCATCACTGCTATGGTTGAAAGCAAGCAAAAGCTCGGAGGAATTTTCGTCCCTTCATGCTGTGGTGCTGCCTTCGGGTGTTTGTGAAAATACCCAAACGCAGATTGAATTGGTAGAATACAGTTTGGAAGTACTTTCGTCGTGCTGCCGGCGCAACGCTCTCTAAGATTCACCTGCTGTGAGGGCACTCACACGCCAGATCAATAGAGTAGCTTTAGATATCTCTCCGCAACGCCGCTTCGAGGCAGCATAGTGCCCTGAAGACAAATTTGCTTTTATTTTTTGTCATGGACTACAAAAGAACTGCGATTTCAATGCGTCCCATATTACACTGCCATTCGAAACGCAAAGCATAAACAAAGGCATCAATTTGTCTTACTCTTTCAACTGACCTCTCCCGGAACACCTTTGTGGTCAGGAGTGGTACAGCTATTGCAGGCAATCAGGGCTCTAAGGGAGGGCGCACGCAGTCTGTTGAGTATTGCGCCGCACAGCATAACGTCGTGAATATGAGAATGTAAATCCTCACCAAATTTTTTTAACAGGTAAGAATTTATTTACTATCCAGTATATGAATTCTTCAATCGGCGTTTTGTACTTCTCAGTAAGACCTGGAAACCATCGATTGCAAAGAAAGTGATGAAACTTACCAATCCGCAAGAAAAATTATAACATTTCCACCTAAATCATTTCTTTCAGAATTGAGGGAACACTTAAAAGTGCTAAGAAGTTATAAGTGTCCTTCATGCGTGCGATGGCGTTTGTCCTCTGCTTTTCGAGTATGACGCAATTTCAGTACGCCGAGATTTTCACTCATTATACATTCATTTCTTTTTCGTAGGCGTCGCTAGGCAGGACACGTATTTATCATTTTGCCGGTAGGCTAAAACCGCTTGAGACCAGTAACCTACCTGTCCTTCTGCGTTAACTCTGCTGTGGTCACCAGCAACACTAAATGAAAAGAAAATTGTAGCACCGTGACAGCCATCCATTGCTTCTACAATCATGATGGCAATGAATTTTTATTGCGCAAGGGCAGCTTTGGCCAGAGAACTCCATTGCACAAAGTGCTGTACTAGGCACAAGGTAAGGCCCAACACTCATTTTCCAAGCATTTCATCTCAGATAAGCCGAGCACCAGGCCCAGGAAAAGCTTCCACACACTTTATCACCACAGGATACCCGCCGTGTCTGAGGATCAAACCTCGAACCTTGATGCTCGAGGGATGCTGGAACAACTAGGCCACCCATGTGGTGGTTGCGTACATCGAGCAGTCAGCTTCAAATCTGAATGTGCGATGACTGTATCTTTGCATACTGCCTGAGGTCGGGACGCAGTAAAGCTGGAATAAAATATTAGACCAAACAGTTCATGAATCCTTTTTGAATTGGTACCGCACTGCATGTAGTTTAGGTTTATGTTGAATGGGGTTTAACGTCCCAAAGCGACACAGGCTATGGGCACACCGTAGTGGAGGGCTCCGGAAATTTCCACCACCTGGTTTGTTTGTTTGTGTGTTTGTTTGTTTATGGGGTTTAACGTCCCAAAGCGACTAAGGCTATGAGAGACGCCGTAGTGGAGGGCTCCGAAAATTTCGACCATCTGGGGTTCTTTAACGTGCAGTGACATCGCACAGCACACGGGCCTCTAGAATTTCTCCAAAGAAATTCTAGCCGCCGCGGCCGCCACCACCTGGGGTTCTTTAACGCGCACTGACGTCGCACAGCACACGGGCCTCTAGAATTTCTCCTCCAAAGAAATTCTAGCCGCCGCCGCAGCCACCACCTGGGGTTCTTTAACGCGCACTGACATCGCACAGCACACGGGCCTCTAGCATTTCTCCTCCAAAGAAATTCTAGCCGCCGCGGCCGCCACCACCTGGGGTTCTTTAACGCGCACTGACATCGCACAGTACACGGGCCTCTAGATTTTCACCTTCATCGAAATTAAGCGGCCGCGGCCGGGGTCGAACCTGCGTCTTTCGGGCCAGCAGCCGAGCGCCGTAACCACTGAACTACCGCAGATAGTTGTTACTCACATCGAGTGCGTTGAATTGGATGGATGACTAACACATGTTTTTGTCAAAACATGCAGAGGTGTTTAAGCCTGATGGTATTCTTGTATTACTGATGTCTTGCATTTTTCTCTAGCTCATATTAATTTGCACTGTCCTGTTTTAATCAGCGATCAATCGTTTATTCCACTCTGGCCACATATTCGAAGTGTTTTGGTGTTTGTCTACGTGAAGTGCAGTGTAAAGGATGATTAATTGGCGCATTACTTATGCCTTATTCTCTACTTCAATTGGGACGTAGTACCGTATCAGTTTATTTAAAACAATCAACGCTTATATTTTTTTTTAAATTCAGCGGATGGCTCTTGCTAAAGCTGCAAATTTAAAATGTGACTCCAAACGCGCTGCAAAGTCAACATATTGTTCCAGTTTACTAGAACTATACGGAAAAAATGAGTGAAAAAAAAGAACAGCCAAGGTTTATATACGTAGAGTGATAACAATCAAATTGTATTCAACGATTGGTTTAGCCTAAAACATGTGCAAAGAAGTGAAGTGGAAAACGACTTGATTCCTGACACTTACGTAAATTCAATTTCTTCAAAAAATAAAAATATCAGTTAAACAGCAGCCCTTGCGGCCTTAAGGAGCGTTTTACTGACCGAAAGCAAGTGCGGTATCGATTGCCGACACCCAATAGGATATTTTGGAGAAAGAAAAGAGTGCTGTGGTTTCCGTGGGCAAGCTGCAGAAAGCAGGCATTACAACGCGTATACCCTGATACATACGTGTGTTTTAGGTACAAAAAAGATAATAAATGCGACCGAACAAAAAGTTTTATTTTATTAGAAGCAATCAGAGAGAGTTGTGCGTTTCTTATTGAAAGCACTTACAGGACCTAGCCTGTAATCATGTAGTTTTGTCCAGCTCAGCACTGCGCGTGTCATACTGAATTCGGCTTCCAAAGCCTCAGAGGCAATGACCTGACAGGCGGGAGGCAGCTGTGTCCCGTTGGATCCCTGCAAAATGCTATTATATTCTGTTGCTATTTCACCGGATAGTGGGAGCCATGCGGCTTAATTAATGAAACAGCGGCCGTATTTGACATGACAGCTGCCACGCCGAAGGCACTTATATTGCCAGCATTTCTGTCCGTTCTAGTTCATCGGCGTCACCGCTTTGTTTCATTCTGCGCAGACATAGGAACAACACCTGTCACTAGGGGATGCAGTTTCTCTGAGTGAAATGGCCAGTAGGATATCCAGGAAGATCACTACAAAAAAATTTTATAACTTCGATTAGGTACATATAATTGCAAGGGGGTGAGAAGAGAGCGAAATTTTTACGAACAGAACAGTAGTTAAAGGACGACGAAATACGTGCGTACCCTCTGTTCTAGGCAATTCTTAGGAACCTAGAAGATCTACTATTTATCGATGGGTGCGTCTTGGGAGGGTGCACGAGAACACCAAGGAAGAAGAAGGTGGAGGCATGATGATATACCGAGGGAAAAATTCGCAAAGAATAAAATCTACTAGCAAAGAACATGTCTGGGTACCAGCACCGATAGCCGGAAAAAGACATGGCTAGAGGTAGTTTATTTAGGGACCGGGGAGAAATGCTGACAAGAAAACAAGTATCTAGTGAAGTGTCTCAATGAAGATAGAAACAGTTTGCAGACGGTGCCGATATTATTTTGTTGATTGACATGAAGAGCCACATTGAGGATCTGGATGAGTAAACAGGTTGTCACGGGAAGTTAATGCTAGGATTCTGAGAGTGACACAACCAAGTTATTCCAAATAGAGAAGCTAAAATTCAGGGACAAATTGCGTGGAATTTGCGGAAAACAGATCGACAATCATTTGTTACTACTTAATATCGTAGGCACTCTATAGCAAGCTCGCATATATGGAAATAGACAGAGAGGGGAGTACCGTCTGGGAAGTCATCATAAGCGTGCTGGTCTTCAAATAGGAGCACTGGTCAAAACAGAAATGCACAATAGTCAAAACGGGAGCACAAAATCAAACGACCAACAAACAGCGCTAGTAGCAGCAGGCATAAAGGAATCAACATGGAAATGCCCCTTGGAGTAGTGAAATTTTAAGTTAGAACTGCTCTTCAGTACAAACATTGAACAAGTGAATGTGATAAACTACTTTAAAGAAAAGAGAAAGCCACGAAGCAGGTAGAATAAGGAAATGAAGGAGGCAATCGAACAAAGTCGGGTGCGTCCATGGGAACACGGAGAGAGGAAGAAGTCGAAGTTATCTGAAGAGGGAATAGAAGAAAAATGGGAATCGGCGACAGAGATCGGAAGTTAACCTCCTCATTCAAGGCAAGAAATAAAAGAGCCCACTGATTGCTGGATGGCTTAAGTTCGCGTTGCAAATAAAGATGGAACAAGAAGATTCTGGAACCATGTAACCTGGCTAGGTAAAAAGAATCAAAGAAAGCAAGCGCGGATTCAAGATGCTGAGGGACGATGTTTAGAGGGAGACGACGTTGGGAAGAACCTTACATAAGTTATAGCTGAATCAATTAGGAGCGACGATAGCATGATTTCCCTAAATGAGAGAGAACCACAGGACAGCATAATAGAGAGCCGCTTTGAATGGACAAATCTTAACTGGGAAAAAGCGGAAGCAAATATTCCTACATGCACACCCGCAGATACAGACAAAATTCCAATCAAGCTGTTTAATTAACATTTTTAAAAAACAAGAAATAGCAGTTAAAAGCACTGGAAACAGCCGAAACAGATGAGAAAATTCCACATAGCTGGTGACAGGGTGCAATATGGTTTACAGTGGAAATGGAGACTATGAGCACATAGAATTCTCCGGACCGATTGCGATAACATCTGTTATATAGAGGCTGGCAATGCAGGCGGAGAACTAAAAATGCAGTCATGGGTAGGTAGTAATAAGATCCTCGGAGAACTTCAGAATTGGTTCAGAAGGGGTAGGCACATAGAAGATAGCCCATTCGTGCTTGCCGTTGAATAAAAATAACCAAGTCGTGAAATTTACCTATGCGTTTAGCGTTTCAGTAGATAAGCACTGCATATCACAACGTGACCAAGGAACTCCTGCGGAACATACTAAAAGAAGAGGGTTTCGGTCATGAAATAATTGATTTCTACAAGAAATATATCGAGATAATAAAGTTGAAATTACATGGCAATAGATAAGATGTACGACAACTGTCTAGATAGGCAAAGGATTAGCACAAAATTGTGCTCTTGTCACTATTGCGGTTCATGCTCTATATGATAAATAATAAAAGAATAATACCAGAAATTAATCTACGGGCATAATCTGCCGTACAGATTAGGCGGAAAGGTCCTTGAGCAACGGCTGCCCGGTTTAATGTATGCGAACCATATTGTACTGTTAGCGCGTAGCCGGGAATATTTGAAAAACTATTGTCAATTGTGGAGATCAAGGAGACGCTCTAGGTTTCATTTTTGTAGCAATCAAGTCAGGGGGGATTATTTTCAGTGATACAAGCGATGAGGTGTTTACAGTACAAGGCCATTAAACACCCAAAGTGGCCGAACACAAATATCTCGAGGTCTGGGTAAACGAAGTAAAGGTATACACGGGAAGGCACAAACAGTCTGTTAAGGCAAAAGGGCATAGATGCTGCAGTTATGAAACATAGGGCATTATGAGGGTACAAGTATAAAGTGCTGAGAGGTATTTGGAAGAGGTTAATGTGCCGGCCGCTTACTTTCGACAATGCGGTTTTGTGCTTAAGGGCAGATGTTCAGCCGAGACTAGAACTAAGTCGTAGAGCTGTTGGAAGGCTAGCACAATGTGTCCAAGGCAAAGCCATAGACGAGACCGTACAAGGGTATATGGGCTGGCCATCTTTCGATGCATCGGTAGCTCAGAGTGAAATAGCCGACGAAGAGTGCCTGAGGAAGCTGGACTATAACAGGTGGACAGCTCAGGTATTTAAATACTTCTAGAGAAAGCACATTGACCCACAGCTTCAGAAAATAATAGGAAACTAACGAGTAAGTAAGGAATACACAAGTATTGAGAGATAAGGAGCTTTAATCAACTGATATGAACGCCGAAATTAAAACTGGATTTATACAAGAGAAAAGGAGCAGAATGTAGAACTACATCAGGATAGGTAAAGGCATGTCAAGAAGGAATCGTTCTATGATAGCTATTCTTCAAGGTGCCTTAGAATGCACCGCTACACCATGAAACTTTACGAAGGTGACATGTGCTTGTTGTGGTAAATGTGTAGAAACAACTGACATTATCTTGCTCGAATCTGATGGCATTTATTAGGATGCCTCGAACGATTATCGAAGCGTATTTAGGCTCGCACTTCCAGAATCAACTTCAGTGGACAAGGCTTCCCCACGGAAGCCGAAATGTCTTGTTTTGACGCAAACCTTTGGTCGCCGTCTTCTTTTGAAGCGAAAAGCTTCACTATGCTAGTCAACACGCGCTTCGCGTGAGCCGGCGTATGTCGGAGCACGAGTGACGTCAGCACGCCGCAGGCTACTGCGCATGTGCGCCGCCGCTTCTCCTCCTCGCCACCGTTTGACCTTTCGCCGCAGCCGTGCGCAATGCGCATTTGAAAGACGGGGTATATAAGGCGCGCTTGCCTATAGAAGAGGCGCACGCTGCCACGCGCTATGCGCCATCGTTTGACGCTCGCCGCAAGCGCGTGTTTATCGCGGATCACCGCAGCTTTTCGCTTCGAGACATCCAGGCTTAACCTTAGCCACTTTTTTGCGTTGAAAATGGATTACATACTATCCGACCAGACGAGATTCCGTCAAACCTTAGATTTCATTTCTTTCGGGTATTCCTTGATACTTAAAATCAGTAACTGCCTGTAGCAAGCTGATGTGCTCTTCCGAGTGCTTAAAGTTTTTAATTTTTATTTTTCTAGGCATACCATTCGCTTTGCCTGCCTATGTTTTCCATCATGCTTAGCAATACGTCCCGTGACTTACATAGCAAGGCAACGTCATAAACTAATAGGAGATTATCAAGGTATCATCCATTTACTTTTTCCCCAGCTCTTTCGAATCCAAATTTCTTAGTGCCTATTCCAAACACGCAGTGAATAACCCTGGAGGGATCGCATCTACCTGCCAGACACCCTGCTAGTTCTTTTAATAAACACTTGTTTACAAGCAACAGGAAGTACCACTGCATTTGCTTGCTCCGGGACATTTTTCGACACATTATTTTTGTAATTTCCAATCAAGAGGAAGAAATGTGCTTGGAGAGGGCATGCAATGCAAAGGCAGATGATCGCTGATCCTAAAGGGTAACAGATTGAAATCTATGAGAAGACAAAAGGGGCCGTGGGGGGGGGGGGGGTGGAGGAAGGTTAGAAAGATAGTTGGGTGGAGGAGATTAAGACCTTTGCCGGAATACGATGGCCGCAGCTGGCAAAGGACAGGGTGAACTCGAATGACATCAGAGGTATTTGCCCTGCAGTGGCCGTAGTCATGCTGATGTTGATGATGTGCGTTCCAAACAATACTACTCATTATTTTTTTTTAATTTTCGATATGTAGTACGAAATAATGACAGATTATTATGCCCCACCGGCCGCACCCGATATGTGTTACGGATTAAATACGACATATTATTATGCCCTACCCACTGATCTCCCAACCCACAGCTAACTGTACTCACTCCGGCTCCGCTGCCTTGGATTTAAGCTCAGACTGTTACTGTAAGCGAAACTTAACGCGAAGCTCTTGCTCATGGGCCACGTCGTGCTAGACCACGGCGCACTATATGGTCAGTATTATAATTTCTTTCATCCGGTGTCGTTCAAATACACTGCATGTAATAAAGAACTTCAAGTTCACAGACCTATGACATTCACTCGACCTACTAATAATACGGGATAGTGCGAAGACGCTTGCAGCATATATCACCGTCACACGTGTCATAGATAACACGGCGGGAAGTATTGTTATTCTTTTCTGGTGGAGACATGCAGTATTCTATTTTTAGCATTTTGACAGTTCTATAATAAACTGCCTATGCCAATCACGCGCTTGTTTGATTTCCTCCTGAAGAGGTCTGCATGAAGAGCGCCCAATTTAAAATGATTTCTCCCTTGCCGCACTATCATTTGCCACGGACGAGTCTCTACTAGGCTGTGTGATCATCCCCCGGAGAAAACTATTGCCACTTCAGCGCGCCTCGGCATACTGCTCTACAGCATCCTTTTCTCAGGCGGCGCCATGGGGTGCAACAAGAACGAAATGGCTCAGCAAGAAAATCCTGACGCTTTCCAGGTAAGGGAACATTTAAAATTCATATCCAAGTTTCACAGCCCGCCGTAAAATAAATTCTTTTCAAGGTGCCAAGCGGCGCATGGCCTAGCGAAAGTACGCCTCGATCACATCAGCAAATTTGGGAAGAGTAGTCACTGACCTGTCTAAAACAGTAAATGACATAGATTAAAACAAATTCAATTTTCCATAAACGAAAAAGGCCAGACACTTGGCTACTTGGCATTTTAACTTGAGACCGAAATAGCACTAAAGAGCTGGAAGGGACAAACGACCGGGGAAAGAAACGACAATTGCACGACGAAACGCTATTTTCAACTGTTTAAACAGATGTTAAAAAGTAGTTATCAGGGCTACGTGCTCTAGTGGTCATATTTATTTTGTATTTCTTTTGCCGCTGTGGGCAGGTTAGTGTTGTTTGGGTTCTACTTAAACTCAACATTCCCGAGCTACTTCAACTTCGTTTGCAGGGGTGATGAGAAAGGGTTGCGCGTTAGACACCTATGACTTGTTCACACAGAGCGCGAAGAGTGGTCACCTCCGCCGGAAGGACGAGGAAGCTGTGAACAGCATTATACGTTCAGCGTACAAAGCGGCACTGGGGCTACCTCAGTACGCCAGCACACAGCACCTCCTCCAACTCGGCATCTACAACACGCTCACAGTACTCATAGAGGCACACAAGACCGCCCAAATCCACCGCCTCTCCCGCACTAAACACGGGCGGCTCATACTTGACCGTCTCAACATCAACCCCATAGGCGACGTCCACCCCACGACGCCCATTCCGATAGGGGTCTATAGCCGCCTAGTTATAAAACCAATCCCCAAAAACATGCTACCTGGCCGCCATGATACGCGCCGTCAGCTGAAAGCCCAAGCACTAGATGCCACATACCTTGCCGACGAACACGCAATATACGTAGATGCTGCACGGCAAAGTGCAAACACATACGTGGCTTGTGCAACCACGCCACAATCTACTCTCGTCACCGCCGCCACAGTAGTAGCTCACTCTCCGACAGCGGCAGAAGAAACCGCCATCGCGCTGGCCATCGCTGACCCACGTACGCGCACAGTCCTAAGCGACTCCAAAAGAGCGATACAAAATTACTCGGCAGGTTTTATCTGCCACCCCGCTGCACGCATCCTTCGCGGCTGCACTCTCGACCATAAGATCAACCTGGTCTGGGTACCCGCCCACGCGGGAAACTCTGGAAACGAAGGGGTCGACCGACTAGCCCGAGGACTAACCAACCGGGCGGCCGGCCCCACGGATCCAGACGCTCTTGCCGAGGCTCCCCAGACCTTTGCCGAAATTACCAACTTCTACAGAGAGATGAGACGCCAGTTCCCGCCTCCACACCCCGACTTGAATCGAGCGCAAGCCAGCTTGCTCCGCAGGTTGCAGACGCACTCCATCCTTAGCCATTCTGGGCTTTCACTCATCACAGACGGGGAATATGACCCCGTCTGCCAAAATTGTTACCAGGGAGAAATTGCCACCCAGGCACACATCCTCTGGGGTTGCGCGGGAAATCTGCCCCCTCGAACCTTACTGCCAGCTCCCTCCGAAGAAGGATGGAACCAACTCCTCAAAAGGCCAGACAAGAGCATCCAACTGGCACTCATTTCGTGGGCCCAGGAAGCCGCCCCCACCTGGGGGCCACACCAAGCCCACCTGCCCTAAATCCCTCCAATCTATGGCAATAAAGTTGTTTCTCTCTCTCTCTCTGGTGGTGGGAGCATGAGGGTGAAACAAGTCATAGATGATGATGATTTTTAATTGCAGTTTCTCTTTCGGGCTCTACTGTGCAGAAGGGAGCTGTACACTGTCACGTGAATGAAGAGGATGGAGAATGTAACAATTAGGCAGTGTGATTTGTTATTTGGCTCAAACGTTCCCCGTATGTTTATTTCTTTCACTGCTGATTTAGTCCCGTCTCGTAGAGCAGACTACAAAGAGCAGAAGATGGTTACCACTTCAGCGGTCAACGATGGTTCGCGTTTTTTGTATATACCAGTTGGAGTGTATTTGAGGATAGGTTTGAATTTCGTGGATAACATACGCGCCAAGTACGTACTCCTCTTCCCTCGGTTCGAATATTCTAGAACTTCCCGCCCATCCCAACTTCACAGTCCCTATGCTCCCCGGCTCCATCCTTGCACAAACTGTGGCCGCCAACCGAACAATCCGTCCTAACAGCCTCTGAGAAATGACACAAGGTGACCCCGAAACGGCAGTATGAAGTAAGCCAAATTTCGGTACATAGGATGACCCTTTTCTTCTACGGTAATTCCAAGCAGATACACATTTGTGGTTAAACGTCATGGTTTGAGTTCTCAGTGTTTCTAAAAGTGCATTAGGCTGGAAGCACATTTCGCTCGCCCACGCGCTTATGAAAAAATTCTAAGCGTTTCTTGTGCACGCCAAGAAATGCGTGGCCACATCTAAATCAGTGGGCAGCTATTTAGGAGCATGTCCCAATATTCCTTTTCACGTAGTGTTTCGCGTTCATACAGTTTCTCACGAATAAAGAGTGCCGCAGTTATAATCTTAATTACTTTTCTTGTGCTTGGAAAAACTTTATCAGCTTGTACAGACTGATTGATGCTGGCTGCTATCTTTATGCAGTATGATATTTATTCAGTTTGAAGGGATGGCTATTCGATATTGCTGGGCCTTCGTCTTCTTAGGCGAACTAAAAGTCGATTGTACAATACAATTTTTTTGTTCCTGCCGCCTTTTAGTAAAACGAAGCTCCTCAAATTGGCACTGCATGACTTTGAAGCTTTTTAGGAAAGAAAAAAGCAGCACATACCCATTCTTGCCTTGTGTGCAAAGCGAAAAGCCAGGCGGTGATATTTGCTTTCATAGAGTGGTCATGTTTTGCTGGTCACACCTTTATTATGAAGTGCTGCGGTCATATCCTCACTCACTGTATACTTAGGAAGTAAAACTGGAGGGTAAAAAATTATTGCGGGATGCATCTGGAGGAGTCATGGGACCTGGAGAAATAGAAAAAAACACTTGAGGCATTGACCGGTATATATAGGCTTTCTCTGGAAGAGCCTCCGAGAGCTGCGCTTTGGTATCTCAAACCGCACATGTAGCCCCTTTATGTGAGCTCTGCATTATAGTTATCGAATACAGTGCCATGGTACACAGCAGCACCAGTCGTAATTACCGACATACATGGATGTTTCTCCATTCTGGAATATTTTAAATCAATACGCGATGAGTGCATCGGTAAGGGTATAAATTTTTTCCGGATGTTGGCTTTCGCCACGTCCGGAAAAAGACAGAAAACTTGCGTATATCAATGCAACAATAACTCCTCAAGCTGGAAATCTGACTCTCCGTGGCACGTACTCAAAACTGTGGCTTTCTGTTCATTGTTCCCGCTCTAAAAGAAGAGCCGTGGACGCTTAGGCAGGATTTTCTAAATGAAAGCAGATCTAGGCGGGTTTAGAGATTGCCGCTATTTAAACCAGTCGCCTATCGCGTCCTTCCATGAAAAACTTAGGATAAGGAAAGACTTCTCATATGTCTTGGCCAGCGGTAGTCGATCAACAATTGAAAAAAAAAGGCTCCCAAGAGGGAAGGAACTTCCAGTGACTTTGCTACATGGGGAACGGTCACTAGCAGATGCCTAATTTCTGCCTGTTCGAATCTGTATATTTATAGGTTTAGTTCGCAGTTTCTACATGTTAATTATTTGAGTTGTTACTTAACTGACGACAATTTGATATTTACCAATATTTCCAGAACCTAGACCATGCTTTTCATGTCTTTTACATCAGGGTGACGATGCGTTGTGACACCAAGAAGTCGCTGTACAACACGTTTATTTGTCACGCCCACATGTCCCACACAGGCGTGAAAACACCTTTCTGTCTGCTATAGGCACCCACTAACAATGCCATGCATGCACCAATATCATCAAGAATGTGAATGTAAAGCACCACGTCCAAATCTAATGACACCACAGCTCTTTGAACTGTGGAAGTTTTCTGTGGAGTACAGTTCTGCGCGTGCTGTTCCCACTTCGTCTCTAACCGCGTCATCTCCTCGAGGAAAACCACTAAAACCCTACTACCGTAACTCTGACTGGTGTGACAAAAAGGGAACGCGCACGCGTAGCCGATGAGAACTTAGAACGATAGGAAAAACCAACAATATACTTAAAATTAACGCCACAGTGCGCGAAACAACCGCGCGAAATGAAGTCAAAAGATCTAAACGAGCTGACTAGTGCAGCAGCTAGTGGTGTAAACGTTCCTTATATTAGATGAGGCTAACAAGAAGCAAATACCTCTTCCCTCCTAAAAAAGAGCTCTTCTTTTTGACGAACGGTACGTAACTAAAGTTTTTCATTAGCAGTAAATAGTGCCGCGTGCTTTGTATACAACTATTAGCTCATAATATCGTTCATTGGTATTCGTTCAGTCACCTCATGTATGCAATTCAATCACACTGTGCATGTTTACGCATTTTGCACTTGGTTCTAGATCGGATTCAAGCATCTACTTCGCTACATATTTTCACTGATCTTGGCCATGGAACGAAGAAGGCGCCACGGATGATAGCACTATATTTGCGCCCAGCGAAACATGGGCGAGTGAACACGCGGCATGAAGTTTCTTCGTGTTCCTTCTATAAGTGTCAACATACAAACTACGCGTCCGAAGAAGTCGAATATAACTCGTAGCAGCGCATTCAACGACGAAAGATTACACAAACGCGCTGTTTGTCACGTGATGTAAGGTTAGGATCAGTACTGATCGTTGTACAGGCCTGAGCTCGACATTACTGTCGCATTTCTCTTGAAAACAGAACAGCGTCGAACATTCACTCCGCTGCAGATCACTCAGTTCTCGGGTTTTGAGAAATTTTAATGGCTGCGGTAGGGACAGACATTCTGCACTCACCTCGATTTTGCCATTGTCGACCTTTCTTTTCTGTGTTTGTGAGTAGGCTTCGAACCACGCCCGATCATGACCTTTCTCTTTCGCTTAAAATACATTTATTCCAGACCTTCCCCCCATTTTTCTACTATTTGCTAAATATCCCACGATATTCGCATTCCGTTGGTCTGATTTCAGAGCAAATATTCGCTAATAAGTGAAAAATTCCCCGAGTGTGATCACTATGGCCGTGCGGGTAGCCGGTAAACACAATATATATTAAGCTCGCCAGTCTTCTCAGCCAGCACTACGCACCTGCCCAAGATAGTTTAGTTTTTTAGGGTTTAACGTCCGAAAGCAACTCAGACTATGAGAGACGCCGTAGTGAAGGGCTCCAGAAGTTTCGACCACCTGGGTTTCTTTAACGTGCGCTGACATCGCACAGTACACGGACCTCATGAATTTTGCCTTCATCGAAATTCGACCGCCGCGGCCGGGATCGAACCCAACTCTTTTGGGTCAGCAGCCGAGCGCCGTGACCACTCAGCCAGAGAGATTAGAAGACAGACAGCCAAACGCGCCGGTAATATCAAAGAAAAGGAGAAAGGGCTGTAGACGGCGGTAGGTTAAAGCACCCAAAGCGGACAATTTCCTATTGAAACGCTCCATATGATCCGCTTGTATGGAATTATGGCAATATGGAATCCAAAAGAAATGGAGAAGTGTATAGATATTTTTATGTTGTCTGTACGACGCCACTAAACATTCCACATAATTTTCACACGTCTTCCACAGAGTGTACGAAACTTTCTGTGGAATCTGTAAGTGTCTATACTTGCTTCCTTATATTCCTTCAAGGCTACATATGCTCCATACAGGCTCCGTAATATTTATTATGAAAACATAGGAAATTACTGAACTTGTCATATAGAATGTTTTAGTAGAGAACGTAGCCATGCGCTCTAACTAAAAGTCTAGCTGATGGCGTATACCACTCCATGACGTGGACTCGTCAAGCCACCAAAGCTGAAAGGGAGACTTGGAACGCTACCCAGCTCTAGAGACGAATGGGCGAGGTTCATATTCCTGACACTATACTCGGAGGTTCGAGCTGAAGTCCAAAATTTGATTTCTGCAATAAAAAAAGCTGTTCGTATACGAGGAATTTGACGCGGACGTGTTGTGACGCTTTCCGGTTACAATGTCTGGTTCACCGCTGTGGTCTCTAACGCACGCTTTTACGACTTCTGTAGGCAATATCCATTTGCTAAAAACTCTTACCTATGGCATTTTAACTGCTTTGAGGGACGCTCACATTAAAGCCATTTTAATGGCTACAGCAAAAGCTCCTGTTTTGCGACTGCAACTATTTCGCCGTCGTTCGACTTCTTCTGACTTTGGACCAACAAAAAGGAAGTAGTTTGCAACGCAAGCCTTTCTGTTTTCTTTAAATAGATATTGGGGATGCCGCATAAAGCAACCGCCGGTTATTCCTTCCCTCTTCGTTTGCATAAAACACGATTCGGATATTGTGAATAGTGTTGTTTAACGCCCTAAAGCGACATATTGCCTCTGAGGCGCATCGTAGTGCAGTGCTTCGGAATCATTTAGACCACGCTGGTGTTGTTTAATGTGCGTTGACTTCGCACAGCAAATGGGCGCCTTTTGCGTTCAGCCGCCATCGAATACAAGTCATAAAAGCCACAAGAATATTTTAGCCCACTAAGCTTGAAACCGTCCAGATATCCAGGCTTATACTTCATTTTGCAGGCAGCAAGCTTCCAAATTTGAAAGTTTGATAGTTTTCAAATTGCAAATCGTCATGGGGAGTGCAGTAGCCTTACCGAAATCTGAAAAATTCGGAATAACCAAAACCGTAAGTAACGCTAAAGGAAAAAAGCTGAAAATGTTATAATCAGGCGCGATGTCGCGGAAATTCACGAAACTGACGCTAATTTAACGATCAAAAGGTATACTCGGCCTTTTTACTCAAAGACATCGTGCACAGAAAACTAACTCTGGAGAAGGTTAGCATGCCGCACGATTTTGCGGTCCTTCGAAGAACGGACCACGCAACGTGACATCGAGTGTAGAAGCAGCAGGAACAGCGCAAGTAAATTCACGACATGCCCGGTAAATCATTTTGAGTTTACTTAGTGTATTCGTTCATCTAAATTGTCCAAGCCAAGGCTAGCTTTTATGTTTCTAGTACAGGCCAAGAAACAGTAATCAATAATAATCATATTTGTGATTAGGAACGGGCTCCAGGTTGGAGAAGAGTTTTTTCGGATAGGGATGTCGTGTTGGTCAAGCATACTTAGATAACGGCTTTAATTTGGTGAAATCATGTATGCCTTTTGTAAAACGCATTAGTTCGCGGAAGTCATGCTCAATAATTTTTCATACTTGCGCAGTTAACTGCAGCGCACTCAGTGCGTTTTGACCAGATGGTGTCAGGTAGCCAGGAATATTTGGTATATTTGATGCGAATAAATCCGCGTTGTCCGTTCGCTTTTATTTAATGTAGTGGGGGTCACTATGGCTTTATTCATTTTTCACGTGTTAGGTAAGACGGACTCTATGCGTATTCGAAGTTATTTTCTATGATGTATGCAGCCCTTCTGTGTACTGATTTTTAAATTTTTTGCAATAAAAGCAATTACAGTCGCCTTTCATCTCTTAGCGAATAAGCTATTTCGACATGCTTTGCGATATAATTGAATATAATTTTCGCACATGGCAGCACGAGCCAAATGGCATTTTTTTTCCTTTTTTATTGTATTATATTCCCCCACGCACATCGGCACCATTGAGTGGTCTAGAGGAGCCACGAAGTCTTCGCTGACACAGGCGTGAAAAAAGCCGCTGATGCAAAGTTGAACCAACAGCCATTTAAAAGGGCGCCTTGTGCGACAGCCTTAGGATTGTGAGGGCTTCCAAAGACACTTCGTGATTGAAGCACTGGTTGGTTGGTTGATGGGGTTTAACGTCCCAAAGCGACTAAGGCTATGAGAGACGCCGTAGTGGAGGGCTCCGGAAATTTCGACCACCTGGGGTTATTTAACGTGCACTGACATCGCACAGTACACGGGCCTCGAATTTCTCCTCCAAAGAAATTCAGCCGCCGCGGCCGGAATCGAACCCGCGTCTTTCGGGACAGCAGCCGAGCACCATAGCCACTGAGCCACCGCGGCGGCAATTGAAGCATTCCCTTTCCCTCGGCATAAAACCTTCCGTAAAACCTACCACAAAAAGTGTCGCTGCATTGTAGCTTTATGGGCACTGCTATGGCCAGCGGAAGATTTCACTTGCACTTTTGCGAGATTTTCTATATTCTTTCCAATCTAATAATTTTTATTCTCTGTCGAAAGCTGCTTCCAACTAAAACAGCTAGAAGAGCGACGCACCAAGAAAAGGTGAGATTAGTGTCTATTAGCAGAAGTACTTACTTAGGTCAAATATTTATAGAAATCCCCGAAGGTGGAGTATATTTTAATAAGATAGTAATTACTGATTGGCACGCACCTAAGTGCAGCCGTACTAACACAATGGAAAGCTATAAAGCTTTCACACAAACGTCATCTTTAAAGAAAATTTCATCCTGGTCAGGGGCTCAAACCCTGGACCACCGCTTCACCGAGCCAGTCAATTCACCAACTAAGCTAACTGGAACGACTGGCAAAGGTACGGCGAGAGCGCATTGATCAATAAATCGAAGTAGGAAAAGTGCTGGTCAGTGTTTCGTCGATTGCCTGCGGCCCTACAGCATGCTGGCCTCCCCCCCCCCCCCCCCCCCCCTCCCCGGTTAGCTCAGATGGTGAAGCGAACGCTCCGCCGAAGTGCTGATCCCGGGTTCGGACCTCAGACAACGACGAATTTTTCGATACCTACGATGTTTCTGCGGAAGCTTTAAGTAATGGTCCTCTGTAGCCGTACGGCTGCGCTTGGGTTGATGCCAATAAGTAATTACTCTCTTATTACAGTACTTACTGAAAGGCTCTTTCTTAGCAACAATACTCCTTCACGAAGTATTAAATGATTTCAGCAGCACTTGTTGCCTTTTTTATTTTGGCAGTGGCCTTACTGAATACATATTCACCAGCTGGTCCATTTTCTAGGTGTTGGCGCTCCTGCCGGAAGTTGTTGCCATCTCTGACTTTGACAATGACGCTAATTTCGAGTGCCTGACGGGAGAACTCACTCATCTCGACATGAGAAAGAAAGAGGCTACCTACGTCCTTAAATTCAAGGGCCATCACGGCACACAAAAGTAAGTACGATGCCTTAGTTCCATTCACGATGGAGTACAGGCGCCAACCCACATACCTAGAGCACTCCAGCTGTGAGCAGTCTGCGGCGTTTGTACATTTTTCGCAGCCTCCCGAGGTCGATGCCCTTTTATAACAGACCGTAAGCATATCATGATCGAGGTGTAGATGCATATATGATAAAGTGTTGTTTCGAGGTAAAAGCCGCTCGTGAACGACGCCAGTTTACAGTACAAAGTGTCATTCGAAAGTTCTAGGCAAATGTGTAGAAGGCTGTACGATATCTTCTGGTTTACGAAATGCACTCAAGTCACTGATATCAAGTCTGGCCCATCGCCAGGCATCACCCGCGTTATCTAGAGGCGAAGTGAAGGCAATTAAGGTATTCACTTTATTTAAGCTTTGGAACGTTTCCGGGAGGCACGAGACATGTTTATCATTTACTAATTACAATAGCACAATGACAAGGTTCGCTGATTGTTTTTCATTGTTACCTGTTGAATTCACAAGCAATTTCTCATTCATCGTGTGTTCAGGAACGCCACCAAAGCGCTGTGATGTTTCAAAAGCCAGACATTTGAGTGGCGGATGCGTGTTCAAAACGTGTGGGCTTTATTTTGTTTTTCTGTTATGTTTATAGTCAGTACGACTTCCCCATGAAATGCTCACGTCCTACAGCATTCGAGAGGCGTCTAAAAAAGCCTTTAAACTAAACCAGTTGGCCCGTCACGTCCAGTGGACATGCGCTCAGTTAGGCTGCTCAGAAAATGGGTAAAAGTTAATGTTTCCTGGTCGCACAGTAACAAAGGAATGCTTTTTCTTTATCTTTCTCTTCTCTTCCACTCTCCTTGTACCCTTTCCTCTCTGCGGAGAAGTATTTCGTCTGCTATGCCTGGATTCCTACCCTGCCTCTCCCTTGCTCTTAATCATCTTGCACGTACTTGTTAAAAATTGGACGATGCCATTTGCATACCAGAAATGACAGACATGTCGAGCCAAAGGCAATATCCGACTAATTTTATGCTTTTGCAAATAATCCTTCACCCCTCCTCTCAAATTTTCGCTCCTGTGCCACTGCGCAGAGTTGTATCAGCGCGGAGAGTTATATTGTCAGGTAGTGGTGACTGCAAACCGGAAAGGAGCAACAGCCAAAATGGCATCATAACAGAAATTTATTTGGGCTGCCTCGTGCCCACAAGGGACTGAATCACTTGGCGGCGGCATAACAGTGAACGTGCTCGGCGGTCGTCGAACAGAATGCCCCCGTTCTCGGCTCTGCTCAATTTAAAGCTGATAGTGAACTAAGTTACTGCAACAGTCTGGAACAACAGAGACTTAGCACTGAGTGGATGCGATCAATGGAGCTAAATCTGGTCAAGTCTTACATCGCAAACAAAGAGGCATAGCGGCATGCCGGTAGCTTTGAAGAATGAACACACTATAAACATTAGTAGCATTACTCTGCTCAAAGAACTACCGACCCGAGGCTTTAAAACAGTGATTAAAAATATACAAAACGGACTGTGCAGAATAAAAATCCACAGTGGAAACGCGTCGGTTCGCTGCTAATCTTTGATCTGTGCGCTGAAAGCTGGCGGCGATTTCCATGATATGTTCATCGGCAACGTTGGGCAGCACGGCGTCTACCGTGGTCGCGGCATCCTTGCCATGGGCGAGCTTAAAGGGCCTCATCTGCGTGGTCTCCTGCACTACGGAGTTGATGGCGAAGCCGATGTAAAGCATCATGACGTCCCATGTTTTGTGTTCGGCGTCGACATACATACCGAGCTTGTCGGCGATGGTTTGCTGAGGCGCTCGATTAGTTCATTGGTCTGCGGATGTTATGCACCTGTCCTCCGGTCGCTGGTTTGTCTGTAACGCAGGATGGCTTGCGTCAGTTCCGCCGTGAATGCTGCTCCCCTGTTCACGATACGCACATCGAGGCCGCCATGTCGCAGGAGAATGCACTGCAAGAAAAATTTGGCAACTTCTGCTGCTGCTCTGTTCGGTAGGACCTTTGCCTCGGCGTAGAGATCAGGTAGTCGGCCGCTATAATAATCGACTTATATCCAGTGGTTGACTTGGGAAAAGAGCCAAGATTGTTTATGCCGATCTGCTAGAATGGTCTTGAAGGAGCCTCAATAGGGGTCAGAAATCCTGCTGGTCGGGTGGAAAGGGTCTTCCGTTGCTGACAATCTCGGCAGGTTTTCACGTAATGTGCGACATCGGCAGAAGTCGGAGCTAGTAATACTTGTCGCATATGCGGCGGAGCATGCGAGCAGCTCGAAATGTCTAGCTGTCGGTTCGTTGTGTAAAGACTGAAGAACTTCTACGTGCAGACTCGCAGGTACAACAAGGAGGTAGACTTTAGTTCACTGCGAAATTCTTCTGAACGAAGAGATCATTTTGCACACAGAACGTAGACAATCCTTGCTTGAACGAGTCGTGGTGTGATACTCGATGAGGCACTTTAGGTCTCGGTTCGAGTGTTGCTGCAGCGCAAAACAGCTGCAGCTCATGGGTCCCAGGAAGGCGACCTTATTGTCGTCCGGCGACAGTGCATCTACAGGGGCTCGTGACAGGCATTCGGCGTCAGAGTGCTTGCGTCCGGACTTGTAGACGACAGTGACGTCAAGCTCCTGGAGGTGCAGGCTCCATCGAGCGAGGCGGCGGGGGCAGGGGGTGGGGGTGGTCCTTGAAACTCGCCAGCCAGCCCAGTCCGTGGTGACCGCTGACCACATTGAATGGTCATCCGTAGATGTAGGAGCGAATTTCGACCTAGCCCAGATGATGGCATGGCACGCCTTCTCAGTTGTCGAAAATTTAGCCTCTGCCTTGGACAGGGAACAGCTAGAGTATGCGACTACTTTCTTCAGTCCGTCAGCTTTGTGAACGAAGATGGCGCCTAGGCTCACGGTGCTTGCGTCAGTATGAATTTTATTTTCGGCGTTTTCATCGAAGTACACGAGAATCGGTGCGGACTGTAAATGACGCTGAAGTTTCTTGAAGGCTCCCGCTTGCGGCGCTTCCCCTTTAAATAACACATCTGCTTTTGTCCGTTGGGTCAAAGGCTCGGTGATGCGCAAAAAGTTCTCGACAAATCTCGCTAATATGCGCAGAGTTCGGGTAATCTGCTCACAGCTTTCTCATCGGACGCAGGTTCAGAACAGCGCGATAGAAGCTGTTTTCTGCGGGTCTGGACGTACTCCCTCCCTGCTAAAGATGTGATGTGGCGCTGCAAAAGGGACACTTCTGTGCTTTCAAGGTGAGGCCGGGCGACTTGAATGCGTCTAGTATTGTGCGAAACCTTTTTAGCTGCTGTTCAAAGATTGAGACGAAATCAACGACAGCATCTAAATATACCAGTCACATATGACACTGCAGGCCTACTAGCACTGCATACATTACCCGCTGGAACGTCTCTGGTGCTGAACACAGACGAAATTGCATCACCTTCAACTCTAAGAGGCCATCCGAAGTGATTAATGCGGTCTTCTTGTGATCACTTTGATCGACATAAATTTGCCAGTCACTGCCCTTGAGGTCCATCGTTGAGAAATACTTGGTTTTGCGGAACCGGTTCAGTGTATCGTCGATACGGGAAAGGGTGTATACGTCCTTCTTTGTTATGTTGCTCAAGCGGCGGTAATCAACGCAGAATCGAAGAGCGTCGTCTTTCTTCCAAACTAGAGTTTTTTTCTTGGGCGCGTCTCGAGAGGAACGGACGAGCACCTCTAGCGCTCCGTTTTCTTCTTGGCACAATTTCCCTGTAAGGCCCCTGCGCCCTTGAATTTTCTCCTCGATGCTGGACTCCTAACCAAGACCCGTCGGGGTCACCCTCAGCCCCCAGGCAAGCACAACTCGTCTAAATTTTGGAATTCTTTTGCTGCGCCACGCCGGTCAACGCTGCTTGAACCACGGTCGCCACGATTCCTCCGGCGTTCCCTCGCAGCTCCGACGCTGCGTCACGCCGCCGACCACCTGCTCCTCAACATGCCCTCTGCCGTTGAGGGAGAACCGATCACAGATGCCGTACTGAACGTTGGCACGCGGATCGCTCTTGAAATGCAACGACGCTATCATAGACCGAGTCCGCCAGACCAAACTCAACCCATAGCCATGTCCACACCAGACGCGGCCACTTCACTGTCGCCTGCTGCACGACAAAAGGCTGCCGTACTGCACTCACCCGGAAGCGCCCGCTTCCCAGCCTACCTCCCGAAGACCTCAAGGTAGTCCTCCGCCCACAATGCCCTTTAGAGCTCCTGGTAGTCGGCCTCGCCAGGCTGGCTGTGGCCATCTCGAAAGCTGCCAAAGAAGACAAACATCAGAATGTGGCTGCTTACCAAGTGCGCATTCACCTCACTAACAACGCTGTCACCGTAAGCACACCTGACCGTACTCGCGCATTGACCTAGGCTCATGTCCGCCCCATCACTATGGACAGTACTGCCACCCCGTGGCTGCTTGCGTCCCTGCCCCTGACGTTTCTGTGCAGGGCACCATCTACCGTGCCACAGCTATGATAATGACATGGAGATTCTGGCGGAACATCAAGCCTACAGTCCCGACCTCCCTATCGTCGCCGCATTTCGTATGGGGCAATCGCGCCATTTACTCTCCACTGTTCTTAACAGCCAATAGCCCAAGTAAGTTCGCCAATTAAACTTCACTTTCGAGGTGAAGTTTAAATATTCAACATATGAACTTCACAAACGACAGGACAAGCGCTTAGACGTCACAATATGCTTGAACGTCTACATAACGAGAAGGCGTTAAAATAGTCGGAGAAAGAAACTGGAAGACTTGAAAAACAAACGTTAGAGATCACTGCCTGACTAGCACTGGGGGAATGCGAAATCATTGATGCTTGTTCAATCAATCAATCAGTCTTTATTTTCGCATACATTGTACAGCGAAAAAAGGTGACTGGAGAAAAAGCCGCTTCGTTGCGGCTTGACTGAGCTCCAGTCACCCAACACCCATTACCAGCGACGAACAATGCACTTGCATGCGGAAACAAAAATCTGGTTTGGCACATAGTGGTCAGAAAAATAAACATGCTAAATACAGGGGAAACAAACAAAAATGCACACATCAGAAATACCATAACTGGAAAACAAACTTGGATAAGACATTAATACATTATGTAACGATGGTAGTAAACGACTTTTGTATGAATAATTCGGTGATACGTTTATGAGGTAGTTGTGCAATATCAATTTGTAGTGTATCACAGTGATTAAGTATTGTTGGTAACGTGTGTTGAGTCATCATTATGCCGTAATTAGTTCGTGATGCTGGAACCAACCAAGGTGACTGATTACGAAGACAGTAATTACTCAAAGGAGGTTTTAGTTGTGCTAAGTCTAAAAACAAATTTAAGGTGCCTTTAAGGGCCCTTTTGTAAGTGGAAAGTAATTTATACATATATATGTCTTGTGTTTTGATGATCTTATGCGCAATAAAAAGTGTTCTACACCTGTCGCCTCTCTCTGCTTTACTTGGGAGTCTTACTCTTTTTTAACCTTTTTTTACGTTTTAACCTATTTCGATATCCGAGGCTGCTCCAACGTCCTCCCACTATATCAACGTCCCTGGCTGTTTTGACGGCAGAAATTTCGCCTATAATTACTCTACATCAACAATATTTTTTTCTCTTTGAATAACTCATGTTCATTTCACCCTTTCATCTACTTCAAACCTTCTCCAGCATGGTTGCGCATTTTCTCACAATTTTGACGTCCCAGGTGGCTTTCACGGCCACCCACTATATCGACATAGGTGGCTATTTCGCTGGCTAATTAAGTATTTTGCCTCTAATTAATTAACCAATTACTACACATCCACGAAATTCGGCACGGAGCGACACTATGTCATCTTCTATCTCAGGCAGTCATTTTTCTACGCATAACACTATAGAACGACGCCAGAACCTGTGGTCATGTCTTTCGTCCACTTCACCCGACATGAAACCGCGAATATAGCCAAGCAAAGTTTGGCATTAATAGTGCAAAAACACATTGAACTGTGTCGATTAGCATAAGAGAGGCAAATAATCCCGAGTAAAGTAAGAGAGGCAAAGAGTTCTTAGTGAAGTAGAGAGGGGAAAAGAGTCCCAAGTGAAGCAAAGAGAGACGACATGTGCGAATGAGGTGTCAATGCTTTCGCATTCCCCCAGTGCGAGTCACCGCGGTGATCAGGGATGTTTTATTTTATTCCCACTCAGATCAGGTAGGCCACTGCATCGATTTGTAAAACTTAAGTAGGCAGACATGGTTGGATGTTTCTTTTTGCGGTACATGCTAAGCCGCTGCTTGTGGGTAGCCACGCTACCATTAATGAGTCTTTAGATTTTTCTGATCGTATTATGAAAGCAGTTAGGGCGATTGGCTCAGGGGCAGTGCTCGCTTAACGGAAAATATCCTTAGATGATTACGCTTTCCGCTTCGCTCGCCTCGTCAAGCCAAGGTCATCGTCGCCGCAGTTTGACCTTCGAGTGAAGGAGAATTGCTGGTGTTGCAGCCACCTGACATACCACGTCGCTCCTTGCCCTGCAGGGAGCTTGGGTTCTGGGCGACCGGATGTCACATCGAACACAACTAACACTCCGCTCAACGCATCAATATGCACTGGCGTTCTCTTTCACTAAAAACTTCCTCGCTTCTCTCACAGCGTAGTTGAGGTGTCCACCAATGTGCGAAGCAGTTACTGCGCCTTTCCTGTCATCTAAAATCACCATCGCCACGGCGACGCGGAAAGGCCTATTCAGGGAGTAGCGTCACTGCAGCCCGTTCTCGATCTCTGCGCGGCGGTAAATTGCTGCTGCGGATGGGCTGTTTTGAGAGGTCGCCTCGAGACTTGTTCAACGGGCAAGGCGTCGCGCCGAACGGGCGATGGCGTTCCGTGGAACACTGGCAGCGCTGCAACACACTTTCGCGCTCCACAATCGCCCTCCAATTCTCTTACATGCATGTTTAGTTATTTCTTTTTTGGGAGTGTGAAACTGAGATTGAAGCTCGTCGTCTTATGTTCGAGGAGGCTCGCGATGACGTCATGTAGAGAGAGTTACGTGGGTCTGCGCCGAGCAGCTCTCTCTGAGTTAATGCCATGGAGGAGGAGCAGGATAAACCTTACTTCCGTCGATAAAAGCAGCAGATAGTGTGGGGTTGTAGCCCCATTAAGTGGCCATGAGCCGGTGGCGTTCGGCGACTTCCAGGGCTGTTGTCACAAGCCGGATCTGTGTGAATCAAGGCCCATCTCCATGGACACATCCGAGGCGCACGAGCGCAGCGCTGGGACCAGCGCCCGAAAACATACGCAACTAGATGGCCTGTCGCCTCTTGTCGCTGGTACTTGCGCTCAGGACAGCTCAGCAAATAAAACGGCGCGAAGGGTGGTACCGGCTGCCGACAGAACTTCGTCCTCTGATTGGTTACATCAAACCAGCGAGCTACTTCCGGCACCGTCTAACTTACTATGACGAGACTTTTGTTTTCTTTTCTTATGAGTTTTTTTTTATGCTCTGTTTTTCGCTTAATTTTTTTTTCTTCTTTGAAACATTTAGTTATTTTTCATTTATTTTGAATTGGCGTTAAGCCTGGCAAAGCATTGCTGGTCCAGGCATCCTCTCTCTTTCTTTTATGTTTTTTTTACCTCTTTTTTTGAGAGGACCAATAAAAGGGTAAAAGGGGCGCTATGCCGGAAGGCCCGAGTTTGGCGCTCTCCCGAGTTTCATCCGAGTTTGCGATGACGGCAGTCAGTGACCGAAGATAGCGCGGAACGTGCGCAGGCAGCGGACAATAAAATGTAGAGATAAAGCCACGTAAAGGCGATACAAGCGCACCCTGCGCGCCTGTTTCACACTTCAAACACAATACACTGCGCAATACCAGGCCGCAGCGCTACCTGAAGTTATCAGCGCCATATCAGCAATCGCGAAATCGTGACTTCTCTGCTATCTATCTGCACACTCGCCGCTAGCTGTTTGACACGCCTTTTCGGGCGCGTCAAAGGCGTGTCTTCTCTTTCAGGCTCTGTCTCTCCATTTCCGAAGACGAACAGTGCGCACTAGGCGCACTGTTGTATCAACCCTTTTTCTTCTCTCGGATACGTAGAAGGCAACAGATAATATGAACATTTTGTTCATTTCCAAATGTATTTTAAAATCTGAATCCAATGAAGCGTTGTTTAAAAGCATAGCTTTAGGAAATTAACAAAGATTTGACACTTTCTGCCGCTAGAGGCGATAGTGAGGTCATTGCTTGCAGCGTGGCTTGCATACGAACTAGAGCGGCAGCCCACCGTGCCGAAAACGAGAGAGCTCCTGCGCTGATACGCCGCCGGTAGCGCTGCCTTCGACTGGAAAGACTGGGCAACTACTACACGCTGAATCGTTCTTATTTTTCGGCCATTGCGATAATATATTTTATTGTGTCGTATATCAAAATATAGCAGTCATGCATCTTCTGACTTGCATAATAAACAAAAGCAAAAAACTGAACTTCACTACACCCCCGCGTCACTGCTGCTCTCTGCAGTGACCTCAGGTGGAGCTCTCCGCTGCTACGGCCGCTGCCGCTCCCCGCTATGGCCAACCATTGCTTTTAGTACGCTCTTGGTGAATTTCAGCGGTAGAAATTGGCCGTGCGAGCGGCTGTGACTAGGTGTGAGAAAAAAAAATGCTGTTTGGCTGTATTCAATGATTCACTACGTATGCCTATTGTGTGTTACACCCCTTTAGTGCACTGCGGATGCGAACAGCGTGCTACCCAGCGACACAACTCATCCTATGTCATCAGACGTTGACTAAAAGCTGTGAAGGGGGTGGCGCGCTTATCTGCGTAGTAATTGTTAACGTCGCGCACTTCAAGGTTTTGCGGACTGGTTTGGTCACTAACGTCGATCGCCGTTGTATACCGCAGGGACATCGCATTAATATCATTCGGGCAGGTGAGGGATCCTGTTTGTAATAATGGAATCGGACTTATAACAGAGAAAGGTGTTACGGTTGTGAAGTACGCAGTGCTTGCGTGCTGGAAATTACAAACACTTTATTGCACTGGGTCTGGAGCAGCGATCGTTTGTCGATCCCAGATGTGTTTGACACATTGATGCTGAGCTTTATCACCGGTGAAAGGACGGCCAAGCCAAACACCTGTGATGCGATGTTGTTGGAGTAGGACGTGCTCCAAGCACCGGTTCGTCGTCGCGCTCCGTGTTTGACGCCTTGCAAGCAGGTGTGACGCGCCGTCAGCGTTGTGCTGTGTCTTACGTGGTTGCAACAGGCTATAGTGTTGTGCAGTCTTGGTATGCGAACGAAGAAATCAGCGGCTTTCGTCACGTTGCGTCTCCTTCGCAGAGGTGCTTAGGTTTATCTGCGATGACGTCCGTTTTGCCTGTTATATTTCGATGGTCAACATCGTCGATGTCTGTCAGCAATCAGCACAGCCGCGCAGCATACCTGTAGCCGGCAGGGATGTTGGAAGTGGCCCACCCATAGCGCGTACGCCTATAATTTATGTACGGCACGCCGGGGGCGTGACCAATGGTTTTGATTGACAGGTGAACTCGGAGCTAAACTCGTGAACGGTGAAGTGCCCCGAATTCATCTCGGGACTGTCATGGCGGCAGCAGCAGCAGCCTGGGTAATCGCTTCCTCTGAGGGTAAATGTCAGTACGGCAGGCTGGACCCGTTTACTGCCTTGGCCGACGACGAATTCCAGCGACATTTTCGCCTCTCAAAAAAATCGGTACCATGGTTGTGTAAATAGTTAGGCGACGACCCACGCCTGCGGAGAGTGCGTACCGGGCCTCATTCGCTTTCGGTCGAAGAGCAAGTCCTCTGCGCCCTCCGGTTCTTCGCGACCGGGAGCTTCCAGGGGAGCGTCGGCGCAGACCGCTTTATTGGACGACAATAAAGCACTGTGAGCCGCTCTGTGAGGGACGTCTCCGACGCGCTTATCGACGCGGCTGTGCAGAAGCGGTGGCTCGCTTTGCCAACGACTGCGGCCGAGCGTGCGTATGTTGAGGAGCGTTTCCTTCTGCGCGGCGGCATCACAGACGTCGTGGGATGCGTCCACGGAACCTACATTGGCGTAAAGGCCCCTTCTTAGTCCAGCCCTGACATGGTGAAGGCCAACTATTTCACGAGGAAGGCACATTATGCATTGAACATTGCAATCAGTAAAAAATAATTGTTCTCGCCAAGTCCTTTGGGCTACTCTACAGCACAGTGCCAAAGTCGGTCCCAGACTCTTTTGGCGAAGACTGGATCAGCCGCTAACCGGTTCCACAGAATAATTCATAACATGCCAGGTACCGTAAGAGAGGCCCAGAAAAAAAAAGTGGGCTCCTCGGCAACGGCGAAATCGAAAGCTGCAGATGGCCACTTGTTAATCGAGCCACTGCAGAGCACTCTCCATTGTGCTAATTCATTAAATCCGACGAATGAATGTCATCTTTCGCACAAACCTCTCACTTGCATCTAAACGATAACCGCCACTGCTGACCAAAAGCCGGTGCGAGCTCATTGACAACGAATTTCGGACAGCTCACATTAACGCGGTATGCATGAAATGAACAGATGCATGCAGTTCATTTCAGAACACGGCATAATATTCAAGCGATTCTGAACAAAACGTGTTTTCTCATTCAAGTCACGCGAAATTCAACTTGCGATGAAAAAAAAAATGTGAGATAGAAAAGTTTCACCATGCGGGATTTGAACCCACGCGCTCCCATTGCCTGTCGACTCTCTGGAGCGACGCGTTAGACCACACGGCCACAGAACAGCGCGGAGTGACACACCTCTCTTTATTTTTTTTTTTTGCGGGCTACTTCCGTATCCTTAACAGCGTTGCACATGTACACGATCGTCCACTTCTACCTTGAACACCGCTCTGCGTGGCCAGCGCTCCGCGAAGCGCCTCTCGCGGGCGCCTAGGGAACTAGCGCGCAAGCGCAGTGACAGCTGTAGGTGGGGCCTCCGCTGCGTCGTCTGCTAGCGCGGCGGCTCCGCCAAGGCGAGCTTGCTTTGCGGTGAAGCTAACCTTGCTCTTGCTATGCTTGCTATGCGCACGACAATCGAGAGTCCGGCACGGTTCCTGAGAGGCGCAGCAACGGCTCTTGGTTCTGTGCAGCACATGGTGTATCGTGGGCAGTTGCTTCTCGTGTTTTATTTTTTTATGCGCTCACAAAAGTAAAGGCTCTCACGGGAAAAACTTGCTCGATGCCTGAACCAAGTCTCCAAGCTGCGATGACACTTCCACAACTTAGTTGCTCGGCTACTTCGTGCCGAGCAGCCACAATATTCTCGCGGCTCATGCGATTGTTTTCATCAGCCCGGTTGGGCGCCGCAAAGCCAGGGAAGAGTTTATGGTGCGGCCTAACTTTAGAGCTTTCAATTTGCGAAACTTTCGATTCGTTACTAGCCTGACAACAAGAATATGAATAACTTGCGAATTTCAGGAAAAAAATCTCATAGAATACGGGTTTTACCCGCACCACGGCCTTTATGCGCTAGGGAATTTAACTCGTCTAAGTGCCGCCCTAAACTGCTACTCATTTTCAAAAATTTTCTTCGTGCTATTCATGCCAACCGATAAAAAAACGTTCTAATTGAATGTTTAGTTAAGTTCATACCGGGTAATCGGTGCACCTTACAATCAGCGTGGAGTAATTTTAACACGCTGTAGGATGGCGATGAGTATATTTTACAACTCAGAAGGCAGTTATAGCATTACAGCTAATTTGACACCGAACTGAGTGCAGTCAGCTCGCCTTGTGGTCTTGAACGGATTAGAAGACTTTTTCTTGAGCCACTCAAACACCTTCAAATATCTGAATGTGTCTGGTGTCGTCCCGACTGATGAGTGTTCCTGCTGCAAGCAGGCGCTGAATGAAAAATCAATCTCTTTTTATCGCCGCGCGGCAGAAGGCCCGTATATCGGTTGTGCGTCATATCTTTTTTAGCTGAAAGCTAAGAACGGCCCTGAAAGTTACCGCTTTTGTCAAGTAGCAGCAAAGGTGACTGCGATTCTAACGCTGGGCATCCTGCGGTTCTTTTCCGAAGTCGCCGAATAGACGAAAGTGTACGGTATCAATCGTGCTATCTTGCCCATAAACACTTCGTCATCAGCAGTTCGCAGCGGTATGATTTTTTTTTCATCTTTGCACGATAGCGTGGCTGAATATTTTCTGCAGCACTTCATTCCTTTCTTCGCTCACGACTGAACCACGATGCCGAAAGTGCCGGAAGATGAAAGAAGGCGTATTGTGGATCTCTGTTTAAGAGAATTTTCTCAGCGTGCTATCGCTGCCAATACCAAACGTCCTCTTGCTACAGTAAACCGCATAATTCAGGCGTACAGGAACGAAGGACGCATTGAAGACGCCCCTCGGCAACCCCGTCGCCGGGTGACTACAGCAGACCAGGATATGCAGATTGTAGCAGCTGTAGCAGACCAGCCGACCACTTCAGTCCGGGAAGTGAAGGCTGAGCTCGGACTTGACAATGTTTCGGTGACTACAGTCAAGCGACGTCTCTATGAGGCAGGACTGAAAAGTAGAATGGCTGCTAGGAAGCCACTTCTGCGTGCGGAGAACAAGGCGAAGCGGCTCCAGTTCGCTCAAGAGCACGCTGACTGGTCTGCGGCTGACTGGAAGCGTGTGGTTTTCACAGACGAGTCAACGTTCACTACACGGTGGGATCAAAGAACACGAGTTTGGCGCCCCATCAACACGCGGTACGTATAGGCATGATCGTAACCCTCCCAGAAAAAATTCGCTTGCATGTGAATTTCAGTCGCTACATTTCGCAGCACCAGCTAGCCCTGATGTTAGTTTGGAGTTCGATATTGTAGTCGAGCTCAAGCGGGGGATGTAACTGTGTACTTAACTGCTATTATCGAAGGGCGGTAGTTGGAGAATTATCTCCGTCATGTTCGCGAAAAATAGAAAAAGTATTTTATCCAGTAGCATTAGAAGCCGCGTACTCAGGAAAAAGCGGCGTCCGTCCATGTCACGAAAATTGCTGATTGGTCGCAAAGATAGCGTGACCGTGTGACGTCATCACAGCTAGATTCCTGATTGGTCGATTGAGGCCACATGACCTTGTGACGTTCTCACAAACTTTCGATTGGTGCACAGGGGTCATGTGGCCTTGTTACATCATCATAACCTGCCAACCAAGGCATGAGGCAAGTTGCGCGCAGGGTATGAGTAATATGCCTTCGGTTGCGAGTGACACTCCCAGAATCATCTTCTGCAACATCATTGGACTCAAGCCAGTAACGAAAGGCCAATTGGGCGTGTAGAGAGTCCCTAGCCAAGAGAGTAATGCACGCGCGCGAGGGATCTTTAATCCTGTGGAATTATACTCTTAACGGTACGTTAAGCGTCCGCCAAGATTTTTTTTAACATTTCCCATCTTGCTGGCATCTGTTAATTTATAGGGGTCCAAATAATTCACACAGGTTTAAAAATCGGCGCATTACTGACATATTGAGCCACCGCGGTGGCTGAGCGGTTATGGCGTACGGCTGCTGGCCCGAAAGACACGGGTAGATCCCGGCCGCGGTGGTCGAATTTCGACGGAGGCGAAATTTTGGAGGCCCGTGTACTGTGCGATGTCAGTGCACGTTAAAGAACACCAGGTGGTCGAAATTTCCGCAACCCTTCACTACGGCGTCTCTCATAGCATGAGTCGCTTTGGCACGTTAGACTCCCATAAAGCCATAAATCCAAATCCGATTACTGACATATATTATTCGCATAACCGCTCTTAGGCCTTACAGCTGAAGTTATTCGTCAATGAAAGAATTCCTTGAGCGCTCAGCTGTATATGAAAACAATACGCTTCGACGATTACATATATATATATATATATATATATATATATATATTGAAAGGGGGTTCACGTACTAGTGAACTCAGCAATACAGTTCACCAAACAGCTGAGCGGATGGCAGCAAAATCACAGTCAGTCTACACAGCCAGAGAGCTGGAGCCGCGCGCCGGCACACTTCGTCGTCAACTTCTTCGTCTGCCATCGAGGCAACCTGAGGCGCATTCATAATAGTTCAGGCGCGTTCATTGTAATTCACTACAATGGCCCCGGGATGGAAGAGGAGCCATCCTGGCGACCTATGGTGATGGCAAGAGGAGCGGGTCGTAATAAGTCTTGAGGCGACTGACATGGACAAGCTCACGGCCGCGACGACGCAAGTCCGAAGACGGTGTAAGCGGCTCTACAATATAATTAACAGGGGACGTTGATTCGACGACGCGGTAAGGGCCATGATGTTCTCGGCGAAATTTCGAAGACTGTCCTGGTGTAGTGGAGGGGACCCAAAGCCAAACTAATGAACCTGGAGAGAAAGCGTGCGCAGTTTGATGGGCATCGTGTTCATGCTTTCGGCGACCTTGGGAGTCCGAGGTGAAAGAACGGGCCAGTTGGCGACATTCCTCGGCGTGCTTGGCGAGTTCGGAAAGGGGCGTGCATTCAGAGGCGTCCGGAGTGTACGGCAAAACCGTGTCCATTGTGGAGGACGGCTCACGGCCATACAACAGGCAGAAAGGGGAAAATCCGGTGGTTGACTGAGTGGCGGTATTGTATGCGTACGTCACAAAAGGCAGGACAGCGTCCCAGTTAGACTGATCTGACGAGACGTACATGGTGAGCATATCGCCGAGAGTGCGATTAAAGCGCTCAGTCAGCCCGTTAGTTTGAGGGTGGTAGGCAGTGGTGGTCCGATGAATGATGCGACACTCCCTGAGGAGGGCTTCCACCACGTCCGAAAGAAAGACACGGCCTCGATCACTGAGCAACTCGCGCGGCGCACCATGGCGAAGAACAAAATTGTGCAGCAGGAAGCGGGCAACGTCACGAGCAGTCGCAGCGGGTAGTGCGGCGGTCTCGGCATACCGGGTTAGGTGGTCGACGCCATCAATTATCCAGCGGTTCCCAGATAACGTGTACGGCAGCGGGCCGTAGAGGTCGACGCCAACACGATCGAATGGGCGAGCCGGGCACGGCAATGGCTGCAAGGGGCCGCTCGTACGGGGCGCGGGAGACTTGCGTCGCTGACAGGCGATGCAGGAGCGGACGTATTGACGAATGTACCCGTACATGCCCCGCCAATAATAACGTTGAGATATTCTTTGAAACGTCTTCAACACACCGGCGTGGGCACATTGTGGGTCAGCGTGAAACGAGGCACAGATCTCAGAACGTAAATGGCGAGGTATCGCGAGGAGCCACCGTCGACCATCTTGCTTGTAGTTACGGCGGTAGAGCAGGCCATCACGGAAGGCAAAATGGGGTGCCTGGCGGCGGAGAGTGCGCGAAGGCACAGCAGTGTGAGCGTTGGTCACGACGTCGATGATCGACGCAAGCCACGGGTCTTTGCGCTGTTCCGCAAGCATATCAGAGGTGGTAAGAGGCGAGAGGACGGGTTCTGGCACGGATGAGCATGCAGCGGCGGTGGGCAGAGGAGATCGAGATAGAGCGTCGGCGTCCATGTGCCTGCGGCCAGAGCGATATACAACGCGGATGTCGAACTCCTGAAGGCGGAGAGCCCATCTGGCGAGGCGGCCGGCCGGGTCTTTAAGAGACGACAACCAGCAAAGCGCGTGATGGTCCGTGACGACATCAAACTGGCGGCCGTACAGATAGGGTCGAAATTTCATGAGTGCCCAAAAAATCACTAAACATTCCTTCTCCGTAACGGAATAGTTGCATTCAGCCTTGCTGAGCACCCGACTCGCATACGCCACGACGTATTCCTCATAACCATCTTTCCGCTGAGTCAGGACAGCTCCGAGGCCGACGCCACTTGCATCAGTATGCACCTCGGTAGGGGCTCTCGGATCGTAGTGGCGAAGGATGGGCGGCGAGGTAAGAAGACGGCGCAGTGTGGTGAACGCGTCGTCGCATTCGGGGGACCAAGCGGACAGGTGGTTGTCGGTTCCAAGCAGTTTCGTGAGTGGCGCAATGATCGACGCAAAATTGCGGACGAAGCGCCGAAAATAGGAGCACATACCGATAAAGCTCCGAAGCTGCTTCATTGTTGTCGGCTTGGGAAACTCCGCAACTGCGCGAAGTTTGGCCGGGTCGGGGAGAACGCCTTCCTTAGATACAATGTGACCCAAGATGGTCAGCTGCCGGGCGCCGAAATGGCACTTCTTCAGATTAAGCTGTAGGCCAGCGTCGGTGAGGCAAGTCAGAACCTGCTGCAGACGCGTGAGGTGAGTGGAAAAATCTACCGAAAAGACAACGATATCGTCCAAGTAACAGAGGCACGTATGCCACTTCAGCTTGCGTAAGACGTTATCCATCATTCTTTCGAATGTAGCTGGCGCGTTGCACAGGCCGAATGGCATAACGGTGAACTCGTAAAGGCCGTCGGGGGTAACGAATGCGGTCTTCTCACGGTCAGCGGCAGCCATCGGGACCTGCCAGTAGCCCGAACGCAAGTCAAGAGAGGAGAAGTACTCGGCGCCTTGGAGACAGTCAAGAGCGTCATCGATGCGGGGAAGCGGATAATTGTCTTTGTGGGTAATTTTGTTCAGTCGCCGGTAATCGACACAAAATCTGATAGAACCGTCTTTCTTCTTGACCAGCACCACCGGAGAAGACCAAGGGCTGTGAGAGGGACGGATGACGCCACGGTGCAGCATGTCTTCAACGTGCTCACTTATCACTTGACGCTCAGCCGCAGACACGCGATAGGGGCGTTGCCGAAAAGGCGGGTGGGAGCCGGTCTCAATGCGATGAGCCACGGTTGATGTACGGCCTAAAGGCTGATGGGCTGCATCGAAAGCGAAGCGGAAAGTGTGGAGAAGGGCTGAAAGCTGCTGACGGTAGGTGGACGGAAGAGTATCGTCGATGGCGGCGCGGAAAAGTACGTCAGGCTCAGGTTCAGTAGCGAGCTCGGAATGCATGGCGTTTAGAGAGGGACCGCTGGCTGCCTCGTGGACATTAAGGGCAGAGAGAAGGCAGACAGGTTGAATGCAGCCAGGGGACTCACCAGGTAGCAGGGTAAGGGCACACGGGGATGGATTGTAGAGCAGCATCTTCGTGATACCCCGCCGGACATCGAGGACAGCAGAAGGTAGCGGCAGGTTCTTCCGGCGTACAAAGGAAGCAGACGGCGTAAATAAAACGGTGTCATCCGACGCGGCACGGCACGACAGAGAAACAAGGGCAGATGCTCCCGGCGCTACCTCAACATCTTCAGCGATAGTGACCTTGAGTGGCAAGGGGGCAGAGGTTTCAGTAGTAAGCTCGTCAAACAAAGGAGAAAATTCAACTTCAGCGCGGGCGCAATCGATGACGGCGTTGTTGTGTGACAGAAAGTCCCACCCGAGAATTATGTCATGTGAGCATGAGGACAGCACCAACAATTCGACTGGATACAATATATCGTCAATGATGACTCGCGCTGTGCACGAGGCGAGAGGCGCAATGCACTGTTCACTAGCGGTGCGGAGCGAGAGACCCGTAAATGGCGTCGTGACTTTGCGCAAGCGGCGGCAGAGTTTTTCGTGAATCACTGATACTGAGGCACCAGTGTCGATAAGCGCATGTACCGGCAGTCCGTCGACGATGACCTGAAGAACGTTGCGTGGGGAAAACGGAGGCCTTGAGCTTTTCGAACAGCGCGCAGTTCTTGCCTCCGGAACTGCGGATCTTAGTTTCCCTCTTCAGCGGAGGGAGGGCGACGGCGCATTGGTGACAGTGAGCGGCGGCGCGGTGATGGAGAACGTCGGGTCTCGTAAGCACGACGGTCGGGGGCGTGCGCGTCTAGCGGCGAGGATGGAGAAGCCGAATAAAACATCTGGGATGAATGCACAGGGGTTGAGAAGGTTGGCGATGCCACCATGCGACGGCGACAGTGGCGGGCGACATGTCCCGGGTACCCACAGGAGTAACAGATGGGACGGTTATCCGATGTTCGCCAAGGGTTGTAAAGCCGCTGCGGTGACGGCGAAGAAACCGGGGCTGGTCGTAGAGACGGGGCCGGGCGCAGGACGGGCTGACGAGGTGGAACAGTCAGGGGCACGGAGCGCGCCGCTGCTTCTGCGTAGGTCATCCGGGCGGGTATAGGAGATGGTTGGGGATACTGAGCCTCGGCGTAGGTTAAGGGAGCAACCGAAGGGACTGGATGTGCAGTAGGAATAGCCTCGGCAACTTCATGGCGGATGACCTCCTGCAATGGCGCCACCAGAGGAGTCGCAGCGTCGTGACTGGAGGGCATCAACGAGAGCTGACGCGCGACTTCCTCCCGAACAAACTGCTTTATCTGCGGTGACAGTTGCGCCGGGTCGGTGTCAGGTGTGCGGGAAGCAAGCGATTCTTGCTGCGAGAGCGGAGAACGGGTGAGGATGCGTCGCTTCCGAAGTTCGTCAAAGTTCTGACAATGGGTAATGACGTCAGCGACTGTGGTGGGATTGCGTGCCAGAAGCATCTGGAACGCATCGTCGTCGATTCCTTTCAAAATGTTCTCAATCTTGGCGCGCTCAGACATAGAGGCATCGACTCGTGTGCACAGGTTCACAACGTCCTCTATGTAGCTGGTGAAATTTTCACCAGGCAGCTGCGCCCGACTTCGCAGGCGTTGTTCCGCGCGCAGCTTGCGCACCGCAGGCCTGCCAAATACATCAGTTAAATTGGACTTGAAGGCTGACCACGTGGGGATATCGGCTTCGTGGTTTCTGAACCATAGGTTCGCAACGTCCGAAAGGTAGAAGATGACGTTGTTGAGTTTCAGTGCATCGTCCCACTTGTTATGTGTGCTCACCCGTTCGTACGATGCCAGCCAATCCTCGACGTCATCGTCGCCGGTGCCACTGAAGAAAGCGGGATCACGCTGCCGCAGCGCTCCAGCGCAGAGAACGGTCGGGGTGGGTGGGGCAGGACTGGGCACGGAGTCCTTAGGCATTGTGAGCGGCGGGAGAAGACGGCTGCGAAGGTCCAGGGCGTCAGACGACCGCAACCTCCACCAAATGAAAGGGGGTTCACGTACTAGTGAACTCAGCAATACAGTTCACCAAACAGCTGAGCGGATGGCAGCAAAATCACAGTCAGTCTACACAGCCAGAGAGCTGGAGCCGCGCGCCGGCACACTTCGTCGTCAACTTCTTCGTCTGCCATCGAGGCAACCTGAGGCGCATTCATAATAGTTCAGGCGCGTTCATTGTAATTCACTACAATATATATATATATATATTCGCTAAATTTGACTTTAAAATTTTCTCGCAAGGTCATGTTGACTCCTTACATAAACCCAGAAAGGACGTCGTCACCTATATTTTGAACTGAATGAACGTGCAGGCGTGCTACCAAGGTCCATGCCTGAAAATTCACGTAGACGAGACGCTGGCTACCTGCGAAACTATCAGCCGGTGTCGACAGTGCCGGTGTCGAGACCGGCACTGAACAAATTGTCTTCGAACATGGTCTTTGAAACATTGGTGCTCCTTTCGCACGGCTGTCGGTTTACCTACTTTAAACCCATAGCAGGTTTTGCCCTCAGTGTGCCTTTAATAAACCACCAAACCTATAATGAACTAGAAGCTATGAGTAGTACCAATGAGCAGGCTATGCTGCTGGGCAAGCTGGTTTGATATACTCAGAGTGGCGGCGCTGGCAGACCACGGACGACGAAAGGACGAGACATACAGTCAGCGCAACTCTGTCTCGTGCAATTTTGTCCGTCGTCTGCCAGCCCCGTGACTCTGAGTAGTCACAATGATTTTTTCTGTCTCAGTGCTTATTCCTATTGTGACCAGCGCGAACAGAAGGCAATTACCTATACTTCTTCCTTTCCCGCAGGTATATGCCACGACTCATGCAGAGAGTAGCCGCCAGTGGGCGGAGTTCAGTGACTGTTTGGGGGGCAGTCACGAAAGATGGCCTCGGACCTCTCGTGAGGATTGATGGCAGATTCACGGCCGCGAGCTACTGCTCCATTCTGGATGATGTGGCGTTGCCATTCCTTGTGGGGGAAGTATACCCACAGCAGGATTTCATCCTCCAGCAAGATCGCTCTCCTATACACACGTCCAGGCTGGCTTCCTCTCTCCTGCAGGAGCGTGGAGTTGCCGTGCTGGACTGGCCTCCCCAATCCCCGGATTTAAATATTATTGAAAACTTGTGGGGGAACATAAAAGTAGCTTTGTGCTCCCGCAGCCTGCACGGCTTGTCGTCAGACAATCTCTGGTCTGCCGTGCAAGAGCGCTGGGAGGAACTTAGGGCGAACGCTGATCTCTGCAACGCCCTGTACGGTTCTCTCCCAGATAGGATGAGGGCGGTAATTGAAGTTGGCGGAGATGCCACCCGCTTTTAGGCGATTGATAGCAGCGCAAAGTCAGCGCTTTCGTTTTCATCCCGGCTGTTTGCCACGGCCATTCTTCTTTAACTACCTAATTTAATTTAAAAAGCACATTTCTAACCATCCCTTCTCTTCTTTTGTCTTTAGAATTTCTCATTTTTTGTCCACATGAACAATAAAACATGTCTATTTTGTTCTCTGTCAACTTTTTCCCAATTTTCGCCGTTGAAGCCGGCGCACTGCTACAGCGTTCATACTCGCTTTCCATCAATGTCTACGACATTATGCATTCATCAGTGGCTTGGCGGAGCACAACTTTAGCTGATCAAAACAATCGTATGAGCCGCGAGAATATTCTGGCTGTTCGACACGAAGCAGCCGAGCAACTAAGTTGTGGAAGTGTCATCGCAGCTTGGAGACTTGGTTCAGGCATCGAGCAAGTTTTTCCCTTGACAGCCTTTACTTTTGTGAGCGCATAAAAAAATAAAACACGAGAAGCAACTGCCCCCGATATACCATGTGCTGCACAGAACCAAGCGCCGTTGCTGCGCCTCTCGGGAACCGTGCCGGACTCTCGATTGTCGTGCGCATAGGAAGCATAGCAAGAGCAAGGTTAGCTTCACCGCAAAGCAAGCTCAACTTGGCGGAGCCGCCGCGCTAGCAGACGACGCAGCGGAGGCCCCACCTACAGCTGTCACTGCGCTTGCGCGCTAGTTCCCCAGGCGCCCGCGAGAGGCGCTCCGCGGAGCGCTGGCCACGCAGAGCGGTGTTCAAGGTAGAAGTGGACGACCGTGTACCTCGTCGCCATTGGCGGACAGCTGATGACGGGCGTTGGTAGCGTTCCCTCGCGGTACAAAGCAAAATTTAATAATGCATAAATCACTCCAAAGCGCTTTAAATCCAAATCTTGCACACTATAAAATGCTTATAAAGGTGTATTAAGTGCATTATAAAATTCAACAAACCTCGTTTGTCCAATTGCACACGCAGTGCACTTGGTGGAGCGACACACAAATGAAAAGTGCACCGGCGGTTGGTTCACGTGACCCGTTCTTTGTAGACCGCCCAAGAAGCCGATGAGGTGGCGCCGATGTGATGATAAAGCACGGAATATATCCAGATAACCCAATGAAGTTTGAGGCGTGACGAGGGTGGGATTTTGTCTTGCTACCATTAGTTCACTCATCTGAGGGCGTCGCCAGAGCTCGGGAAGATTCCAAGTTTCAGCAAACTCGGGCCTTCCAGCATAGCGCCCATGGACAGATATTTGGCAAGCGCCAGCACCAGCTCGCGTCTGCGCCTCGCGCATGCGCAGACCTTCTCCGGCGTAAGCTGGTACGCGTGGGCGCTGCGCTCGTGTGCCTCGGATGGACCCATGGCGACCGGCCTTAAGACTACGTGATCGGCGCTGCACCCGTGGGCAGCGCGGTCATGACTGATGGTCGCTAGGGTGCCGCTGTGGCTGTCGTTCCGGGGTGGCCAGCATGGTGCTTATTCTTCAACAGATACTGCGGGACATACTGAAAGTCGTCTTGTGTTCGGCTAGTTGGCATTGCATTGATGGCCCTGATAGCGCTCAAGACGAGCAAAAATAAAAGTGAGATGAAAACTGAGCTGACTTGCAGCTGAACTTTATTCAGAGAGCCAAGGCAGAATGGAAAGAATTTGAAATCACTGCGGTAACCCGCCCTGTAGTAATGCGAAAGCAATGACGCCGTCTCACTTCAAGTTGGGGTTTTCTTTTTCATTGGTTCCTTAATCAACCACTTCATTCACAGCTATTTTATTTTTAATTGAACTTAATTCACAGTTAATTCACTTTAATTCACCTTAATACACCTTAATTATTTCACATTTAGGTCACATTATTTCACCTTAATTTATGATTAAATGACCTTTATTCACAATAATGCACCTTATATCACTTTTGGCACATTCTATAATCATTAATTATTGATTGAATTTCGATTAACCGCATGTCTCCCGCGTGTCATCTCCGTATTCATTCCAGACTTTCAAATTTGGTGCCACGCGTTGGCTCTGCCCACACTTCCGGCCACGTAGTCCCACACTTCCGGCATTTCCAAATTTGGCGCCATGCTTGCACTGGCCCCGCCCACTTTTCAAACATTTTCCGGTCTAATTAATTAACTATTCATCCAATTTCAAATTTTTTTCGCGCAGCATCCTCACATCATTCTTTTTCGATTACAACCACTCGTTTGACGCTAAGTCTTCTGAGTTGCCTAAAACTGCTTCGGACACATTTTGCGGACACAGCCTAGTAATAATTTCGCATTAATAAACTTTTTGAGAAGGCAAAAGAAGGAAGAAGGTGGCTGTAGCAAAGCAATTGAAGTCTGCCATCCAAGACACTACGCCGTGGAGATGGTGATCAAGGCCTGCTGGTCTTCGAGGGTGGCGCTGGTCATCTGAACCTCCCACTGCTCCAAGGCTATGCTGGGCGGATTTACATGCTGTAATTTTGGGTGCATGTACCTGTGGCATAAATAATGTAGAAGTGGCGCCGCACCATGGGCATGCATTCATATCCAATGCTGGGTGGCGATGGTGGAGGTTGGGGAAAGTAAGATGGATTCCAGAGAGCAAGCTGTCATCTAGCAAAGCAAGGTGTTTGTGACGAAGGGGTCGATGTGTCGATTAAGCCGTAAGTCTCAAGGCGCGGGGAGTATTGGGTCTAAGGCGGTAAATGTCAGGGCTGTGTGTCCTCGCTTGGTTGGTCTAATCACGAGCTAGGGTATCTGCTTTGAAGCTGCCCTCTAGGCATTCGTGTGCTGAGACCCATATGATGACGTGATCCAGAAAAAGGGTGGCACCGAAACTGCAGATGGCAAGTCGGGAGACTCGGCCATTCGTGAGGACTCGACAAGCAGCCTGCAAGACAGTGGCAATGTGGGAGCTGTGCATTTGCTGGCCAGTGCTTTTATGGCGAGTGCAATGGCAAACGTGTCTGCAGCAGCTGCACCAAGGACCTCAAATTATGAAACAAGGTACGGTGAGAAGGAGTGGTCGACCGCCGCGAAAGCGTATATTGTAAAGGAAAAAGAGGAAGAGGCCGTGCTACCTCAGGAGAGGCGCGAGGACAAAGAGCAGGCGCGAGCGCGTATTCGAGAGAACAAGTGGTAGGAGGACAGTGGTCGGCGGTTGGCCGGAGAACCGGGTTTCACTGTCTTCTTGTGCCGACCCACACTGTAACAAACGCGGTAGCGGTTGTCTTGGACACCAATTTCAAGGACATCGCCAGCGCCTCCCTACGAAATTGCTCTCCGACAGTAGCAGAAACTGCTGCAATCAGCCTCGCCATCCAGAACGGCGATACCACGGGAAGTGACCTAAAAATTGTTACTGACTCCCAGTCGGCGGGTCGACTCTTCCTCTCTGGCAGACTTCCACACTCCGTAGCTCCCATTCTGACTACTCCAAATGTTCAAAACTCCACGTGCAAGCACCAAATCACTTGGACTCCCGGGCACGAGGGGCTCGAGGGAAACGAGGCCGCGGAAAGTCTAGCCCGAGGATACACTAACCGAGCGACTAACCTCCCCGACCTCACCCCTCTTCCTTCTGCCTAAGGCGAACGCCTCCTCCTTCTCCGAACTCAAAGGCAACTCTATCCCCCACCACACCGTAAGCTGACGGCGGCAGAGGCGAGGGACTGGCGACAACTACAGACGAACACCTTTCCTAACCTACACAAATACCATGTCATCTTCCCCGATAGATGTGATGGAATCTGCCCCTGGTGTGGCGGAATTCCAACAACATACCATGTAACATGGGGCTGCTCCGGGGCCAAGCCCCTCGAACTAGACAATCATCAATCCGAGGAACAGTGGGAGTCTGCTCTGCTCAGCTCTGATTTGGCGACCCAGCGTAATCTGACATTCCAAGCACGAGCAACAGCGGTGGACACTGGGGTCCTAAAATAAGGACTCCACCGAAAATCTGTATTTTCACCTCTTTATCTACCTTTTTGTGAATAAAATTTTACTACTACTGCTACTGGCGGAACTCAAGGGGCACAGTTTCGGCGTCCCCACACTTAGTTCTCCGTGTCTTCTCCTTTCGTCGCTTTCTGATACGTCTCACGCGCCCTACGTGCTGGTCGACGTTACCCTGCTTGGCTGGCATGTGAGGGCCCTGGTCGACACTGGAGCGGCTGTCAACGTGTTCGACAAGTCGCAGCCGCCAAAACCCGGGTATTGGCCTTTAACGGCACCCCGGAGAAGCGGGTCGGCCGTGCCGTCGTTGATGTGCAAGCATTCTGCAGGAACTTCTCCACCGAGTTTTCTGACGCAGACAGCCCTATTTGGTGGCGGTCCTCGGGTGCCGGTGGTGCCAGCAAGTGGGGATCGTGCTCAGTTTTGCAACAGCAAAGCCACTGGTGAACAAAACTCTGTGCGCAGGTTTGGCTTCGCCGGCTTTCCAACCTCGGGGTCGGCCTGTGCCAATCTCTGGTATCGGCGACCAAGCGTGCTTCCGTGTTCCTAGGTTACCTCGCGACGAAGTATACACGTCGGGTCCAGCCGTGCGGCGTGACCACCATGACTGCAACGTCCACCATGACTCTGCCACCGGGTGCGGCGACTGGGGGCGTGATAAGCTTGACAGCCTGGTCACCGCAGACGTACTTTTCGAACCCGTCCGGTGCTCCGCTCCATCCCGCGAGATGAGCTCCCTAGGTAGCCTCCTGCCTGTGATCGAGGGAGAAGCCCACGTTTCTGCTCAACATCGGCGGCGTCCCTCTCGTGTTGACACCCGGCGCACAACTGGGCACAGCGTCAGTTTTGAGCCCTGGCTCTTCGGCTTCGTCTCTGCAACCTGAAGTTCCGCTTCACCACTCTGTGACGCCGGTGGTTCTACCGTCGGAAACAATAAACTGTGGAACCAGCATGACCTGCGCTGAGCTTGCCTTTTTGAAGGCCTTGCTGCTCGATCGCGGCAGTTGCCTTGCTCTCTGCAGCGGTGAACTGGGGTGCTCTTCTTGGGTTCACTGATTACTTCGGTCATACTCGACAAGCTCTCCAGGCGCACAATGTTGTAAGGATTCAAAATATGTACGCATTGCGAATTCTGTTGTCATACTATTTCCCTTCCAGCTTCACATCAATGGTAGAAGGTAACACACTGCTAAAAGAAAATAGCCATCCAGTAAACACACGCAGCACAGACAAATGGCTAGTACCCTTTTTTCGAACAGACTACAGGCCGCAGACACTAGAATACAATCTTCCCACAATTCTCAACAAATACAAAGACACGAATAAATCTACCAAAGCTACACTACGTCATTATTTTGTAATGATGTAACCTGATGTTCGTTCTCTTAGCTGAAAATTTCTCTCCAATTTTCCTCAGTTTTTTTTAACAAATTTCTTGTTTAAAGCGTTAATAAAGTGTGTAAGATTTGCTGTCATTTATTGAGTTGATTGTATGCATATTTCCTTGCAGTTAGTGTTACTTGCCGAATTGATATTTTTTGGTGTCCTCTTAATATGATACTTGAATCCATGATACTCTTTTCTTTCATTGTTGTATCAACTATTTGCTTCTCGATGTATATGAATATTCGTTTAATATTTGCTGTTATGCCTGGTAACGGCTGGCTGGGGCCTCGTCCAGCTGTTTACGCACAGCTTTTAGCCCAGTCAGCCGACCAGAACCTTCTGGGAAATAAATTGAAATTGAACACCGGACACCGACGGCCGCAGGCCCATTCGTAACCATCCTCATCGGGTAGCGCCAGCTAAAGTACGGCTCATTGAGCAGCATATACCGGATATGCTTGACTAGCTAATCATTTCTACGGCTTGTAGTCTTTGGTCCTCCCCTGTCGTCCTCGTACGCAAGTAGGACTGCACACTCAGCTTTTGCGTCGATTAGCGCCAGCTAAACGCTGTTACCCACATCTACGTGTATCCGCTGCCTCTCGTCGAAGACGCGCTGGTCCGCTTAAGGGGGTCCGCTATTTTTCCACCTTGGATCTGCTCTCAGGCTCCTGGCAGGTGCCCCTTCACCCCCACAACGCGCAAAAGACTGCATTTGTGACGCCCGACGGCCTCTACCAGTTTAACCGCATGCCCTTCGGTCTCTCGAATGCTCCCGCCCCTTTCCAGCGCCTCATGAGCCGAATTTTGTACCATACATAGTGGACGATGGCGTTGGTATACCTGCACGACGTAATGGCCTATGCGCCTACATTGGACGAATAGAAGCGCCGCCTCAAACTTGTCCTCAAGGCCCTTACCTCTGCTGTGCACCGCTTGAAACCGAAACAATGGTTCTTTGGTTTCGCTGAAGTGACGTATTGAGTCACGTTGTGAACCGGCATGGCATTCGGTCAATCCGTCAAAGCTGCAGGCGCTCACAGCTTACGAAGGTCCCACCCCTCCCAAGGAGATGAAGAGTTTTGTTAGATTCGCCTCCTATTTTCATCGCTTCATTGCAAATTTTTCAACGGGAAGCGTCCGCTGACCGCCCTGCTGAACATCATCCCAACAGTTCGCGTTCTTGGATGCCCTTGATGCCATCCTCGAGCATCTTACATTGACCCTTTTCGGTGAATCGGCCCCACGTAAATGCCAGCGGAGACGGACTCGGCGCAGTCCTCCTGCGGGAAGATGAGTTAGGCGACCAGAGGGTCCTTTCTTATGCCACCGCCAGCTTTCTGACATTGAGCGCCGCAAGCATTCTTCGGAATTCGTATGCGTTGCCGTTGTCTGATACATCGAAAATTTCCGTCCCTACTTCTACAGCCGACACTATACCATCGTCACGGACAATAGCACTCTCACTTGGTTGCAGTCCGCCAATCAACTGAGTGCAAATACTGGACGCTGGCACTACAACTTCAAGAGCACGGTTTTACTATAGTGCGTCGGCGCTCTCTGCCCGTCAAGATGCTGATTTCCCGTCCGGTCACTCTTCTTCTGTTGGGTGGTTGGCCTTGACCATTTCCGCCTGTTTGCAAAGACGCGCGCCGGCAACCGGTATGTGCTGGTAACGATCGACCACTTCTCCAAATTGGTCGAAGCACTGCCCGTCCCTGACACGTTGGCCGCTCATGCCGTCTTGTTTGTAGAACGGGACCTCTTGCTCAGCTACGGTGTGCCCCGTCGCCTCATCACGGACCATGGCAGCTGCTTCATCTCATATGAGTTTGAACGAGCCCTCCGTTCTTTCGGCATTGCGCATTGGACTGTGTCTGTCAAAAATCCGCAGTGCAATGACCTCGTGAAGCCCGCCAATCGTACCCTCACGGTATACTCGCGTCCTACGTCGCTCCGTCCTACCCAAACTGCGACCCTTTTCTTCCTGCTGCGACTTCCGCCGTCAACATTGCGGCGCAGGAAACTAAGCATATGACTCCGTTCTCCACCCTATATGGCAGACCGCCCTCCATCCCCCTCGACGCACAGTAGGGACTGTCCAACCCTACTGCGTCCCCACCAGACTCCGCCCAACTTATTTATTTTATTTATTTGTAACATTCTTTCAGACACAGGCGGTCTAGGATGACAGAGCAAAAGGCAGATGCTCACTGTCTGACGAGGGCTTTGTCACCCTTACAGTGCATAGAAAAGTACAAAGGATTACAGCATTATACAAGTGCTAATGTAACAACATTAAAATAAATAACATCCAATAAAAAGTTTAGTTGGTTATCAAAACATGTATGCTTAAAGCTTTGAGTTGGACAGTATGTAGGATCTGAAGTCATTTTTGAAGGTTTTGAGTGCTCTACATTGCTGTGATATGTCAAGAAAAGATGGGTGTGTATTCATAAAATTAGGGATTAAATACGACATTGTTTGTGTACCATAGCTCGTTCTTATGGCGGGTAATCTAAAGAAATTCTTTCGAATGTTATACCGAGTTGTACTGGGCTGGCGCAAGTTAGTTAACACTGAAGGATTTGTCATGATTTCGTTCCTGATATGGGTAGCAAGTTTCAGCTCATATAACTGATTTATTTTTAGGGCGTTATGTTTTAGGAACACCGGGGCCGTGTGTTCCAGCCGCTCAAGGTTTTCGATGCATCGCATAGCTCGTTTTTGAAGAAGGATCAATTTGTCTAGGTTAGACTTGGTAGTACATCCCCAGATTAGTAAGCAGTAATTGAAATGTGATTGAACAAGGGCGAAGTATAACCGGCGCTTTAGTCAGGCAGGAAGCAGGTACCTAATTTTGTACAGCATGCCAACAGATCTGCAAGCACTAGCATGTATCTTGTCTACATGAGGAGTACAGCTCAAGTGCTGTTCAATGTAAACGCCCAAGAATTTAAAACAAGAGACCCTGGCTATTACTGAGTCATTGTATTTAACCGTGATGTTTTCGTCATCAGGTTTATTTCTTGGTTTGAATATGACATATTTAGTTTTACTAACATTTAATTTCAGTTGATTTACACTCAGCCAAGTGTACAATTCATTTGACCATGCGTTAGTTCGGCATGCAATATGGCCCAAATTATTTCCATAGAAAAACAAGGTAGTGTCATCAGCGTAGATAATTGTGTGAGGGGTACGTGGAATGCGTGTGAAGTCCTTAATGTAGATAATAAACAACAAGGGTCCCAGTATAGAGCCCTGAGGAACACCATATTTTATCTCTTAACTCAGAACGAAACCCATTAAGGTGTGTGTATTGCAATCTTCCAGATAAATACGTTCGAATCAAACTGAGCGCTACTGCTCGAATGCCGTAGAACAGGAGTTTTCGGTACAGAATATTATGCTGAATTGAGTCGAACGCCTTCCTGAGATCTAAGAACAATCCGATGGTATATAGTTTATTCTCGAAATTAAACAACAGTCTTTCTTTAGCTTTCAATAAAGCCATTTCTGTAGACTTATTTTCACGAAATCCGTATTGCTCTTCGGCGAAGGCTTTCTTCTCTCCAAGAACGGGTGATAAACGAATTTTCAGGAGACGCTCTAAAATTTTTGAGAAGACTGGCAAGATTGAAATAGGGCGGTAAATATTCATATCATCATGCCGACCTCCTTTATGTATAACTGCTACTTTGGCTATCTTCATGTTAACAGGGAAAACACCACTAGTTAAAGCTTCATTGCAAGTATGACATAAAGGAGCGCATAAGATATCAGCAACGGCTATGATCGGCTCGACTTTGAGGTCATCTACCCGAACTGCTGTGCTTCGTTTTGAAGACGCAAGAAGGGAGAAAATTTCACTTTCCGTGCAGGGGTTCAGAAAAATAGAATTTGAGCTTTCAGAACACATATAGTTTTCTATTTCCTCTTCAGTGCCACTAGAGTGTGAGCATGCACCAGCGCTCAAGAAATGGTCGTTAAATTTTTGCGCTAACGAAGTATTGCAGTATTCAGTACCATTAAGCATTAGTGTGCTAGGGATCGTATTATTGGTGCTTCCCATAAGGCTTCTGACGTCTTCCCATATTTTTTTAGGATTATTAGATATTGAACTGAATTTTCTTTTGTAGTAATCAGTCTTGGCTTTCTTAAGGTCGGAGTTCAAGTTGTTTCGACATTTCTTGTTCTCCGATAGTTTGTCTAGGTCTCTCGAGCGAATAAACGTGTTATACAATTTATCTCTATCTCTGACCCTTATGTATAAGTCGTGAGTAACCCATGGCTTCCTAGCTTTTTTGTGTTTTCTGAGCTGTACTTGTGGAAATGCTTCATGGTAGCAGTCTATAATTCTGCGCAAAAAGATGTCGTATGAGAAGCTGGGATTTTTTTCATTATACACGCAGTTCCATTGCACTGCTTCAATCAAGGCCCGAAAAGAAGCAATGGTGTCTGGATTAAATTTCCGGTAAAAAACAAGAGGGGCACGGCTATACTTAATTCTCTTCTGTACACATGGAAAAAAGCAGAATATAGGTAAATGATCGCTCAAATCAAAGGTAAGAATTCCCGAAAAAACCTTGTCTGGGTCATGGCCGGTGACACACAAGTCAATCAGCGTTTCACTTTGTGGTGTTATTCTCGTTGGCAAACGGATAACATTAACACACTGAAATGATTCGATCACATCGAGGAACCGTTCTGTTTGTGGACTTCGTACTGCCAGCTTGATGTTAATTTCTCCAACCAAGACAATTTGCATAGAAAGTACAGACGCGTATGCAAGAAGACTACTTAAGAACTGAATGAATTCTTCAAGACTGCCCGAAGGTGGGCGATAAGCTGTGGCAATAACTGACCCCGAGCATTTGACAGTCAACGACTCATGATGATCGGTTATTAGTGAGAATTATGATATAACATCATACTGCAGCTTGTTATTTGGATAGAGTGAAATTCCGCCACCTCTCCGGTCTTTTCGGTAAACACATTCAGACTGGTAACCTTTGATGTTAACTGTATCATGTACACTCGAGAACCACGTCTCCGTAAAAGCAAGCATATCAAAACTATGATCCAATGAATCTAGAGCTGTAGCAATGTCAAATTGTTTTTTCTTCAAACTTCTGATGTTGACATGAAAAATGGATACACTATCATTACGGTGAAAAGAAGGACTGCGCAGGAGAGAGTTGAAGGACACACTATCGTGATACACGTCGTCGAAATGGCAAGCCATCAGAGTGCAAAGGAGAGATAAACAGATGGCACGTCTACAAAGACGCAGCCGCTCATACTATCAGGTCAAGATCCTGATCGTGATGACTGCGGATGACCCGTGCGCCTGAGGCCTTGCGCACGAACAGCTTGCCGCCCCTTTGCCAAGCGTACTGATAACCCTTTTCCTTTGCTCTAACCCTCATAGCCCACAGCAGCCTCTTATTTTCTGCTGTAAGATTGTCCAGAAAGAACACTTCGGATTTATTGTCCTGCAGAACACTCCTTTTTGACATCCAGTGGTCACGCATGACCCGTGAGACGAAGCGAACAAGAACTGCGGGTTTTTTACCTTGTTTTTCTGGAAGCCTATGCAGGCTTTCAACATCAGCGTTTATCAGTTCGGAAACACCCATTTCCTTGGCCAGAACATTTACTTTAAGGAGCAAACTTTCATTATCACTTGAGGGCAAACCATGAATTTCCAGGTTCTGATTTCTGCTGTACTGTTCCAAACTGTTCACTTGTTGCCGCAAGCTCTGGACTTCCTGTTTAGTATGGTCGCTCTCAATTGAGTCGACTCTTTTCTTTAGGTCAGCAATGTCGCTTGTGTGTTTTTTCATTTCTGCGAGCACGTCATCGTAAGAATCTGATAGATGCTTAACTGACTCCTCCATTTTGTCAACTGTGACCTTCATCTGCAGCAATGTCTCCATCTTGCCCTTAATATCTGAGAGTTCTGATATCACACGACTCATTTCCGCGAGCACTTTTTCAAGACCCTGTGGGTCCTCAAGTTTCTGTTTCTGTGCACCTCTGGCACTTCTAGCAACCATAATGACACAGGTTTGACACTTCCAGCTCTTTTTATCAGCCTCATTCCAGCCTTTATAAGCTGATTTTGTAACTCCCGAACAGGACCCAAGATGGTACCCATAGCAGCATTCTGAGCACGCAGCAATCATGCCATTGTCTGCAAGTGTCTCGCTGCAGGCAAGGCAGCCATCGCCCTCTGACATCCTAAACGAGGTGCAAAAGGAGCTACCGCTAAAGATGAACGCAACAGCAGTGGTACTCACAAGTTCGCTGCACCTCAAGACGCGTCCGTCTTCTGGTAGCGGCTCATTTTAGGACTGACCTGCCAGCCACAACCAGCAGTCCAACAGGGGCAAATACACGTTGTTAAGAGTGGGCAACGTGGTCCTGGGAGCCGGGTGTGACTCATCGCAAACCAAGGGATATAACGAGGCCTGGCGCCGGCGGCAGAAGCATACACGACGACGGCCGGGGCTGTTGCACTCCAAATCACCGAACCTCCGAACCGATCGAAGGAGGCTGTCTCCCACGGGCCTGGGAGAAATTACTGTCAGACGAGTGTCGTCGTTAGGCAAAGCTGCGGCGAAAGCTTGCGACAGCAGCAGCACGGCGGAAGCAGCGGTATACGTTGGCCGAGTCGACCTTCGGGTCACCGGACTGGATGATGCTACGCAAGGTCACGCTGAGCGAGGCTGCTAATTGAAAGACGCTGTGTCGAAGGGGTCTCGTGCTTCGGCCATCCGGCGGGGGAGATCGAGGAGGTCATTCACATGCGGGGAGACTGCGGGATTCTCCTTTCCCGCGGCGGCAACGCACAGAAGATTAGCCCCAGTGGACAAGGCGACACCTCAGTGTTTGTTGGTGTTCCCCTTCTCATCCCCCGCGCTGTGAGAGAGCGAGAGAGCTTCAGCACCGCCCCGTGCCGTGGGTGGTACCGCCAGCGTCATCAATGGCCCATCCGATTGGACAACGTTATTCGAACTAAGTTCCCCAGCCAGGGATCTGGGGAGCGCGAACCGTATTTAACGGGATGTTGTTGTGTGATCGGAGCATTCGATTCCATTCTCTTCTGTAAATATGTAGAATAAACCCTCCTGTGCAGTTTCCTCGATAGCGCAGTCCGTCAACGTCATTCGGAGCCGGTAGCTGTGGGGCTAAACGAGTTAGTCATCTCCAGGACCCCTCCGTCTTCAACTCTGGTTCCAGCGGTGGGATAGAAGCCCCATCTTTAACACTGGTTCCAGCGGTGGGCTTGTGGCCCGTTCTCAACACTGGTGGCAGCGGTGGGATAGAAGCCCCATCTTTAACACTGGTTCCAGCGGTGGGCTTGTGGCCCGTTCTCAACACTGGTTGGCAGCAGCTGGGATGGACCGTGCGACATCGTGCTTTCTCCACGGGTGAGCGTTTCGGCTTTTGCTATGGGATTCGCCAGGCTTTAGATTCAGAGAAAAATCTTGACTGGGAATCAAGGGTTTGTCATTTGAGAAGGGTTATTCTCAAGGCATTTTTTTTTGAGTTAGCAGAGCCAAAGCGGAGAAAGCGTCACAATGGACCTAATGAGATTGTTGAAGTCGGACTTGCTGTTGATATGCGAGGAACTGTCAGTGGAAGTTCAGAACAAAGTAACCAAAATTGAACTGGGCGAAATGATTCTTAAACACGTCAAGGATAACGATCACCTAGAAGTTACATGGAACTTGATACAGGAGGAAAAAGAAAAAGCCCGTAGAGAAAAAGCCGAACAGGAGGAAAAAGAAAAAGCCCGTAGAGAAAAAGCCGAACAGGAGGAAAAAGCGCGTAAAGAGAAAGCTGATCGGGAGTGGGAAAAAGAGAAAGAAAGAAAAAAATGGGAAGCTGAAATGGACGAAAGGGATCTAAAGCGTATACAGCTTGAAAACGAACTGCGAAGAAAAGGCGGTATTGTGAGAGCCGGAACTCCTGAAAGAGCAAGCGATGCTTATGAAATAGGTCCGCAGGCAAGACCCGCAAAGTCTGTGACCGTAGGCGAGTTGGTAAATCGCGACACCACGAGGGAAGTGGCAGAGAACGTGTGCAACCGGTACGGTAGTCCAAGGAAAGCCGCAGAATCCGAGACCGTGTCCAGTGTAGTTGGACGTAATGCTAAGAGAGAGCATTCCGAGATAGCGTCTCAACGACACGAGTGCGAGGATTCTCCTCCAAGTGAGGTAGGAGTGGCAATGGACAGCTTTGTCGGGACAGTTACGAGCGCGACCCTTTCAGTAGAGTCGATACAGGCTTCAAACCGGCAGAACCGCGAAAAGGGAGATTTTCCTAGCGAGAAAGGTTTCGAAGTTGAAACAGCGGAAACCCCTTTTGAGAGTAACAACCGCAGTAGAGAGATTGGCGCGCAGAGCGACAGCCAGGCGGGCTCAGTTGTAGCTGAGCACTGCAATGTAGACAACGGCGCGCAGAGCGACAGTCAGGCGGGCTCAGTTGTAGCTGAGCATTGCAATGTAGACAATGGCGCGCAGAGCGACAGCCAGGCGGGCTCAGTTGTAGCTGAGCACTGCAGTAGAGAGAATGGCGCACAGAGCGACAGCCAGGCGGGCTCAGTTGTAGCTGAGCACTGCAATGTAGACAACGGCGCGCCGAGCGACAGCCAGGCGGGCTCAGTTGTAGCTGAGCACTGCAATGCAGAGAATGGCGCGCAGAGCGACAGGCAAGCTGGAGAGGACAACTCCCGAGGGAATGAGCTGGGGATCTCAGGGGCAGTTTCATGTCCGTCTGTCAGCTGCGTGGAGCTGGCACTCTGCTGCGAAGGCACAGAGGCCAGTTTGGAATTTCAAGACAATTTCCGAGGTGCGACTGAGAAACTAGAGAGAGCTAGTTGCGATCAAGAAACGCACGCGGTACAGGCTAGGCGCAGAAAAAGAAAAAGGGCAAGAACCAAGAGGAAACGGATCAAATTCAAAGCCCGAAATTCGGTTGCGCAGACAGGGGCGAAAGAAAGACATGCGGTGGAAGGAAAGGCGAAGCCTTCCCGCGTTGCGCCTCGTAAACTTACGCTTGCAGTTACTGGTCAGGCGGCACGCGAGTCAAAGGCTGACCGCAGTAATGAAAAGGGGAGAGCACGTTTTCCGACCAGAACAGGCGCGAAGTGCTTCAAGGGGCATCGGCCTGTAAGAAAGCCTAGACGGGACAAAAAGCCAGTTAGAAAAAAAGCAAAGCGGCCCAAGAGATCAGAAAGCGCAAGGTTGCGCGGTACTCAGCGCATGCGAATGCAGGCGTCGAACAACCGAGACGACACATGCAGGCGGGCGCACTTGAAAAGGAATCGTCCTTCACTTTTGGCCCCGCATTCTAGGAAGCGCGCATGGCGTATGAGTAGCCGAGCTTCCTGCTTGGGGCGAGAGAAAGAGGCACCTTCTCGCGCTGGTCACTGCTCGTTGTCCAGAGCCAGAGTCGGTTATCGACATTGTAGGCGCGACCAAGGTTTTCGGGGAGCCTCGAGGGGGCGCGGAAACGACAGTGAGAGTAGGGGATCGTTTTTTTCTGCAGCCTTTTGTCACGAGTTGACCGCAGTAACACCAGTCAAAGCGCGACCCCGGCGGGCGCGTCTGAAAGACTAATCCTTTCAACTCGGCGGCGGGGAGTCAGCTTTTCCCCCCCGCGTGGCGATTCGAAGTAGCTGTTTTTTTTTATTCCTCTTTTTTTGTGTGTGTTTATGAAATCAGGCAGGGAAGGGCTACTTTTGAGTTAAAACGAGTTGATCGGAGGTTACTGTTTTTTTTTCCTTACCTTAGACAAGGGCTATGGCGTCACTGAGTTAGAAAGGCTATGGTGTCACTGAGTTAGAAATCACAGGTGTCGATTTCCCATGCTACCAAGAGATAAGGGCACTCACAGGAGTGCAGCTCGAGTAGAACTACGCTTAACGTCGCGTAGACGGAGCGTAGATCCCTTGATTGACTGACACCTTACGAAAAGGGAGCCTCACTGACGTACACTGAAATGACCGAAGAGAAAACTCGTCTGGGGGAAGCGCTCGTGTCCAGACCTTTGCTTCAGACCACTTACTATGGTAAAGAGTTTTTAGTCCAGTGTGACGTCAATGATAGAGGACTGGGTGCTATTTTAATTAAGTCAAGTTGGCGACGGCCACGAAGAGCACCATGTTCAGTACGTCAGCCGCAGGCTGACATGTAGAAAAGCGTTAAGCGCTTTAGACAAAGAGCGCGCGTTTGGTTTAGGCGGCACAGATGTTGTCGGGTTACCAGAGCTACTTGAACGGCGCAAAGTTCATATTTGAGACTGACCATCGTCTCAAACGTGCTTATGACAGTTTTGTCCCCCCAAAAATGATCGCTTGCTTAGACGGAGTCCTGCTCTCCAAAAACAATTTCTCGATGCGTTTCAGGAACGGAAAACCGCACGGAAATGCTGATGGATTCAGCCGATTGTTGTAGACAGGAGTACTTGGTAGGACCACCTACTGTGTGTGGGTTTTTGTTTTTAACCTTGTTCCAAGCAGTCCGTCTTTGGCGATTTCAATCGGGATATTTTGCGCTTTCTCGGCACCAAAATTGCGCCAAAATCCAATCATGTTTTAGTAAACATTTGTTGTCATTGTGGAAAGCCTGGTGGGTCTTTGGCAAATTCCGAGCGCTTGCTTGTGGGTCAGTGCCCTGTCTCGTGGAACAGTCCACTGATGCCATTCTTTGTTGAATGTTCGAGCTTGGATGCCATTTCTGGAAACCAGCCCTTCCACCCGACTCCGGCCTCATCTCTTCCTGCCCAGAGGTCGTGAACGCTGGCCATTCGAGATTTTTCGGGCCGCGGACGAGCTGTTAAGAGTGGGCAACGTGGTCCTGGGAGCCGGGTGTGACTCATCGCAAACCAAGGGATATGACGAGGCCTGGCGCCGGCGGCAGAAGCATAGACGACGACGGCCGGGGCTGTTGCACTCCAAATCACCGAACTCCGAACCGATCGAAGGAGGCTGTCTCCCACGGGCCTGGGAGAAATTACTGTCAGACGAGTGTCGTCGTTAGGCAAAGCTGCGGCGAAAGCTTGCGACAGCAGCAGCACGGCGGAAGCAGCGGTATACGTTGGCCGAGTCGACCTTCGGGTCACCGGACTGGATGATGCTACGCAAGGTCACGCTGAGCGAGGCTGCTAATTGAAAGACGCTGTGTCGAAGGGGTCTCGTGCTTCGGCCATCCGGCGGGGGAGATCGAGGAGGTCATTCACCTGCGGGGAGACTGCGGGATTCTCCTTTCCCGCGGCGGCAACGCACAGAAGATTAGCCCCAGTGGACAAGGCGACACCTCAGTGTTTGTTGGTGTTCCCCTTCTCATCCCCCGCGCTGTGAGAGAGCGAGAGAGCTTCAGCACCGCCCCGTGCCGTGGGTGGTACCGCCAGCGTCATCAATGGCCCATCCGATTGGACAACGTTATTCGAACTAAGTTCCCCAGCCAGGGATCTGGGGAGCGCGAACCGTATTTAACGGGATGTTGTTGTGTGATCGGAGCATTCGATTCCATTCTCTTCTGTAAATATGTAGAATAAACCCTCCTGTACAGTTTCCTCGATAGCGCAGTCCGTCAACGTCATTCGGAGCCGGTACCTGTGGGGCTAAACGAGTTAGTCATCTCCAGGACCCCTCCGTCTTCAACTCTGGTTCCAGCGGTGGGATAGAAGCCCCATCTTTAACACTGGTTCCAGCGGTGGGCTTGTGGCCCGTTCTCAACACTGGTGGCAGCGGTGGGATAGAAGCCCCATCTTTAACACTGGTTCCAGCGGTGGGCTTGTGGCCCGTTCTCAACAACGTCCAGAACCTTTCGCTAGCACTCACAGCTTACAAATAAAATCACGGAACACACACAAAAAAATGCACAGCACACAAATACGGGGGCAACGGCGGTAGTAAAAAACGCAGCGTTAGAGACGGAAATAAAGAATTTACAAACCTGCAGATGCGAGAAGAAGAACAAAAAAAATTTCAAGATAAGGAGAGCGTCCTTCCACCACCACCGCCACCGCCCATGTGAGCAGGTTCAGTTCTTCCGCCAGGAGCGCGAACACTATTTTCCGTTGTCGGTGACGTCACGCAGGGCGCAAAGTTCCAGTGACACGGCAGCAGTTTCAAGGTCTGGGGATGAAGAAAGAGGACGTTGAGGAACACTTTTCTGCAGGAGACAGTCGCAGGCCCAAGGACTGCAGCAAGACACCAAACGGTGTATCACTGCCCTCCCAAAAGCCAGAAACCAACCTGCAGATGCGAGAAGAAGAACAAAAAAAATTTCAAGATAAGGAGAGCGTCCTTCTACCACCGCCGCAACTGCTTCGGCGCGCCCGCCTCGACGCCCAGCGCAACCTTCGCACAGCTCATGCGCGTGCGCAAGCGATCAGTGAGGCCGCTCCACCATATTGTCACGTTGTAGTGACGGCAGTCCAGCGGTCAGGAAGACACCAGAAATACTTGCAAACGAAGCTCTTTATTTGGGCTGACTTGCGCCCGCAAAAGAACTGAATCACTCGGCGGCGGCGTAAGCAACAAGCGTGCTCGTCAGTCGTCGAACTACGAATGCCCGCCGCTCGCGGCATCGTTCAATTTAAAGCCGGCAAGGAAATTTCGAGATAACAGGTCGTGATCATCTAGAGTAATCTAGAAACAAGTAGATGCAGCTGTTCATGCCTGTGAACAATCGAGATTAGTCCGGTCGCTTCTCGCGTCACGAACAAAAGTGATAACAACCCTTTCCTGCAGCCTTGACAGTGAACGAACAAACACTGCAATGATGCGTGGCATTACCCCCCTTCCAAAGAAGCGTCGCCTCGACGCTTAAAAAATGAAAAATAAATACGGACAATGTAAACATCGAGTCCATTAGCGTTCATAGTAAGGTTTAAGGCGTACGACATGTACGACTTCCGGGCGTGTGCGTCGTCGTTGAGATGCTGTAGTGCCGTCGGGGATGACTTCATAGTCGAGGTCACCGATGCGACGGAGAACCCTGTACGGGCCAAAGTAGCGTCGAAGCAACTTTTCACTCAATCCACGGCGGCGAATTGGCGTCCATATCCAAACACGATCACCTGGCTTGTAATTCGTGTCTCGTCGGCGCAGATTGTAGCGTCGGGCGTCGGCGTGCTGCTGGTCTTTAATGCGAAGCCGCGCAAGTCTTCGGGCTTCCTCGGCGCGATCAAGGTAGGCGGCGACGTCGTGGTTGTCTTCGTCTGAAACGTGCGGGAGCATTGCGTCGAGTGTTGTCGTGGGCTTCCTGCCGTAGACAAGCTGGAATGGGGTAAACCTGGTAGTCTCCTGTACGGCAGTGTTATAAGCAAAGATCACGTACGGCAGAATGGTGTCCCATGTCTTGTGTTCGGCGTCGATGTACATGGAGAGCATGTCTGCGATAGTCTTGTTGAGACGCTCTGTGAGTCCGTTGGTTTGCGGATGATAGGCAGTTGTCCTCCGATGGCTTGTCTAGCTGTAGTTTAAAATGGCTTGCGTCAGCTCCGCTGTAAACGCCGTTCCTCTGTCTGTGATGAGCACTTCCGGGGCGCCGTGTCGCAGGAGAATTTGATCGACAAAAAATTTTGCGACTTCTGTTGCGGTACCACTAGGCAAAGCTTTTGCTTCGGCGTAGCGGGTCATGTAGTCGGTGGCCACGATGATCCACTTGTTTCCTGATGATGAAGTCGGAAAGGGGCCGAGGAGGTCCATACCGATTTGCTGAAAGGGCTTAGTTGGCGGTGGTATGGGATTCAGGAGTCCGGCTGGTCTAGTCGGAGGCGTTTTGCGTCGCTGACACTCACGGCACGTTTTCACGTAATGGGAAACGTCGGTAGCTAGCCGCGGCCAATAGTACTTTTCCTGGATGCGGTGCAACGTGCGAGCAATCCCGAGATGCCCTGCAGTCGGCTCATCATGACATGCCTGCATAATTTCTTGCCTGAGATTTTTGGGCACGACAAGAGGATGCACTGTCCTGTTGGGCGCGAAGTTCTTCTTCAGAAGGACATTATTGTGAAGGACGACAGTTGGCGTTTGAACCCCCGGGGAGGCGATGTGGTCTTGCGTTTCAAATAATCAACTAGGCTTTGCAACTCAAGATCCGAGCGCTGCTGCTGCGCGAAACTGCTGGCGCTGACCGGTCCTAAGAAAGCGTCGTCGTCTTCCTCTTCCGGTGCTACGTCTACGGGGGCTCGCGATAGGCAGTCTGCATCGGAATGCTTGCGGCCAGATTTGTAGACTATAGTTATGTCGAATTCTTGAAGACGCAGGCTCCAACGAGCAAGGCGGCCGGAGGGATCTTTCAAATTGGCTAGCCAGCACAGAGCATGGTGATCGCTCACAACCTTGAATGGTCGTCCGTATAGGTAGGGGCGAAATTTGGACGTGGCCCAAATAATGGCGAGACATTCTTTCTCTGTCGTCGAATAGTTGGCTTCGGCTCTCGGCAGTGAACGGCTAGCGTACGCGATAACTTTCTCCTGTCTGCCATTTTTCTGAACGAGGACCGCTCCTAAGCCCACACTGCTTGCATCGGTATGAACTTCGGTTTCGGCGTTTTCATCAAAGTGCCCGAGCACAGGAGGGGACTGTAAGCGCCGCTTCAGTTCGTTGAAAGCTTCCTCTTGCGGCCTTTCCCATTTAAAAGGCACGTCAGCCTTGGTAAGTTGGGTCAAAGGTTCAGCGATGCGCGAAAAGTTCTTGACGAATCGCCGGTAATAAGCGCACAATCCAAGGAATCTGCGTATAGCCTTCTTGTCATTAGGCTGTGGAAACTCTGCGATCGCAGCCGTCTTCTTGGGGTCTGGGCGAACTCCATCCTTGCTTACGACGTGACCAAGGAACAGCAGCTCCTCGTAGGCGAAGTGGCACTTCTCCGGTTTCAGTGTCAGGCCTGAAGACTTGATCGTTTCCAGCACTATCCGAAGCCTTCTGAGGTGGTCTTCAAAGCTTGAGGAGAAGACAACAACGTCATCTAAGTAGACTAGACAAATCTGCCACTTCAAGCCTGCGAGCACCGTATCCATTACTCGCTGGAACGTCGCTGGGGCAGAGCAGAGGCCGAATGGCATCACCTTGAACTCGAAGAGTCCGTCTGGCGTGATGAACGCAGTCTTCTCGCGATCTCTTTCGTCGACTTCGATTTGCCAGTAGCCGCTCTTCAGGTCCATCGATGAGAAGTACTTAGCGTTGCACAGCCGATCCAGTGTATCGTCGATGCGGGGGAGGGGGTAGACATCCTTCTTCGTAATGTTGTTCAGGCGGCGGTAATCGACGCAAAAGCGAAGGGTGCCGTCTTTCTTTTTCACTAGGACGACCGGTGCTGCCCAGGGGCTCCTCGATGGTTGGATGACGTCGTCACGAAGCATTTCCTCAACTTGCTTGCGGATAGCTTGGCGTTCTAGCGGCGATACGCGGTAGGGGCTCTGTCGCAGTGGTCGTGCGTGTTCGTCTGTGACAATGCGGTGCTTGGCAAGCCGGGTTCGTCGCACATTCGATGCTGATGAGAAGCAATCGGTGTACCTTTGAAGAAGACTACGTATTTGGTCTTGTTTGCTTCGGTGTAATGCCGGGTTGATGTCGAACGTGGGTTGATGGCCTTGTTCAGATAGTTCTGCGGGTTGGTCGGGTAGGGCAAATACGTCTCTGATGTCTGCCAGTTCGTCGAGGAAAGCGATCGTCGTACCTTTGTTTAGATGCCGGTATTCTTCGGTGAAGTTGGTTAGGAACACCTGGGCTTGGCCATTTCGGATTTCAGCGACTCCCCTCGCGACGCCCAATCCTCGATCCAGGAGTAACTGGGTGTTCCCCTCGATAACGCCTTCGGCATTTTCGATGTCTCCAGTACCTATGCCGACGAGAACACTTGTTCGGGGCGGCACACTCAATTCTTCATCGAGGACGTTTAAGGCAACGTGATGAGTCGTGCTCGTCGCAACAGGTATGGCTTTTTCCGTGGAAAGCTTGATCGATTTAGATCGAAGGTCGATGATCGCCCGATGTTCGTTCAGGAAGTCCATTCCCAAAATCACGTCTCTCGAGCATTGCTGTAGGATCAGGAAGGTTGTCGCATAGGTTCTCCCATTTACAGTAACTCTCGCGGTGCAGCGTCCTGACGGCGTAATCAGGTTGCCACCTGCGGTGCGGATCAGCGGGCCATCCCAGGTTGTTGTTACCTTCCTGAGTCGGACAGCGAGTGGGCCACTCATGACAGAGTAGTCAGCTCCCGTGTCCTCCAAGGCAGTAACCGCGTGACCGTCGACCGTAACTTCAAGGTCACTTGTTCGCGTTCTCGTATTGCACGTTGTCTTCGGTGTCCGATCTCGGCTTCGTCGAGTAGTGGGGCTGCGGTGGGCGTACTCCGACGTTACTTCACTGGGCAGCGGTAAAAGCTTCAAGTCTGGCCGCGTCGTCGTCGTCGTCGTCGTCGTCGGTGTTGTCGTCGTAGTCGAGGTATGGTCTTGGGTAATCGTCGATGGAGGATCTTTGTCATTGCGCTTAGAAGCAACCTCACCTCCAGAGGCTGCTTTATTAAGTTTAACCTTCGGGGGCTGGGGGAGCATCCACGCACGGCGTAACCTCGGTTAGGAGATACAAAGCGTGGTGACGATGGCGACGGAGAACGTGACAGGCGGCTCGGCGATGAGCATCCTTCCCGACGCAAAAACTCCTCGATTTCGACTGGTCGCTGGCCGGGTCGGGGTCGTGGAGCGTCGTAAGAGAACCCTCGGATGCCCAGTCTTCTGTATGGGCAGTGCCGGAGGACGTGACCGGCTTCGCCACAGTGAAAGCATAGTGGGCGCCGCTGGTCGGGAGTTCTCCGCTCGTCGCACTTCCTCGGCTGAGTGCGACGCTCGTACGTCGGGCGGGTTGGGGCGAGAGGGCGGCGGTCCAGAGCAGCTGGCTGAGGGCGATAGGGGCTTGGGTCCCGTCGTCGAGGGGCAGGACGGCGCACAGCTGCGGCGTAAGTCATGGCTGGGGGCTGCAGAGGCTGCGTGGGTGTCGGCACCACACCCAAGGCCTGTTGAACCTCGTCCCGGATGACGTCGGTGAGCGAAGTAAGCTGCGGCTGCGTTCCCGTTGGCAGCAGTCGTCGGAGCTCTTCACGCACAACTTGACGTATAACCTCCCGCAGGTTATCGTTGTTAACGGTGTCCAGGCAGCTGGCTGAGAAAACGCGCTGCTGACGGTCGTACTGGCGGGCTCGGGCATCGAGAGTTTTTTCCATGGTGGCTGCCTCTTCGACGAATTCCGCTACGGTTTTCGGTGGATTCCGTACGAGGCCGGCAAAGAGTTGCTCTTTAACTCCTCGCATAAGCAGCTTTACTTTTTCTTCTTCCTTCATGTTTGCGTCGGCACGCCGGAAGAGACGCTTCATCTCCTCAGTGTACACAGCAACGGTCTCGTTTGGGTGTTGTATACGAGACTGTAGCAGCTGCTGGGCTCTCTCCTTTCGCACGACGTTCGTGAAGGTCTTTAGAAGCTGTTCCTTGAAGGTTTCCCAGTTCGTGAGGTTAGCTTCCTCATTCTCAAACCAGACTTTTGCTGGTCCCTCCAAGGCGAAGAACACGTACCTAAGTTTCGTGGCATCGTCCCAGTTGTTGAAGATAGCCACACGGTCGAACTGCTCCAGCCATTCTTCGGGGTCGGCGCCAGGCGAAGCGTCGAAGGTTGGTGGCACCCGGGGCTGCTGAAGAATGATTGGAGTCATCGTCTGGGGCAAGCTCATGGTAGACGTTGCTGCTGGCTTTCGCTTCCGGCTAGGGTCCGGCAGAATCCCGAACTCAGGTTCGTCCCCTTGCAGGCGTCGGCTTGCGCGGTGGACTGGACTCAGGTCCTGCGGTAGATGACTCGAAGGGCTGGCGTCACGACTTGTAGGGGGTGTCCGGAACATGGGAGGCTACCCAGCACCTCCACCAGATGTCACGTTGTAGTGACGGCAGTCCAGCGGTCAGGAAGACACCAGAAATACTTGCAAACGAAGCTCTTTATTTGGGCTGACTTGCGCCCGCAAAAGAACTGAATCACTCGGCGGCGGCGTAAGCAACAAGCGTGCTCGTCAGTCGTCGAACTACGAATGCCCGCCGCTCGCGGCATCGTTCAATTTAAAGCCGGCAAGGAAACTTCGAGATAACAGGTCGTGATCATCTAGAGTAATCTAGAAACAAGTAGATGCAGCTGTTCATGCCTGTGAACAATCGAGATTAGTCCGGTCGCTTCTCGCGTCACGAACAAAAGTGATAACAACCCTTTCCTGCAGCCTTGACAGTGAACGAACAAACACTACAATGATGCGTGGCAATATTCCTTCTTCGTACCCGGCGACTTCTTCCTCGTTCGCCGAACCATCCACTCTTCTAGCCGCGCAGCGAAGGTTTTGCGCCGGTACCACGGCCGTTATCGCGTCGTTGCCCGGCTAAGTCCGGCGACATACTGTCTCGAAGATCTTCCCGAGCATCGCCTATGCGGTGTGCACGGAGCACGTGTCGCACACAAAGCGCTGTCTCCAGCGCCTGCAATAACCACGACTTGGCTATCAGGCCCCACTCGTCAGTTGCAATATTGTCGGCAGGGCTGAGCCGACTCCTGGCTCCATGTTTCCTCGCAGCGTACAGCCCCATAACGGATACCACGCAATGTGAACGCGTCGAAGGCCGCTCCAGCACTCACGACGTTCCTGACGTGTGCCTGCACTCGCGCGAGGTCTGCTGTTCTGGGGGCGGCAACCAGCAGTATCGAGACGGAGCCAAGAGCCACTGCGTGGTCCTGCGGCCGACAGAAACCAGCTGCTTGTGGGGGGCACCCCTCACGTGCGGCGGCATCGTGCCTCTGGAGCACTTGCCCACTTGCCACTGAAAAGAAACCTTCCCGTCGCCTTTGGCCAACGCCTTGAAGCGCGCCCACAGTAGGAGGTCTCACCGATCCTACTGGGTTGAGATCCGCCTCCCGTGGGACTGCATCGCTTCGGGACCTCATGGCCGTCGGGCGGCCTCCCTGTGCTTTTGTGGCTGATTGTGTTCGAGCACATTTGGCACGTTTCCTAGACCCTTCCCTTTGCCCCTTCCTCCCCATCCCGATAGAAAGACGTAACCGTAAAAGAGGAAGAGGCCTTGCCGCCGCAGCGTAGGCACGAGGCAAAAGTGCGGGCGAGAGCGCGTTTTCGAGAGAACAAGCAGCGGGAGGGTCGGCGGGTGGCCGGAGAACCGGGTTTTGCTGTCTTTTTGTGCCGACCCACACCGTAAAAATATTGAGGGCTGTACGTAGGCGGCCGCTTTTATATATCCCCCTTTGTATTGTTGCGGTACTCTGTACAGGTAGCGAACGCGGGCCTGACCTCTGGTAGCTTGGAGTTAATAGTGCCACAGGCGTGGGAGGGTATCAAGATGGAAATGCACGCGTACTTCCATAGGTAGGATGCCTCTGAGGGCCAGGATGTCTGTGGCTCGTGGGTCGCCGATACGGTGCAGAATTGCTTGGCCTGCGGCAGTAGTGAGGAGGCGAGTACGTTGAGAGACACGAACAGCCTCCTGAATGTGCTCTAAAGGGTTCTGGATGCCAAGTGAGATGCGCACTGCCACAGGTGAAGATTGGGAGGCCGGGGGTAGTCTTACCGAGGGTGTGCAGGAGAGCGCTTACTTTGTTTAGGTAAACATTACTAAGATGGCGGTAGGACAGACCTTATTGGATGTCGTATTGGCTGGCGAGGACGCCTACTAGATGGAAGATATCCTATTTGCGCATGCCCTTTCGATCACCGGCAACCCGTCGTACCATGCGGGTGGTGTTGAAGGTAGTGGTTCGACGGGGAGTAATGGTATGGGTAGGGCCTCATCTTGTTGGAGCCAGAGGGTAGGGACGTGTAGGAGCGGGCCTTCCATGATGGGGCGGTTACCGATTTGGTGGCCAATACGTCCCTGTTACGTGTAGATGAGTCGATGACTACGGATAATTTCCGATTGTTTGTTGGCATAATAGAAACTATCTTTGTGCTTCTTGTGCTGACATGCGTCTGCGTTCGAGTCACGTGAGAACCGCGACGTCATTGTGCCTGTATATATATGGCTGCAATAAAGAGACGGGCGTCTTTCGCTCTGGGCTTTGACACAGACCTCGTTGCTTCTCAATGCGTCTGCGCTCGGTTGGAACGCTCACCCCGATAGCGGCCGGACGCCGCTACGACATGGTGTCAGAAGTATAAACTTGAACCGGGGAGAGAAGCTAAGCGTCGAGAGATGGACGGAGCTAAAATCTTCACAGCTCCGGGCCTTCAACAGCCACCACCGCTGGACTTCGACAATACATCGGAGTGGCCGGCATGGATTCAGCATTTCGATGACTATCGCGTTGCATCGGGCCTCGACGAATGCTCAGAAGAAGCACAGGTACGAACGCTTCTCTACTCTATGGGACGGCAAGCTCGGGATATTTTTGCCACTTTCGGTCTCTCAGGCGAGGACTCGAAGAAGTTCGACGTCGTCAAGAAGAAGTTCGACACATCTTTCATAAAAGAGGTCAACGTCGTGTACGAGAGTGCTTGCTTTCACAAGCGACATCAAATGCCCGGTGAGTCAGTAGACCAGTTCATGACGGCGTTGCATGTCTTAGCAGACCGCTGCGCTTTTGGCGAATCTAAGCAACGACTGATCAGAGAAAGGATCGTCCTCGGACTGACAGACGAAAAACTCTCAAAGTCGCTACAGATGGACTCTAAGCTGTCTCTTGCGTCCGCGCTTGCAAAAGCACGCCTTAAGGAGACGGTTCCGCAGCAGCAGGAACTCCTTCGCAACTCCACGGCAGACCAAGTCTCGAGGTTACCTCTTCCCTGTGAAAATGTGGCATTTGGCTCCGCAGCAACAGTCGACGCCGTGAGACGCTACAAAAAGCCTCAACGCGGGAACGCCAACTCTTCAGTGCGTCATGACGGACGACGCTGCCTCCACCCAGCGAGGACAGTGAAGTGCAATTACTGTGGAGTAAAGGGTCACTTTGCTAAAGCGTGCATCAAAAAGGCTTCCACGGGCAACCAACGCGAGGTACGAGTTTCTTCTTTGCAAGCAGACACGGGACAAATTTTTGTGGGAGAGATTGGAACGCCAGGTGTAAAAGCACGTGTAAAGAGGAAGACGCTTAGCAGACGGAGCAACAGAACCGATGCGCGGCGCGAGGCGAGAAGAAGACGATCGGCAGCTGAAGCAGCAGAACCGACGCGCGGCAAAAGCATCAACTGTTCTGGGACCGGATCTCCCTTGCCCGCTCTAACCGGCCTTGACAACCAGTCGTCTCTTGCCAATAAAGGCCGCTACATCTTGGTGGAGGTGCGGGATTCCGTCCTGGAGCTACGTAACCGTACGATCACTACCCCCATGCCTGCCAACGCCAACCAGCCAGCCAGCTCCTCGCCGGCACCCGTTGCTTGCCATGGTGCGCTCCGCCAGCGCGACCCTGCCGTCTTCAGCGGCACGGACGATCACGACGTGGAGGATTGGTTGTCCTCTTACGACAGGGTGAGCGCTCATAACCGTTGGGACGACACTATGAAACTCACCAACGTCATCTTCTACCTAACCGGCGTCGCCCACCTTTGGTTCCAAAACCACGAATCGGACTTCACCACCTGAACCGAATTTAAAACCAGCTTCACCGACATCTTCGGCCGTCCGGCAGTACGCAAACTTCGCGCCGAGCAGCGTCTGCGCGTTCGCGCACAGCAGAGTGGTGAATCATACACCAGCTACATAGAAGATGTCATCAATCTCTGCAAGCGCGTCAATGCGTCCATGGCGGAGGCCGAAAAAGTTAAACACGTCCTGAAAGGAATCGAAGACGACGCTTTCAATATGCTTGTGGGCAAAAACGTCACATCTGTCACCGATATATTCGACCACTGCCAAAGCTACGACGAGCTCCGCCGACAGCGCGTTTTCACTCGGCAGCCCTCTGCACAGACAGACACAGTAACTAGCCTGAGCATGACGACCGAGGACAGCTCGCTACTGCTCCAGATCAAGCAGTTTGTCCGTGAGGAGGTTGCGCGGCAGCTTTCGCTTCTTGCTACCGTTCCGAGTCCATCTAACCTAACTCCGACACTCCAGCACGTGATCCGGGAGCAAGTGTCCGAGGCCCTGCCGCCGGTTTCCTCCCAGTCTCCCGTCGCTGCGCCACTAACCTACGCCGAAGCAGTCAGGCGTCCCCGCCCAGACACATTCGTGTCGTACCAACATCCACCGCAGTCGACCCCATTTCGTCCTGCCCGGCCACCACCGCAACGTTTCCGCCCATGGCGCACACCAGACAACCTACCCATTTGTTATGCCTGCGGCATTTCTGGCCACGTGATGCGTCACTGCCGCCGCCAAGTTTCGTCCCCTGCTGCGGATACCGACCCTCGAGGTTACGCCTACGCCCCTCCCCAGCCTTTTCACCGCACTTCGCCTTCTGAGCCCACTGGTTCCTCCGATTACAGCCCTTCTATTCGCCGCCGTTCTCCATCTCCGCGTCGCCGCTCGGTTTCCCCGATGCGCCGTCGTCCCTCTTCCCCTTCGGAAAACTAGTGCCCGCAGTTCCGGAGGCAAGAACTGCGTGCTCGTCGCCAAGCTCAAGACCTCGACTTTCTCCGGCTAATCTGATCACCGTTTCTGTGGAGGGCACCGATAATTTCGCGCTTGTTGACACCGGTGCTGCTGTATCTGTACTCAGTGCAAAATTGTGCCGCCAGTTACGAAAAGTGATGACACCGCTATCTGGTTTTATGCTTCGCGCCGCTAATTCGCAAATTATCGCGCCTTTGGGGGCCTGTACAGCTCGAGTTACTATTCAGGACGTTCTGTACGTTGTTGAATTCATCGTCTTCGCATCGCCGTCTCACGACGTCATCTTAGGCTGCGACTTTCTCTCGCGACATGAAGCTGTCATCGACTGCACTCGTTCCGAAGTCGCCCTTCTTCCATTCGGCGACACATCGGTGAGCGCTTCCACTAACCCGTGCTCCAAGTTGACTGTAGCTGATGACGTCGTGATCCCGCCGTGCTCTGCTGTGCTCGTCTCTGTTCATTGCGACTCTGCATCCAACGGCCCTGTCTTCTTCATCCCGTCCGACTCCTTCGCTTCTCGTCACTGTCTACCCCTGCCATTCGCCGTCCTTACCGTCTCAGCCGGCTGCAGCGCCTTGCCCCTGTCAAATCCATTACTGTGCCCCTCTAATCTACTTCGGGGTGAATGCCTGGAACGTGTCCAGCCTTTCGCCTCCATCGTCGCCTGGGACCCTTATGAGGATGACCCCTGCCGCATGCAAGTGTCTTCACTTACTTCTTCCCCATCGTCTCCTGATCCCGCTCCCGAAGCCGTCTTTGAGCGCCCAATTGACGCGAATCTTTCGCCACCGCAGAAGGCCCAGCTTGAGGCCCTGCTAAATAAGTTTCGGTCATCGTTTGACTTCGCCAACCACCGTTTGGGCCGCACCTCAGCTGTTACCCATAGGATCGACACTGGCGCCCATACGCCGTTGCGCCAACGCCCATATCGCGTCTCGGCCACCGAACGCCAAGTTATCGACGCCCAGGTAAATGACATGCTACAGAGGGGCGTCATACAACAATCGCACAGTCCTTGGGCTTCCCCCGTCGTCCTTGTCACCAAAAAAGATGGCTCTATCCGCTTTTGCGTTGACTACCGGCGCCTGAACAAAATTACCCGGAAAGACGTCTACCCGCTGCCCCGCATTGATGACGCACTTGACTGCTTGCGGGGAGCTGAATTCTTTTCTTCTTTAGATCTACGTTCGGGTTATTGGCAAGTCCCGATGGCCGACGCTGACCGCTACAAGACAGCCTTTGTGACGCCTGACGGGCTCTATGAATTCAACGTCATGCCCTTCGGACTATGCAATGCCCCTGCCACTTTTGAGCGGATGATGGACACGATACTGCCCTTATAAAAATTTCTATAGACAGTCCATAGACTGTCTATAGACTTTAGTCTATGAAGTCTATAGACTGTCTATAGACAAATCCTTTAGACTGGTCTATAGACAGTCTATAGATTTATGGCCATACACTTTTAGTAGACTTGTGTATAGACAGTCTATAGACAAATGTCTACTGAAAGTCTATAGGTCTATAGGAAGTCTATAGACACAGGTCTATAGAAAGTCTATAGACGATCTATAGACTTATGGTCATGCATTTCCTATAGAGCTGTCCATAGACCGTCTATAGACACTTGTCTATAGACGGACTATAGACGACCTATAGACTTATGGCCATAGACTTCCTGTAGATTACAGTCTATAGACAGTCTACAGACAAAAGTCCACTGGTCCAGTAGACATATGTCTATAGACTGTCTATAGACATTCCATAGGTGTGTGGCCTGGCAGTGCTATAGAACTTTGTCTATAGACAGTCTATAGACCTCTGTCTACTAAACTATTAGTAGACCATTATCTATGGACTGCCTATAGACTGTCCACAATCATTGAAAAAGGTCACCAGACAGAGTTCACACATGAAACAATCAATATACTTACAAATTTAGTTTATTTCCAAGCTATCCAGGCTGGGAATATGCAATACATGCACCATAAGAATGCACCACAGTAACATAAAAGTTAAAAGTAACAGTCAGGCTAGTTTCCTCAGAAGCATTCTTGTGGCCTGTTGTCTGCAGTAAATCATCCGGGCATGTTCACCTGTACAGCACAAAGGAAAAAATAATATAAGAGGAACTGAAAAAAAAAATCACATTCCATCTCTACACATGTGCTTTACAATGCAAGACATATCCTGGCTACGCCATTCTAGAAAGGCAACCTTGACCTTTTGGTTTGGTTTTATGGGGTTCAAAGACCCAAGGCGACACAGGCTACGAGACGCTAAAGTGAAAGGCTGGGGAATAATTTCGGTCACCTGTGCAGAGTACACAGGCCTTTAGCATTTTGCCTCTATTAAAATGCGACCGCCTAGGCCGGAATCGAACCTGCATCTTTCAGGTCGTCATACGAACATGATAGCCACTGAGCTACCACACCGGCTCAATCATTTCAGTAAATACACGACAGATTATAAGTGTCGTCATAAAACATTGTAACAAAGACCCCTAATCCCTGAAGCACTCTACTCTGAATCCAGTACTGATATTGATTTCTGTATGGCAATACTGTTACAGCCAATACTGATCTCTTTATGGCAATCCTTTTACACTATTTGTAACAGAAGACTTCGAACAATTGTGCCACATATCTGCATTGACTCGCAAGGGGCTGTTAAGAATGCCACCTCCATAAAACACAGATTCAGTGCACCTTACAGAGGGATCCGAAAAGGAGAATATTGCAGCATTTATTCTTATAAGCGCTATAGAAGAAGCGCTTCAGAATACCCTGCGTGAATTAAGCCTGGTACACCCGGCCAAATTTTTAACTGGCTCGGGTGTTGCATCGCTAAATGCACTTTGTAAAAAAGGTGCCTTTCGGCTACACTGCTGGCATATCCATGCTGTAATTTAACGAGCGAAATGTCATTTCGTGGTTCCTTTTTGTTCATATAATGTTTGAGTGCAGTACTTGCGTGTTTAGATCAACGTTATCAGAAACATTCGTCTGCCAATACGAACAGCTGAAACAAGCGGCATACGCAGCAATGGATCTTGTCCATATGGCCTCATCCTCTGGGTAAAGTATCACTTCTTTCATGGCGGACAAGTCGTTTACCCAGATTAGTGCAAATGCGCCACCATAACCATTGCTGCGTATTCCGCTTGTTTCGGCTCTTCTTAGCGGCAGACGATGAATATTTCTGATAACTTTGGTTTAACCATGCAAGTACTCCACTCAAACATTATATTAACAAAAAGAAACTATGAAATGCCATCTCACGCATCAAATTACAACATGAATATGCCAGCAGTGTAGCCAAAAGGCACCTTTTTACAGGTGCATTTAGCGATGCAACACCTAAGCCAGTTAAAGATCTGGCCGAGTGTACGTAAGCCGATACTCAAACGGGCACAAGCTATACAAAACCAGCAGGCAGAAGCAACCAGTTCACCACAGATTTGCGCCTATAACTTGAAGCACAAAGATGGAACAGCATACTAGTACATCTGCGCGCGCTCTTAGAAACAAGCGGGTTGCAGCGCTTCCATGCCGCGCTCATTATTCAGAAAACTAATACAGCACACAGAGGCTGCAGCTGCGCCGTTTCAAAAGCAGTCGCGAGGTTGAGACAGCAAATTACTGTCACGATAAAATACCGCCTGAAATTCACTTAGTTTTTCCTTCAAGTGCAGCTCCAACAGCGCAGTAAAGTGGTGTGTTTCTTGCATGGAGGCAGCCTAACCCAACGCTGCTAGAAAAATCAGCGAAAGCATTTAACGTGCTCAAAGTAGGAAGTATTTCAATGAAGCAATTAACGCCTTCAACAGGCGCACCTATAATAACACGAGAGCTGAATTTAATTTTAGGCGCAAATAAGCGGCGACTCACATCGGCGCTTTCGTAACGTAGCAGTCTGAAATCAGAAACACATACTTTGCCTCTCGCGCAAATGGTATTCTACAAATCTGTGCACGCGTGAGCGGGATTCATGAACGAACCACTCGGAACGAAATGTAAGCCACCTCTTGTCGAGCCGACCTTTACCCAGCTTTCAAAATGAAGTGCCCGCAAGCCAGCGGCGGCGGCCAACGGCTCTGATGACAGACACGGACGAATCCATACGTGTGCAACGAAGGGGAGATGGGATGGAGCTCGTGGATTCTTCGCGGTGTTTGAGCACGCCGGCCATTCGCGCCGGCAACGAATTTTATTCACCCATCACACTACAAGCATTCCTCCAGCGCCGCTTGAATACAACTTTGACAAACGTCTCGCGCTCCAGTCTATAGCGTTACAAGACACCTTTGCTGAAACGTCGGCGTCCACGACGCGCACCGAGCGAGCGTCCATACGTAGCAAGCAATGCACACCTCAAAAAGAACAGCACTCCATGGTCCAGACAGGCGATAACACAAAGATAAGAAAATAAATGTAATCCACCACTGAACGAGACTGTATGTAAGTACGTTTTCGGAGGTGCAAAGTAAATAGAGCTCACACGGCGCTAACTAACACAAAGTTCCATTTCGGCCGTCATTCACAGGCTAAACGACATTTCTGGCCGCGCATCTACCTTGAAACACGAAAAATCTAGTAGACAGCTCGCGAGGAGCGGCTTATCATCAAGGGCATCGCACAGACTGCCTTTCCGCGCGTTAGTAAAGACAGCGGGACAGAGATAGGCGGCATTAGTCGAGAACCCGATGGCTTCCGCCTTAGAAACGAAGATAGGACGTCTGTAACTGCGCACATAATCTGTTCTACACACACAGCTCTGCTTAGAGTGGTTTAGGAGACCAAATGAATAAAATATAAACGTGTAGACTTACCGTAAGCGGACGATGAAGCTGGATTTTGAAGAAAACGTAATCCGCGAAAAACACGCCAACGCGATTGATGCAGCCACGCACAGGGTTGTTTGCAGACCGAATGATTTTCCGCCGTCTCGCGGTAAAATGGGTAAAACGTGAAACAGAAACCCATTTCACGGTCGTATCTTTATCGCTCGCACTCTTGCCGTGTGCAGCTTGATCTGATATCCAAGACCACAGAAGGCAATTGGTTTATAAGCTTAAATTCTTCGCTTACCCTCTAAAAATCTTATTGTTTTTGTGAAAACAGAACCGAAATCGAACTTCTTGTCGGTATACGCGCCGCATCTCCCACCGAATAGTATGTGGTACATTTCTCAAATAATAATTATAAGGTTGCATAGCATACGTCTTTTTTGCGTGTGTTCGTGTTTAGAAAACTGATATGCGCCACATCAGCGTGTCATCGGCTCCGAAGCAACAGGTGCAAGGGTAGGAACGAAAAAATACTGGCTTTGTGATTGTTGCGTCGCAGCACTTATTCACGTGAATACAAACTGCAAAGGTAGAAATGGCAGATGTTAATCGCACAGAGGACCAGGCTCTTAGAGATTAATCTAAAGTGTTTCTAAGGGATGGGCGCTTCCTTGAATTCTCACACCCGTATTTTCCCCTTTATTTTCAGGACGTTTTAAAGAGAAATGTAGAACCTTTGATGAAATGTGTCTGATTTTAGCGCGTTGGACAGTAACGATCGAAAGATGGAATGGAATTGTGTAGAGCGATTCCTTTAAGGGACAGCGTATTCGTTCGATGTAGTACAGTTTGCGGGCGCCCTTACTTCAAGAACGGCTGCCTTTCCTCGGCTTACTTGTTAGCATTAATATCTAATTGTATTGACAATATACGTCACGGTATAACGAAAAGGAGCTTGTCAATGCTCCTGAAAACAATATACAGGAGGGTGTTGTTATTGGCCTTACGCAATACTTTTTTAATTTCCGTAATAGCGAAGGAGGTGGGGGACTCCCGACATAGTTGCGGTCACTAGATGCTGGTTCCCTCAACATGCAGTGCAAAAATGAATTGACATTGTTCTGGACTTAGTCGAAAGTCAGTGTATCGAACATTCTTAGATAAAATTACGATTGTTATAGACTGGTCTATAGGCAGTAGACTATCTATAGTGTACAGTCTATAGACGAAAGGAAATTGAGGTAGTTGTAGACGTAGTCTATAGAGAGTCTATAGACCGTCTATAGACAAAAGGAAATTGAAGCAGCTATAGACCTTGGTCTATAGACCGTCTATAGACGAAAGGAAATTGAAGCAGTTATAGACTTTAGACTATAGAGTGTCTATAGACAAAAGAAAATTGAGGCAGCTATAGACCTTAGTTTATAGCGAGTCTATAGACCGTCTATAGACGAAAGGAAACTGAAGCAGTTATAGACTTTAGTCTATAGACAGTCTATAGACAAAAGGAAATTGAGGCAGCTATAGACCTTAGTCTATAGCGAGTCTATAGACCGTCTATAGACGAAAGGAAATTGAAGCAATTATAGACTTTAGTCTATAGACAGTCTATAGACAAAAGGAAATTGAAGCGGCTATAGACCTTAGTCTATAGCGAGTCTATAGACCGTCTATCGACGAAAGGAAATTGAAGCAATTATAGACTTTAGTCTATAGACAGTCTATAGACAAAAGGAAATTGAGGCGGCTATAGACCTTAGGCTATAGCGAGTCTATAGACCGTCTATAGACGAAAGGAAATGGAGGTAGTTATAGAATTCAGTCTATAGCGAGTCTATAGACCGTCTATAGACAAAAGGAAATTGAACCAGCTATAGACTTTAGTCTATAAAGTGTCTATAGACAGTCTATAGACAAAAGGAAATTTGAGCCAGCTATATAGACTTTAGTCTATAAAGTGTCTATAGACAGTCTATAGACAAAAGGAAATTACGCAGCTATAGACCTTAGTCTATAGAGAGTCTATAGACAGTCTATAGACGAAAGAAAATTGAGGCAGCTATAGACCTTAGTCTATAGATGGTCTATAGACAGTCTATAGACGAAAGGAAATTGAGGCGGCTATAGACCTTAGTCTATAGAGAGTCTATAGACCGTCTATAGAAAAAAGGAAATTGAAGCAGCTATAGACTTTAGTCCATAGATTTTCTATAGACTGTCTATAGACAAAAGGAAAAGTCTATAGGATGGCTATAGAGTCTATAAAAAATCTATAGAAAGTCTATAGACCATTTTTATAAGGGTGCGCCGCCTGAAATGGAAAACATGCTTATGTTACTTGGACGATATCGTTGTTTTCTCCCCAGATTTCCAGACGCACCTCGTTCGCCTGGAGCAAGTTTTGGGATGCCTCGCGGCAGCCGGGCTTCAACTCAATTTAAAGAAATGTCGCTTCGCTGCTCGTCAGTTGACGATTTTCGGCCACGTCGTGTCGAAACAGGGTGTCCTTCCTGACCCAGCAAAGCTTCGTGCTGTCTCTGAGTTTCCGAAGCCCTCTACGATGGAGGAACTTCGCAGTTTCATCGGCTTATGTTCTTACTTCCGGCGCTTTATCCGAAATTTCGCTTGTATCATCGCACCTCTGACTGCACTTCTTCGTGGCAGTAGCGACCTATCAAGCTGGAGTCCTGCCTGTGACGACGCGTTCATCACGTTGCGCCGTCTACTTACCTCTCCGCCCATACTGCGCCACTTTGACCCTGCTTCTCCAACTGAAATCAACACAGATGCCAGTGGCGTTGGTATCGGTGCTGTTCTTGCTCAACGCAAACCGGGGTATGCGGAGTATGTTGTTGCATACGCGAGCCGCACCCTGACGAAGCCAGAGCAAAACTACTCAGTAACTGAAAAAGAGTGCTTGGCGATCGTTTGGGCGATTGGGAAATTTCGGCCTTACGTGTACGGTCGGCCTTTCGCGGTCGTCACGGACCACCATTCCCTATGTTGGCTGTCCTCCCTAAAAGACCCAAATGGCCGCCTCGCCCGATGGGCCTTACGCCTTCAAGAGTACGATATTCGTGTGATCTATCGCTCTGGCAGGAAGCATAACGACGCCGACGCTCTCTCTCGTTCACCTCTAGCCAATGAACGTGCCTCTCCTCTCGCCATCGACTGCGCCTCCTTGTCATTGGACGACATGCCCAACGAGCAGTCCAAGGACCCTTGGATCACTTCTCTTTTACGCTATCTTTCAGACCGTTCTGTCCTGCCAGTACCGCGAGCAATCCGCCGTCAGGCTGCCCACTTCACTATTCATGATGGGATTTTGTACCGCCGAAATTATCTCTCTGATGGCCGCAAATGGCTCCTAGTGATCCCTGGACATTTACGCTCAGAAATATGCGCAGCCTTTCATAGCGACCCGCAAGCTGGTCACGGCGGTGCTTTTAAGACCTACAACCGGCTTCGCCTCCGCTATTACTGGCGCGGCATGTATAACTACGTACGAAAATTCGTCCGTTCCTGCACCGAGTGCCAGCGCCGCAAGCTCGCTCATCACCATTCGACCGGCCCTATGCAGCCTTTGTCTTGCCCATCCAGGCCATTTGACCGAGTTTGCATTGACCTGTATGGCCCACTTCCCTACACTGCTGCAGGAAACCGCTGGGTCATCGTCGCTGTGACCACCTGACACGGTACGCCGAAACAGCCGCCCTCCCAGCTGCTACGGCGCGGGATGTTGCAGCCTTCCTCTTGCACCATTTCATACTTCGGCACGGAGCCCCGCGTGATCTGTTGAGCGACCGTGGGCGGGTGTTTCTGTCAGACGTAGTTTCATCTCTTCTGCAGCAATGCAACATTACTCGCCGCACCACTACTGCCTATCATCCCCAGACGAACGGCTTGACAGAACGTTTCAATCGAACAATAGGTGACATGTTGTCAATGTACGTCGCGGCAGACCATTCTAACTGGGACGTCGTCCTCCCCTTCGTCACATATGCCTACAACACCGCTACGCAGAGCACTACTGGTTTCTTACCATTCTTCCTTCTATACGGCCGTGAACCATCCTCGCCGCTCGACACTATTCTTCCGTACCATCCTGATTCGTCGGAATCCACAACCGTATCTGAAGCCTCCAGACACGCTGAAGAGTGCCGCCAGCTCGCCCGGTCATTCACGTCTGACGACCAAGGGCGCCAGAAATACCGTTTCGACCACTCCCATGGCACAGACACTTTTCAGCCGCAATCCCTTGTTTGGCTCCGTGTGCCTTCTGCTGCCCCAGGTCTCTCTACCAAGTTGCTGCCAAAATACCACGGACCCTACCGTGTCCTTGAGCGCACTTCTCCCGTCACTTACATCGTTGAGCCCGTGACGCCATCACCCGATCTCCGACGACGTGGGCGCGAGACCGTTCACGTTTCGCGTCTGAAGCCGTATTACGACCCCTGCGTCCTGTTGACTCCCTAAATCGCCAGGATGGCTCTTTTTCCCCCTGGGGCCAATGTAAAGAGGAAGACGCTTAGCAGACGGAGCAACAGAACCGATGCGCGGCGCGAGGCGAGAAGAAGACGATCGGCAGCTGAAGCAGCAGAACCGACGCGCGGCAAAAGCATCAACTGTTCCGGGACCGGATCTCCCTTGCCCGCTCTAACCGGCCTTGACAACCAGTCGTCTCTTGCCAATAAAGGCCGCTACACACGATACATTCAAGTATGTGTTAACTCTATTCCAGTGTTTGCAAAAGTTGATACCGGGGCCGAAGTTACCATGCTTCCGTCACCTTTTCCTGGTCTCCCTGTTAAATTAACGAGAGCAAACGAGGTTTTGTCAGGCGCGACTGGTTCACGCCTCAATGTTTTGGGCAAATTCGACGCAGAAATCACTTGGAAGGGGAAACGTTCTCGCCAAACATGTTATGTCGTCAGCCCGCTACGACATGTTCTTCTCGGTTTGCCCGCTCTGGAGGCACAAGGAGCCGTGACGTTTCTTGATTCAGTAGCGCAGAAGAGTTCTGCCGGTAGCGTTCCAGGCCCGGAAGTTTGCAGTAACCTGGGCGCAATGCCAGGAGAGTATCAGATTCGGCTTCGCCCAGACGCGGTTCCGTACGCTATAACTGCTCCACGCAGAAATACAATTCCGCTCAGGGTACGCGTCCGCCTTTAACTCGAAAAAATGGAGCAAATGGGCGTTATTCGTAAGGTTGACGGGCTTACGGAGTGGTGTGGCGGCATTGTACCAGTGGTAAAGCCGTGTGGGGATGTCAGGATCTGTGTAGACCTTACACAACTGAATAAGCGCGTTCTGCGAGAGAAGTTCGCCCTCCCGACAGTGGACCAAGCTCTAGGTTCTATAGCCGGTGCAAAACTTTTTTCTAAACTGGACGCAAATTCTGGTTTCTATCAAGTACGCCTAAGCAAGGCTTCGGAGGAATTTACTACCTTCATTACTCCGTTCCGGCGGCATTGTTTCACCAGGTTGCCTTTCGGAATTACTTCAGCACCTGAGTATTTCCAGAAAAGAATGTCCGAAATCCTGGCAGGCATGCCTGGAGTCGTCAACGTAATAGACGATAATTTATTCTCTGGAAACAATAAGCAACAACATGATTCCAGACTTGCAAAGGTCGTGACTAGGTTGGCAGAATCGAACGTTACGTTAAACAAATCCAAGTGTGTCTTCGGCGTTAAAAGGCTGACTTTTTTAGGTCATGTTTTAAGTGAGGAAGGCGTACCACCCGATCCAGCTAAGGTAAATGCTGTGAAAGAAATGAAGCCACCGAGCAATGCAGCGGAATTGCGCAGCGTTCTGGGAATGGCAAACCATTTGGGGCGCTTCTTGCCGCACCTTGCTCACACTAGAGCTCCTTTGCGCGAACTTTTGCGTAAAGAGAGGGCCTGGATATGGGGCCCAGCGTAGAACGCTGCTTTCGAAAGTGTGCAATCTCTCATCTGCTCCGCGAAATGCATGGCTTTGTACGACCCTCGCCTTCTCACGATTCTGTCGGCAGACGCTTCGTCTTTCGGCCTGGGCGCAGTCCTTTCTCAAACGCAACGGAACGGTGAGCGACGCCCAGTAGCGTTCGCCTCGCGTTCCCTCACGAAAACTGAGGAACGCTATGCGCAGATAGAAAAGGAGGCGTTAGCCTTGACTTGGGCTGCCGAAAGATTCGATGAATACCTCAGAGGTCTGGACATACTCTTCGAAACTGACCATAAGCTTCTTGTTGCCCTACTAGGAAAAATGCCCATTGATATGGTCCCGCCAAGAATTCAGCGGTTCAGATTGCGGCTCATGCACTATCGTTTTGAGGTAGTCTATGTTCCGGGAAAACACTTAGTCACTGCCGACGCTCTTTCGCGAGCGCCAATCACTGGAGACAAGCGAATAGCCGGAGAATTGACTGTGTCTGAAGTTTCTTCCTATGCAAAATCGTGCATTGAGGGACTGGAAACCGGAGATAATTTCCTGAAAAGAGTGAGAAAGGCCCAAGAAACCGATGCAGTTTGCACAGCCCTCCGATTGTTGTGTCGCGAAGGCTGGCCAGAAAAACCGAGGCTTCTTTCTCACCTCGCCCCTTATTGGCAAGAGCGCGCCTTTATAGTTGAAGGCAACGGGTTGCTTTTAAAAGGGACCAGACTCATAGTGCCTCAGTCCCTGAGAAAAGAAGTGCTAGAAAAGTTGCACGACGGGCATCAAGGCATTTCTAGAAGCCGAGCATTGGCTAAAGAGTTGGTTTGGTGGCCAGGCCTTAGCGAACAACTTGCGCAGCAGGTGAAAGATTGTGAAACTTGCGCGCGTTGTGCTACTTAGAATGCAGAGCCGTTGATGCCCACGGCTGCTATGAATTTTGCATGGGAAAGAGTTGGTGTTGACTTGTGCGTTATCAGTGATCGCCACTATTTAGTGCTGGTCGATTATCTGTCTCGCTACCCGGAAATTGCGCTTCTGCCTTCAACTACAGCTCTAACCGTTATAGAAAGGATGAAGAGCATTTTTGCTCGTCATGGCTTTCCGGAAACGGTAGTGACAGATAATGGACCGCAATTTTCATGCTCTGAGTTTGAAACTTTTGGTGTCCAGTATGGTTTCAGTCACCTGACTGTAAGCCCAAGGCACCCGCAAGCTAATGGGGAAGTGGAAAGAATGGTTTGTTGGTTTGTGGGGTTTAACGTCCCAAAGCGACTAAGGCAATGAGAGACGCCGTAGTGGAGGGAGGAAAGAATGGTGCAAACAATTTAAGTACAATACGCCTGATTGGAAAGAATGGCGCAAACAATCAAGCGTCTTGTACTTAAATCGAAAGACCCCTACCTCGCACTTCTCGCATACAGGGCGACACCAGGAGTGCTGGGCTACAGTCCTGCAGAAATCCTGATGGGTAGACGCCTAAGGACTCGCGTTCCGATGGCACCTCAGCTGCGAGGCCCATCACAGAGTAGAATGACAGATGTTATAGCAGCTAAGGATCATTCAAATCGAAAAATGCAAGCGCGTTACTACAACAAACGTCATCGTGCTAGGGATCTCATTCCGTTGAAGGTCGGTGATCCTGTGTGGGTTCAAGACATGTTTTCGCTCTATAAATAGCGCTGACTTGAAAACGGACGTTGTGCCTGTCTCCACTTTTAACTGCCCCTTACTTTTAACTGCCCTGCGCTTATGTAATGCCCTCGGGCCCTTAAGGAGAAAATAAATGAGAATGAAATGAAGTGCAGCTAGAACTATAAAAATATTTAGGATTTTAACGCAGTTAAGCCGAGTAGACCTGCGAATGCACGTGTTTTGCTTGGTTGACTGAAGGTTTCGCTTTGCCTCGCCGTCAGAACATCTGACGACGCTATTAGACACACCTTGAACTCTGTTCGCGCCGCGGATGGACGTTGATGAAGACGGCAATCACAGTAGCAGATTGTGCTGCCGTTTACCGCGAGGTGTCATCGGCCGCGGCTATAGCATAGTGCTCTCGTGCAGTGGCCAGTGAAGCTGATCTGTTCGCGCCGCCGTGATTTCTACACTTCATTGCGGCGATATTTGTTTTATTTCTGCGCGGGCCAATACCAATATAACGGTCAAGCTTCACACAAACTCGGTGAGCTGGTCAGACCTTGTGAAGTAGTGCTTTCGCGCAAAAAAAAAAATTGAATAAATGATCAACGGCTACGCTGTCAAGCATTGCTCCTCATAACCTATGTCGAGCAAAAGTTTCCTCTCTCCATCCTTGTAAGGTGTTGTGCCTTAGCGCTAGTAATTATTACAGGAAAGGTGTTCGGTAATTTAACGGTGGTTTCAGTTTTATTGCTTTATCCGATATTCGGATAGGAGGACTATAGTGCTGAGTTGAGGATTTCAATGCACCTCGTGGCTTTCCGGGTCTATTTATGCAGCAAAAGAACTGCATACCCAGAATGTGTGGCGCTTAATCTGCTGGGGTAAACTTCTAGTGTTTCTGGTCCCAAGCTTATGAAGCAGTAACTTCAACATGTTAGAAAACACGGTAATGCCGTTCCTAGATTGTTTTTACAGTACTCATTATGTATTTTGATTTCAAGGTCTGCCTGTTCCACCATTTCAGGAGAAATGTCGCCTTCCATATTACTCCTGGTCCAACTCCTAACAGCTTCACTTACATCCCAAATAATGGTGTTTATGACACGTCGAAAGTACCGCATTTGGCCGGAAATGGTCGCCAGGTTCTATACGCTGCATGACGCGATCGTGCCTCTCTATTCTGTTTCAGTACATATCAATTACTATCTAATATTTAAGATTGTACGAGAATTTCCACGTGTTTTTTATAGGTCGCTTCAGCAAAGCTGATGGAGGCGGCCTGGGTGCTACTTTTCCTACAGACGACGTTTTTTCCTTGTATCGTCATTTGGTTCCACGCTATTCTGGTTCTGTACCATCGTACTGAAGCGATAAGCCATGCATAAAGTGATTTCCCAGCATTTTCTTCCCTAGTAGTTTCTTAACTCGTGGATTCTCGTAATATAGAGGCCAGAGTTTTCTCTAAGGACTTAGAAAGCTGAGTCAAGTAGATAAGATCCCGATCACTATGTCTTTCGTATAGATTTCGTCGACGCTGGTACAGTTTGAAAATTCTCGGGATAAGTTCCTATCTACCACAATTAGGCACTCAGTTGAGTGTAACGGCTCTCATTTGAGCGCAAAAAAAAATTGACTAGTAATGGTAAAAGATACAATTACTATGTTAGTGCCAATGTAGCTTCCGCCAATACCTATCCAATCGCCGTTTTTTAAATCAAATAGAATGGCAGGTACTGTTCCAAAACATTTATATATCAGGTCTCTTTTGTCACTTTGAATATCTCAGTAAAAATTATCGTTATGATCAAGTACAATAATACTTTATCACCTGGACTTAGGCTTAGTGTAAGCGTCCCTCGACTGCAACTTTCATTTCCTGTTTATGTAAAAAACTGCCGATTTTTAGCGGCCTAAAAAACATGGGCACAAGAATGTGAACAGCAGCCCTACTGTCCCGGAGTATTGTTACGGCACAACGAAGCTCATCATTGTCAGCTTGACTACACCCATGGGAAGGCTAAAGCCTCTCCGATGTTTCTCCAATTAACCCTGGCCTTTACCAGCTGCGGCGCCCTTATCCCCGCAAACTTCTTAATCTCCTCCGCCCATCTGATTTTCTGCCGCCCCATGCTGCGCGTGCCTTCTATTCGTATCCACTCCATTTCTCTTAAAGATCAGCAGTTATCTTGCCTTCGCCTTAACCCCCTGCCCTAGCCCATTTCTTCCCCTTGATTTCGACTTGGATGTCACTAACCCGCGTTTATTCGCTGACCCACTCTGCCCGCTTCCGATCTCTTAACGTTACACCTATCATTTTTCTTTCCATAGCCCGCTGCGTTGTCTTCAACTTAAATTGCACCCTCTTTGTTAGCCTCCATGTTTCTGCCCCATAGGTGACGATCACTAAGATACAGCAGTTGTATACTTTTCTCTTGAAGGATATTGGTAGACTACCATTTATTATCTGAGATAACCTGCGATATGCGTTCCACCCCTTCATATTCTTCTTGTTATTTCCTGCTGATATCGGGGTCAGCGGTCACTACCTCTCCTAAGTAGATGTATGTCTTTACCACCTCTATCGCATTGCTACCAGTTATGAACTGCTGTTGTCTTGTCAGAGTGCTGAACATTACTTTATTTTCTGCGTGCTAATTTTTAGACCTACCTCTCTTCTCTGCCTCTCTAGCTCATTGGTCATATTTTACACTTCACCTCCAGAGTGACATAGCTAGGCAATGTCATCGCGGTGACCAAAACCTACTACTGACTGCTTCGCATGAGCAGGGTTTGGCCACCACCTTCTTTCAAAAAACTAATTCACAAAAAAACATGAAGGTGAGAAAATAACACCACAAATTAGGCACAACGACGCAGTCAGCGGTAGCAAACACGATAAATACCACAATTTCTGGGCTGTAGCCCGCAAACGATGCACAGCCCTCACAACAAAATTTCTGTGTCAAATACTAAAAAAATTGCTTAGGTGGTCCTCGCCCGGTGTTCTGTCCGACAAGATGAATTTCGGCTTAAAACTAGTTTTTTAAATTGTCATCAAACAGTTCATCATTAGCAACTGCCGAGAATAGTGTTATGCCGCGTAGCTGCGTAGTGAGGAGTTCGAGGAAGTAGAATAGGGACGTGCGTGCAGACTAATCGGGGCTCTGAGCCGTTTGTAGCCAGCTTTGATCCGTCAACCTCTCGCCTGTATTCAAACCATTTCATCCACTACATTTCGTGGAGGTGCTGGCATAAAAACGGTCTGTATTCACCAGTACCCCGTTGCAGCCGCCGTGTAGTAGGTTAGTGATCTTTATTGCCTCTAGAGTTCATTTCAATGGCTACCACGCAAGCGACACAGAGCCAGCAACAGCCAGCTGAAGAAGATATCACCTTGCCCCACGAGCCACAATCACGTACATTCCACGACGAGTCCTAAGAGGATGTTGAAAAATGGCTCCGACATTATGAAAGGTGCATCTCGTACAACAGCCGCAACTATATCGCCCGCCTATACAACGTCGTTTTCTTTCTTGCTGGCACGGCTCTGACTTGGTTTGACAACCACGAGGAAAATCTCATGACCTGGAGCCGGTTTGTTGAAGAAATTAAATTCTTTGGGGGTACTGCTGCCAAGAAGGAACCCGATGAGCATAAACTTTCCAAGAGAGCCCAGCTACCCGGTGAAACATACACGCAGTACATCGAGGAATCTCAAATCAACGGAGGAGAAATATGGCGCCGAATACAGAAAATCGCGTTCCGTAGTTTAAATGCGCTAACAAAGAAAGGCGCATACCCATCTCCTCGTTTTGACGACGCAGTCGGTCGTCTGTATTCAGCGTCATATTTTTCCTCCTTTGATTTTCGATCTGGCTATTGGCAAATTTCCCTGCATCCATCCGGCCATGAAAAGACAGCTTTCCTAACCCCAGATCGTTTGTACGAATTTAATTTGACGCCGTATGGATTATGGAATGATCCCGCAACGTTCGAGCGATCTATGGACACTATACTTGTGGGTTACAATGGGAAGTATGCATGTGCTACGTGGATGATGTCACCATTTTCGGCAAAACGAAAGAGCACCATGAAAGACTTCATAGTGCTCTTGAATGCATCGGGACAGCGGGAGTTGAGTTGAGATGCTGTAAGCAACAGGTGGGGTTAGCCTTGCGGTTTTTGTCGGCAATTGCTCCATCGTAGTAACACCTACAATAACTAAATCACATAATCCGGCACCATCCTCACGCGCACAAATAATAGTCACTACTGTCACTATGTGGAGAGTATGTCCGTGTCCTGTAAGTCAAATACATATCCTGTCAAAGATCCGACAGGGCCAAAATGGAAACAGATGGGTGTTTAAAATATAATTTTAGCCCTGCTAAACGCCCTATAATCCCAGCGCAGTTCCAGTGCACAATAAACGTCCCTTTTTGGTGGTTTTATTAGCACGAGGGTGAAGACCAGCCATATTAGGGAGTAAAGTTCGCTGCGAAGGCGATAATCATGCATGGGCTCACATGAAAGCACCAACTGGAGAAAGTTCTTCAGGGCGCCAGGCTGCCTCATTTTGAACTCAAAGAAGTGCCATTTTGGGGTCCAGTAAACTCAATTTCTTGGATTCCTGGTCAACGAGGATGACATGAGGCCGTACCCGCAGATGATCGCTACAGTATGACATCTTGAAACTCCACACACCCTAAAAAGCCTTCGGAGCTTCCTCGCACTCTCTTCTTATTTTGTTCCTTCATTACTGGCTTTGCGCAGGTTTATCAACCCCCTCATTTCTCTTCTGCCTACGATTCGCAGTTTGTATGCACCCCCGAGTGCAAATCCTCGTTCCATCAGCTCAAATCTTCTCTCACTTCAGCACCACTCCTGCGGCACTTCGGCCCTTCTGCTGTGACGGAAATTCACACTGGCACCAGCGGCGTAAGTCTTTCGGCGGTAATTGTCCAGCTGCACAATGGGATTGAGTACGTTACTGCTTATTGCAGCCGCACGCTAGCAAAATGTGAGCGCAACTGCATTCTTCCTTAATTGGAGCGCCTCGCAGTTGTGTTCGGTGTGTACAAAATCCGACGACACCTAAGTGGACGCCACTTCACTATTGTCACAGACCATCATTCTCTCTGCTGGCTCATCGGACTCCACCGTCCATCGCATCATCTAGCGCGCTGGGCATTGCGCCTACATCAATATAACTTTGCTGTCTCGTACAAATGTGGGCGCTGTCACAGTGGTGCAGACTGCTTGTCACGCCACCCATTGCAGACCTCGGTCAACAATGAGGACAGTTTCGAAGGGTGTTTAGCCTCGTGCGCGCCGACGTTCCCCAGTCTGCCGACCTTTACGCGACAGCACCATAGCTATCTCTCACTGCAGCCCCTTATAAAAGAGGTAGAATTTTGAGTAGAGTCTGCGTTAATTACAATCAGTGATGGTATTTTGCTCAAAATACCATCCATCGAGGATCTTCACCTGCTTTGTTCGTCCCAAAAAGTCCCTGCGCGCAAGTTTCGCACGCTATACACGAAGACATCACACCCTCGCATATAGGCCTCTTTCGTACCCTACACCGAGTTCGACAGCGTTTCTGTTGGCCGCAAGTTTATAAGACCACTAAGCAGTGCTGCAACATGTGAACAATGCCATCGACTTGAGGCACGAACCACGCCGCCGGCCGATTCTTTGGAGCCCGTCAAACTAACCACTTCTTTTCAAAAGATTAGAATTGACCTGATTGGTCTTCCGGAGTCTTTAGAGGGACGCAGCTGGGTGAGTGTACGCGTAGCCTATCTCATCAGATACGCGCAGACCACCTCTCTCTTTACCAGAAAGGGTGGTGGTGTTTCGTCGTTTCTTCTGCACTCTGTTATTCTTCTGCAAGTAGCATTCCGGCCTTGTTATAATAAGTGATCGTGGACGGCAATTTACTGCTGATGTCGGGGAATAAATTCTTTGCCTTTGTGGATCAGACTACCGACTCTCCACACCGTACCGTTCGCAGGCCAATTCTCTTCACGGACGCACTAACCGCACCCTGAGAACCCTGTTTTCTCTGTACGCCTCGTGTCACCATCGCAATTGGGACGCAGTGCTACTACATGTGGCGTACGCTTAATACGGTAGATCATGAGGTCACCGGGTATTCCCCCTTCTGCTTGCTATATGCCCGAACTCCCCGCGTTTTCCTCGATACCATCTTCAAGTTTTCCCCCAACGACAACGCGCCGTTTCCCAGGTACAATGCCGTGCCGAAGAAGCGGGTCGAATAGCCCGCTTGCGTACACTGGTCTCTCAACGCCGCTCGACAAATACTACGACCTTCGTCGTCATGCAGTGACTTACTCTCCTCAGGACTTTGTCTGGCTTCGACTCCAACCCAGCAGAGAGAACTGTATTAGAAGTTTCTGTCGCAGTACGATGGCCCCTTCATCGTGTTCGAATGACTGAATAACGGGAACTACATCGTCGCCAAGGTGACGACGGATAAACGCCGTTCCCCTAAGACAAAAGTCTTTCATGCAGCTCACTTGAAGGGCTGCCATCGTCGATCTGCACCAACTTTCTCAACGACGAGAATCGTCCGCCCCCGGCGAAATCGTTACGCCGCGTAGCGGCTTACTGAGGAGTTCGAGGAAGAAAAGGGGGGAGGCGCGCACAAATTGATGTGGGCTCTGAGCCGTTTGCGGCCAGCTTTGATCCGTCGAGCTCTCACATGTATCAAAACTATTCATCCGCTACAATATTTTCAATTATTTCACTATTAAACAGCTTCAGAGGGAATGATTTCAAATCTGTGATACTTCACGCTTAATAACACTAAAATTACGGAGGACACTTAACGCTGCTTACGTGCTTTAAAGGCGGAAGCAATAATTTTTAATTTATGTTTTTCTTCCTTTTCAATCAAAGACCTTTAGATTAGCATACACTCTTAATTCAGCGCATACCCTAGGTTCACCTCTATTCCTCAAGAAACAAAGCGCTTTTGTGGTACATATGTTGCATGCTGGCCTCTCCTTTGTTGAAATCCCGGCGCCTTCGCAAGCAATTTTTTTCTCTGTTTTATGTTCTATTATAAGCCGAAGCTTCAGTCTGCACGCACTGACGCACCTGTATTTGTTGAATTCAATCCAGAGATAAAATAAATAAGGAGCTAAGGGGAGTTCATTTGTGGTTGAAAAGTGATCGAATAAATATTAGTAGCCAGAAAAATAAATCATTTTTTAATTGAGCTCCAAATCGGGTTAGATTTGATTGCTTCCATTTATTTTACAGCCTGCACTACTGCAGTAGGTAGCCAACTTTAAATACTTAGGAATCATGCATGATTCCTGCATAAAAAGGCAATCGCATATCAGTAAGGCGTGTTCACCGCTAGTTTATGGTTGCTATATGTTGTTAGATCCCCATGGATACTTTGTCAGACAATTTTGTTTATTCAATAATTCGCATCTGTGCGTAGTTTTCTGAGGCACTCTTCACCATTATAGGTCAGCGCTTATGTTGCTATAAAAAATGACTATAGGATAATACGGTTTTGCAGCGTTCTCATTTGCACTTTGATTTTGTCAGATGGGAAAAGAGCCCATAGTTTTCCGGTGCACATAAGGTTGCTTCTTGTTTAGTGCATAAACAGCCGAATTGCAGATTTATGTACAGCTTGCTCTTAGGATGTTGTATTATTGGCATTTTTCTCTCTATGCTGATTCTACTTGCCGAATTTCTGTGCTGCATCGATCTATTGGTTCCACTACAAGTCAGGCATGCTGTGACACAAAACTAGCTTTGAGAAGTTTTGTGCAACTTCCATATGAAAGGCCTCGCCTTCCAGGGAACGGGGTCCGCAAGCCGTGCTCTCGCGCGACGAGTGACACAACCTCAGTCAGTAAAAAAGACTGGTTTTTGCAGAACCAAAACAACTCTTCGAATGCGGCATATCATAGAACAACGGAGCCAAGCATGCGCTACCTCTACAGGCAGCGCAAAGCTAAGGCTGAGAAAAAAGAGGCGCTACATCTTACCGCGGAAGAACAAATATACAGAGTCGAAAGGGCAGTTATAAAGAACTAAACACAATGCATTGAGACATGGATGAGACAAAGCGACAGCGATGAGGGCTTGAAACACTACATGAAATCTGGCTGCTTGCGTAGAAGCCACTCTCACAAAACAGCTATCCCATCGTTGCAGATGGCACTTCCATCTGCACACTTCATTCCAGTACGGTACCTCCCCGACGTCTGTGTATACATCCCGCAGGAATGGTCAAATGTTTAGGGCAATCCCCCAAGGTGGAGTAGATTTGTAATAAGGGAGTAATCACTCAGTGGCATCCACCCGAGCGCAGCCATACGGCTACAAAGGAAAGCTATACAGCTTTCTCAGAAACTTCGTAGTTAAAGAAAAATTCGTCCTGGTCCGGGGTTCGAACCCAGGACCACCGCTTCACCGGAGCAGTCGCTCTACCAATTGAGCTAACCAGGACGGCAAGCTTATGGTAGGGCGAGAGCGAATTGATCAATAACTCAAATTGGGAACTGTGTTGGTCAAATGTTTAGGGGAATCCCCCAAGGTGGAGTAGACTTGTAATAAGGGAGTAATTACTCATTGGCATCCACCCGAGCCCAGCCATACGGCTACAAAGGAAAGCTATACAGCTTTCTCAGAAACTTCATAAAGAAAAATTCGTCCTGGTCTGGGGTTCGAACCCGGGACCACCGCTTCACCGGAGCAGTCGCTCTACCAATTGAGCTAATCAGGACGGCAAGCTTATGGTAGGGCGAGAGCGAATTGATCAATAACTCGAATTGGGAACTGTGTTGGTCAAATGTTTAGGGGAATCCCCCAAGGTGGAATAGATTTGTAATAAGGGAGTAATTACTCATTGGCATCCACCCGAGCGCAGCCATACGGCTTTCTCAGAAACTTCGTAGTTAAAGAAAAATTCGTCCTGGTCCGGGGTTCGAACCCATTATTGAACAATTCGCTCTCGCCCTACCATAAGCTTGCCGTCCTGGTTAGCTCAATTGGTAGAGCGACTGCTCCGGTGAAGCGGTGGTCCTGGGTTCGAACCCCGGACCAGGACGAATTTTTCTTTAACTACGAAGTTTCTGAGAAGGCTGTATAGCTTTCCTTTGTAGCCGTATGGCTCCGCTCGGGTGGATGCCAATGAGTAATTACTCCCTTATTATCCCGCAGGAATCCCACCGCGCGCCGCTTTGCTGCACTTATCAAGCCTTAATCGCAGCGGTCGCCACGTCTGGCGAGTGAGAGTTCGGTCATGCACAGTTGCGCTGCCTGCGCGCACCTAGATCACTGGAAGAGAGCGCGCGCAGTTCAAATGGCTAAAAGGGGCCGTAGAGCCCAAAAATTGTCAATAAAAAATTGTCTTTCAGCTCAGAATGAGAACAGGTTTTGAGTGAACGTAACTTTCTGGTTATGAGTCAAAAGCATTATTTCTATTGCGACTCCTTTTTAACGGGGCTTTGAGCCATTTCACTTAACATAATGAGCTGACCAGAAGTGGAACAGAAGGAAATAAAAACGTTAATCTGGGCTATGTCGAAGAACAGTACAGTCCAATATATTTGTTCGTTGTGGCATTCATGGAGAGTGGTGGGCTTTTTATTACCTGTCAAATAGTAAACATGAATATTTAAGTCCGCTGTTCTTTTCTTCTGTACGTGAACACCACCAACATCCGTTTTGAATAACATTTTCTGTGGGTAATCAAGAAAGATGCTAAATATTGAAGCCTTGGAATCTCCCTAGGTTAGCCAATAAAGCTTTTTTTTTTCAAATATAGGAAGATCAGGATTACACGGCGCTCATTGGTAATATTTCTGCAAGCTGATAACTAGGGGCTCGTGTAGTACCTGACACCAAGCTGTTTCTAGAAAATGTCGGCCAAAATCTTACTGTCACGAGCTTTCCTCTTTCGAAGTCACTGTATGGTATAATAGAAACAATAAAATTATCTCCAAGGTAGTGATCTTCCAAATCTAAAAATTTGTGGCGCTGCGTGCTGATCTCCTTGTCGATCAGCGGTATCCTTGGTCTTGAATGGAAAGGCCACAAAAGTTTGGACCTATACACGCGGGTCATGCAGTTCAACTTCTCTGTAAGGTAAAGTTGTGCCCCAATATAGTGATCCAGTTCAAAGGCGCATCAAATTATGGACACTTCTGAGCCGAGCCTTTTCAATACATTATCATCGCGTTAACTTGAAATCTCCCTGCTGGGAGAGTGAAAATGGTGATATTTGTGCTTGGCATAGAAACCAGCTGGAATCAGGCATCGGCTTCCCCTACCACATGTTTCACTGTCTGCACTTTAAGCGCTAGACAAGAGCAAAATGCATTGGGGAAGCACGAAAGCCCTCATAAGGAATTATAGCGATGTATCGACCCGTACTGTGCGTGCCAAAGGGGTCGGTAGAAGCGGATTTGCCTCTGGCAGATTCCATGAATGGCTTTAAAGAAAGCATATGCGGGCAGCTTCTGCTAAGTTTAAAGCTGCAGCGAGCAGCTGACTGTCCGCTGCTCACAGAAATGAAAACAAAAAGGGCACGTTGCACTTGACGCGTGTTCGTTATTTTGTCCTCACTGAAGCTTGAAGACAAGGTGACCACACTAAAACAAGCGATGGTATCGGTGCGGTTTGTGTTTGTGTGTTCATGTCACGCTCCGAACATTTTTTTTATTATCTTTAAACGTCTCCCAAATGTCACTGGTGCTCGCGAACTCGATCCAGACCAACCAGAGCGAGAAAATCCCTCAGAGCGAGAAAATCCGCTTCTCAATAGCATAATTTGCCGTTAATTTACAGAGGAGTTAGCAAGTACGCGCGCATATCAACCTATGTACTTTGAATTTAGCGTTTTTCAGTTCTTATATTCTGCTTGCAGATCCGAGCTACAACCAGGTTATAGCGTTCCCTTACACCAACCAGATGAATTGTGTCATCGCTCAAGGTGTTTACTACCAAGATGGTAAGCAGCGAATTTTTAGTTTTGCGGGTCGCTTCAGAAGTTCCGTGCCAGCGATCTTTTATTTCAACAGTATTACGACGGGAACAACGCTTCTATAAAATACGCTCAAAATGCTGCAAACACTTCTTCCAGTGATATAGAAATCACTATTCAGCCTGAAGAGCGGAAGAGGTAATGCTTCCAGCCGCAGTTTACTTTATGAATATCTGTTATCGTGAGCCGCCATAACAGCCATGGCTTCTTTGTGGTGATACCTGTCCAAAGTGTGTGCAGTCTCTTCTAAGCTTGCAAGGTTACCAAATATGCATGTGCATACCCAGGTCATCCGTCAGTTTTTTCGAAAGAAAAAAAGCTAACTGATCATTCCTCATAATTCGTCAAAAGTAAAGTATGCGTAAATCGTAACAACTTTTCTGAACAATATCTCGAAAACGATATTGATGTAAAAAAAAATCATCACCAGATAAAAAATATTAAATTTTTGAACAACGCCTGTGCAGTAGCATCATTCTAACATTCTTTACGACATATTCGGCTGTATTAAAGTGTTATAGTATGGTAAGTGGGCGAGCTTGGAAGCGCATGCCGAAACGGGTCACCGACGTGCCCTGAGGAGGGCGCGGGAAGGGGCGCCCGTAAAGCGACAGTACACGTTGCTGGCGGGAGTCAAACTGGCTCCTCTCCTTGAAAAGCGAGGGAGCGTTTATTTCCCTTTCCCTTCTTCCCCGTGCAGCTGGGCACCGCGGAGACGGCGCCTGCGGTGTACTTCGCGTCCACTGACCTAGGGATCGTCACATAAGGTCAAACATTGGACGCATAAATTTGCACTCGAGAAGAAGCCTAAAAACGTTGCAGCGATAATTTAAGCTCTGCATTAAAGGTATGAAGCTGTACCTTAAAATTTATTAGCAATACCCGGTTATGCAGAATTTGTCATTCAGGACGTTACATTCATCAAAAATAAAAGTTGAGAAGTACCCCTATAAATAATTTATTTTCAACTCAACGCTTCGAGACTCACTCTGTTCCTACTACAGAGGTGACTAAAATGCGAGCCAGCAGCAGCAAAGAGCGTCATTCGCTTTTCTTTTGCTAACACGTGGCGAAGTGCATTAACGTACGCAGAGGGGAGAGTTTCCGGAATCCTGTTCCCTTTCGTCTCTGTGAGCCATAAGTGCCATAATTCGACGTGATGCCTATAGAACGGATTGCGCTCCACGGCCAAGACTCTCACCTCTCCGAAGGCGATTCCGTGGTCGGCGGGTTCGCTGTACCAGTCGAGGCGGTTGCCTTCCAAATTCATTTACCGGTCATCGTTCTTATTTTGCCTGATTCTCTGATCGAGGTTTGTAAGGTGTTAGCTTTTATTGCTGGTGTTTTTCAAAGACGCGTCGGTCTGCAATCAAGGTTAAATTGACAAAACAGCAACCACTTGACCAGACTATACCACACAGCAAGAGTGGCCGCGTAGCGCCTCAATTTATTCCTATGCTTTTGGTCCCCTATATAGGTTCCAGTATAGCGATCATCGAAGTGGGACCACCCTCCCCCCCCCCCCCGCCCCCCAGGGAGCAGCATTTCCATAAAATTTGGGGGCCACCTGTTCGACGCTGAATGTTCGAAGTGGTGTCAGATGACTTGGTATGTTCTTTAGGATAAAATTACGGATGGAGATGAAGCCCAAAATGTAGAATTCGCAAAGGCAACCTTCCGCCCCAAAACCATGCTTTCCGAGGACCTTCAAGCGGCCATTACGGCCGAACCGTTTGTCGCAGGGCATTCCGGTGTTGTCAAACGACTCGTCGTGTTGTGATGCACACGTTAATAAAAATTTTGACTAATATAATGCGGAAATGCGCCGAATATACCGTAGGTGGCTGTAAATTTCATTAGGAGTGCAAAGTCCATGAGGTAGATGACGCTTCTTGTGTCTTACAAGCGATGTTTGGATTTGGTCTTCTCCGCGTTCGCTGAACACACCGGTGTAAAACACTTGAAGCTCCCGTAGCGAGCGATCTTAAGTCTAACACTGAGGCAGTGTTGGCGGAGAATTTTGTTTCTCCGAAGCGTGAGGCCGGGCAGTTATAACATGGGATTTTGTTCATGACACCCGCTTATATTTTTTCCGGGAACGTGGTCTCTGGGTTGAGGTAGAAAACAGCTGATTGTTGAAAAGGATTTGTGAGACACGCAGATGCCCCATTTTTATAGAATGCATGCTAGCGCCTCGCTGCAGCCCCTCACGTATGGAAGCACAATACGAGCGCGTTTAGTTTTTTCCACTTTGACTAGCGTCCCTGTCCTCTGAACCTGATGGCGGGAAATGCATTTAATAAAACCAAACGTGCATCCCGTATGCAGATCGGTGGACATGGTAAAAAACTTTTCTCTTCGCTTCAGAGCGGATGAACTTTGCTCTCCTCCGAACAGATGAGAAAACTGATGTCTTGTGGTTAACAGACTGATTAGTATTAATATCTAAGTGGCGGCTGGTATCAGTCGGCTTCGTAAAAAAAAAACGAACTTCAGGTATCCCCCTCGTCTTCCCCTAAGGACATCAAGGACTGGCAAGTCGCTGTTCTTTTCCCGTTCCATTGTGAATTGGTAAAGGGCTCTACCGAGTTCAGATGTGCAACGAAGTTTCCACTTCTGTTATCTTTTTAGGATGCAGAAGCAGTCATCATTGTAGAGAATGAAACAATTTGTTCTTGAAATGGCTGCAGTGGTTTTCCTTGAATGGCCTCGATCGTTATGTTGGCAGCAGTTACCGAGATTCCGGCGTCCATGGCAGCGCCACTGGTTTTTTTTGAAGAATTGTCCTTTGAAGGAGAAAACTGTGCTATTCCGGCAAAACTCCAAGACCGGACAGGATTCTTTCTGCAGACACGAAGGCCAGTCAACGCGAAAACAGCGAAACCCGAAACAAGGAACGTGAGGGGCGACAGCGAAGCGCGAGCAAGAATTCTATAAAAACGACATCTTTGAGAGACATCCGTGTCTCTAACAAAGCCATTTCAACACCCAACTGTTTTCTACCATGGACCAAAGACCGCGTCCCTAGAGAAAAACAAGCCGGGGTCATTTACAAAATTCGATGCTGCAAGTGCCTCGTACATAAGCGAAGCAAAAACCCTTGTTCAGCGAAACATGCAGCACAAAATTGTCATCCGATTAATGCAAGAGAAAACAGCCCCCTCGCGGAGCATTGCGAATGCGCCGACTAGAGAGCCTCCTTCAAAGAGGTGAGAGTCTTGGCCATGGAGCGTAATCTGTTCAAGAGGTGCCACGTGCAGTCATGGCACATCCAGCTCAAAATGGTGACGGTGAATAGAACTCTGAGAACACTCCCCTTCGTTTTCATTAATAGACCTAGCCCCGTGTTAACAAAGGGAAAGCGAAGGCCGCTCTCTAAGGCAGCTAGATCGAATTTCAGCCACTGCTGAAGGAGGCCCGAGTTGGTCATGATACATTGGGCTGAAAATAAATTCTTCATTGGTGTCACTATTTTTCAACTTCAGTTTCAAAAATTACCAGGCAGACTTCTGTCGAAAATGTTTTTGTTTAAACTGCATTGATAGCTTCCTGCGCAGTCTCACGCCACTAATGGCGCAGTAGTGCAGCGTTTACACGCTGGACCACAGCCCTGCGATGGCATCGATATGGCTTGTACGACCTAGGTTGCTCTTTCTGAAGAATCTGTTGCGTCAGTCATATTCTAACTGCCAGATGCCACAAGGTCATGCAACCTACGTGGCCCACCTAGGTTGTTCCTCTAAGAATTTATTACTCACCCCGCCGATGACTCCGATGACGACGACGGCAGATTTTCTGAAGTACAGAAGCGCTAGCGCTCTCTCCTTGAAAGTACGTGCTGTTGGGCTAGTGTGTTCATAACAAAGTTGAAAGGCGCATGGGAATCAAAACAGGTAGAGAGAAAGATAGAAAGTCGTTTTTTCTATCTTTCTGCCTTCATGTGTGGCTCCCTTGTCCCTTTCAAATTTACTATCGTTACAAGTAGCATTTTAAAGAGAAGGGAGATGAAAGGGGAGGTGCCTTGGCAGAAAAAGCTCCAGGAAGAATGCAGGCCATAGGCTACAAAGTATCAACGAAGAAGGAACAAAAGTCCTACTGTTTGTGCGGGTTGAAAATTTTGCCTCAATATTAGGTCACTAATCGCCATGATGAAAACTTACCTCTCGTGACAGGGAGAAGGCTTGCACAAAGCCTCCACAAGACACCGACTGCAGTATAATGTCATACTCTAATAATTTCAAAGTCAACCATGTGTTTTAACCCCCTTTGCTCTCTGCCCATCTGCACTGCCATAGTGCGCTCCTCCGTTCATCCCCTGCCCTCATCTTTTTACCTCAACCTGTGTACTTCAGCTTCTTCCGCAATAACCTCATTACTGAGGATTCATGTGGCGACCACCATATGGTTATGCACTCCCGCACTGCCATCGTACTCTCCTCCTCTTACTTACGCGTGGTTTCCATCCGCCTCCTTCTACATGCACTACGAGAACGCTATACCCAGCGAACTGCCTTTAACAGCGAGCAGGCCTTTTAGATTAGGATGAGATAGAATTCTAACGCGCCGCCCTTGGATCCCGAGTCAGGCGTGTTACACCTCCGCAACCGAGGCGCATTCGTTCAACATGGCAAATGGCAAACCTACTGTGTCTTGTCCGACGGTGCCCATGTCACCGAAGGGGTGCGCACAGAGGACCCCAGGCAGCTGGAGCGTGCCATTAACGCTATTCTACCATACCGTTAAGGCGGGGCCTAGATGTCCCCCCATTTTTTTTTGGTAGAAGTAAACGCGTACAAAAGAACAGATCGCATAAGACGTCCAAGAAGCTGAGAAACAAACTACAAACGCTGCAGGAAAAAATATCTAAAGCAGGGAGACTTTGACAGTGTTCTGCAAAATCTTTCGGTTCCTGCATCTGATCCTGCACATGTGTTATTATGTAATTGGATTACTTGTATACAGTACCTCTCTCCACCTCACACTGGTTGAACCCTCACCTCTTTCATTTCATTTCTGCAGTCTGCCTGCTACCAATCTATTTCCCCTGCCGCAGATCAGTTGCTTCCCATAGCGATGGCACATCCGAAGGCTAGCAGAAATCTTTTCCTTCCCTTTTATTACTACGCTTAATTAATCCACTACGACTACTACTACCACTACTACCACTACTACAGCTCGAACTACTCCTGCAAGCACCAAAATCTGCTATCGGCTGATCCACCTTTCCTGCAACCACTTTCAGACTGTTCACGTTTCCAGAGCTTAGGCTTAGAGCCAGTCATTAAGAGAATTTTGATATTTTTGGAGGTAAGGGAAACGGAGGAGAGGGGGGGGGGGGGGCGGGGGCGCAGCATCTCTGCGTTTGCATGATCTTTTTTCGTGTCTTTTAAGAATTGAGTTACACAAGCCAAGTGAGATAGGGATCAGTTAGGTGTGCGTTTGAGCTTGTTCAGAATCCATTCTTGCCAAAAATCATGCGAAAAATGACTGGGAAGAAGACAAGAAACAAGACAACGCTTGTCTGATTCTTTTTTTTTGTCTTCGCCAAGCTCATTTTCTGCGCGCTTTGTGCCAAAGTATAGGTTTCCGCAAAACCTTCGGATATGATGGTGGAGCTTCCTTACGTTGGGGACTCAAATATTACTGGCACTCTCAAAATCAACGCTTAAGAAAGCAGTGGCTGGTTTATGAAAAGGAAGGGTTTTCTAGTGCGCAAGAGGCATTAGAGCAGGAAGTACGCAAACGGAGATATTCCACTGGAGCTGCAGCCTCTATATACCCTCCTCATGAAGAATACTTGGGCAACATGTAAAGGGTAACATTAGCTGGAATAATTTCTTATATCATGAATAGAAAAGAGAATAACTGGACCAACGTGCTTAGTGACTTCTCGCAATGCTGCGATGAAGGGGGACCCACAGTGCACAATCTAGCTCTGGTTGCATGAAATCAAGAAGGTACGCCCGACTTAGAGTAGTCGTAAGCGTATATGCCTCCCAATAACATTGTTCCTGAAGTCTATTAAAAAACAATTTACGACTGAAGTTTGGGCTCACCTTCTTCTTCCTGGATGGCATGCAGGCCTTCTAAAACAAAATATTCGCAACAAAACTGGACCATCTACGTTGCGCCGTATATTTGAGCGCCAAACATATTCAATAAATAACAATTACTACAAAAATATCGCTTTATTTTTGCTTTTACATTTTACGCTCATAAGTACATATCCCAAAATATACACATTTAGCCAATATTTAACCGATGTTAGCCTGTATATATTTTGCATTTTTCTTTAGTTTTGTTGACATCTACGTGGCTTATTTAAAAAGAAAAGCTGGATTCCGACACGCTGGCCTCATCTCCTGACTTGTAGCAGCCAAAATGCGACTGCTGTTAGCATGATTATGTTTATTTATTGATCGCACCACTGTTAACATATTTTACTAGCTTTTATGCTTATTATTGCATGCTTCCTCTTCAGTGCTGAGTCCTTTTTATGACATATTTTTAGATGAGCTCATCCATGAACCGTCTCTAGGGTACATTGAAGGCGCTAGTAATACCTTTTATTGTAAGTGAACGCTGAGTTTAGCGTCTAGAAAAATAAACTGAATTGTATTAAACCGATCCTTCGCAATTGTTCGTAGCAACACACGATTAGAGCCTGAGACAAATTCGCCAAATGGGCTTGACATTTTCTTTCCTTACGTTAACCTCATTTTCAGAATGTGTGCTGTTTGTATCGAAACAAACTGTGGACGACGTGCCGAAAGAATGCATCGATCATTTCGCATCAGTATGCGGCGTCGCGGTTCCAATGTACGGCGAGGACATCTGCGACATGGAAGAGATTCGTGAATAAAGCATTAGTGCTGAAGGGTGATGCATCTTACGTGCATATCAATGTTTTCTTTGTCTTCCCATGTGTGCTGGGTGTTCAAATCTGTCTATTATAAAAAAAAGTTTTTTTTCGGCGGGGGGTGGGGGGGGGATGGGAAGCGGTAGAGCGCTGTATTTTATTAGCGAAGAGTTCTTGATGGTCAAAAACATTGGTGTCGTTTCACGATTCAAATAAGCAATAGCTGAGGCTGGTCTTGCACTTTTACTACAATTAGCAAACATATGGCTTTTTATTTTTGTAATGTGGTCGATGGTGGTCTACACTTTCGCTGGCTCAGCACGAATTACTGAAAACCATATAATCAGCACACTGCGTGACTTGATTAGTTACCTCAAGAAAAATTTGTTGACAAAAATACAATTTTGTGCCATTATGACCGGGCAGCCTCTTTGACACAGACAAGAAGAGTTGCGTGCCCAACTACGGGAAGCCTGGGTGGAATATTCTGAACTAAACGCCCAGTACGCCCAGTATACCAACAGCTTTCAACCACTGTTACAAGAAAGAATCTCTAAGTCAAACATGTTGCAATCCATCCTCTTAATGTGAAATAATTAGGCCAAGGTGAATTGAAAAAAAGAAATCCATGTTCTCCATGAGAGGGTAACAAGGTTGAATACCAATGCCATAACATTTATCTGCCTCACCCAGATATTGTCACGTATATATGCATCGTGACAACCACTGCGCGGTGTCTCTCGCTCACCGAGCAGCAGGTCAGCCGGTGCGCCACCGCGCACTCACCGGCCACATGTGCGCCGCGAAGCGCAGTTCTGTGCGCATGCGCATATCTGGCCGGTCGGATCTCTGTCGTGCCCTTGTTAACCGATCGGTCTACTAATAATTTTGCTGCCGTACCAATCTTCAGGCACTCATCGTGTCAGATGAGATGACGCATCGCAGGCGACCACTAGCCGTAAAGCCGCCGCTAAACCACTAGCCACTGACTAGACCAGTAGCCGTAAAAGAAGAGGTGAACACCAGTGCGCAATACGCAATGTATTGCATTCCTCCCGTAACTAAGTCAGAGCGCGTGACACTGCATGCCTGAAGAATCGAAGCATATATGAAGAATATAAGAATCACTAGAGATCGGAAGAATGGCGAAGCTGCATGACTTGCACTGCAGTACTTGAGCACTGCAGTACTTGCAGGAATTGCACACCGAGCTTTTCAAGCGTGAAGTTTCTCAGCAGAAGCAGTTTTCAAATCACACGTCAAACTGTGCAGGCGTATGATATGAAAAAATAAACTGGTTCACAATGCGTTAGCGATACTCCAGTTGTAATATATCAACCAGGAAAGACGTTTCTTCCACGGTTTTTGGGATAAGTGTGTGATGCATTTTTTCCTTGCGCTGTGTGCACCTGCACCGGTTTGAGAGTACGTATGCTCTATGTGCGTGGCTAAATAAACATTTGTCATTCAGCGCTGTGTTCGTTCTTGTTCTCGGCTTTCTTTTCCCTTCTTTGGCCGTGTGCAGCGGCGCTGGAAAACTATGAGCTTAGATCACCTAAAAACATCTCAGCGACCGGGTCTGTGTCTTTCTCTCGCATACAGTAGAAGCAGCCTCTTAGAGAAATGCCACATTGTGCACCACTTTACACGGCCTACAAGCCTGAAAAAATGATACGACTTAGCATGTAAACCGCGAGTCGAGTGATTTGCAGGTTATGTAATCGCATCTGAGCACTCAGCTGCGACGGATTCTCCGATTTGTAACATACGCCTATGCCATAGCCACACAGAGCACGACTGGCTTGTCCCCAATCATGCTTCCTTACAGTGGAGAGCCCACCTGCATCATTGGTACTGTGCTCCCCAGGTGGCCTGATGCATCCTGGTGGACAAAACCTTTATAAAGCCGCCACGAAAGATGAAGAAGCGAGCCAGATAGCCGGATCTTTTTCTCGCTGGAACAGAAATCTCCTGTGAACTGCATTATTAGAGGCTTCCGTCGCCCAGGTTATGCGCCGTCCCGGGCATGAAACACTGCCTGTTGACCCTGTCAAGACGTACTACGATCCGCCTGTTGTGCCTATTTCGTAAGGCGGTCAGATACCTGCTTTTCTGTCTAGAGGTGACTGTACTCTATCATCCACGGTGGCGAAAATTTGTAAAAGAAGACAGCCCCTAAGTGCGAGTCTCGCTTTAAGGTTCAACGCTTCGCCTGGGCTGTTTTGGACGGCGCAAATTACTCCGGTACAACTCGGGCACACTCCACAACACAAAGCCAATATTTTCGTCACGCAACAGTCACATAACCATTGACCTAGGCCAGCGACATGCAACTCAAAAACCTGCTCCGGGTTTTATATAGCAGGCTGATAATGTAGAAAATGGCAGCAATCATTTGATTCTATTCTGCCACATATGGAGGGGGATGGGAGGGGGGAGAAGGTTTGGTTTGGTTTGGTGTATTTAGGTTTAACGTCCCAAGGCAACTCAGGTTATGAGGGACGCCGTAGTGAAGGGCTCCGGAAATTTCGACCACCTGGGGTTCTTTAACGTGCACCGACATCGTACAACAGGGTTGAAAATTGGGCGAGTTGGTACGAATTCATACTGGTGTGGCACCACAGGGACAGGGACAGAGACAGAGTGACACAGAGTGACACAGAGTTGTTGTCACTCTGTCTCTGTCCCTGTCCCTGTGGTGCCACACCAGTATGAAATCGTACAACACACGGGCCTTCAGAATTGCACCTTCATCGAAATTCGGCAGCTGCTATCGAACCCGCATCTTTCGGGTCAGCAGCCGAGCGCCGTAACCCCTGAGCCACCGCGGCGGTGCGGGGGGGGGGGGGGGGAAGGAAAGAATAAGTTGCTTTGGAGATCGTGTTTTTCAAACGTGCGGTTCCTTCGGTAGCGATGATGCCGAGATATTGTTCGCACGTCTTTTTTCAGGCGTTGAAAAAACAGGTTTCATCACTGCTTTTTTTGGTGACAGATTCATAACAAATGCCTAAAAAGTAATGAAGAATATGCAAAAATGTATCTTTGGAACATTCAGGATATCAACGTTCGCTAAAAATATAATTTTAGACTTATCTCAAGCTCTCTGAGGAAAACTATCGACAAGAAAGGGATGACGCCATGCCGATATGCCAAATGTAAACCACATAGATTACATCGATAAGCAGCCATTGTTAGCCTCTGCATCGTCTCAGTGAAGCATAGTTGATAGTTGGCCATAAGCATTGAGGCCTAGGAAATAGGATCACCAAAACCTCCAGGCCAGGTGTCCTTACCCACGGACAATGTGTCGCAAGGAGTCACTCTGGGTTTAACTGAACAAATTCCAAACAAAAGAGAACAATCTCTGGAACGATAGCTGTGTGAAAATTGTACTCACCTTTTCGACATCAACTTCTGCACCGCCAGTGCGGGTGACCTTGTTAGACCGTATAGCTTTTCCCAAGAAGTGTGGATAATATTGCTGTTCCTCAATATCGCCTTCAAATAATTCAAGACTTCTCATAGCATGCAACGTGACAATTATATGTTCAATGAGTAAGCACTCTATGGCTATGTTTGCGGCTTCGTGTCATCACGAGCTTGTCGACACTATTACGTCTGAACGAACGGGTTTATGCGGAAAAGAATTCTACCATCGGAAAAAGCATCGAAAAGTCTCGTAGAGGAGATCTTTTGCTGAAGGTGGGTCAATTAGTTAATTAATTAAAGTAAAAATTGTCCAGAAGTGAGCGCTTTCGTGTCATCACGAGATTGCCCGCACGATTACGTACGAACGAATGGATTTATGCGAAAAAGAATGCTACCATCGGATAGAGCATCAAAATATCTCGTACGGGAAATCGGGAAGTTGAGGTGGGTTAATTACGTAATTAATTAGAGTCGAAATAGCCCAAAAAAAGGGGTGGGGGGGGAGCAAGAGCAAAAGTGGCGCCAAATTTGAAAACGCCGGAAATGTGGCACCACATGATAGGAAGTGTGTGAGAAGCCAACGCGTGGCGCCAAATTTGAAACCGAATCGTGCCGTGAAGTTTGAAAACTCAGATGGGCAACTGGTGAAACTTGATGAAGTAAGTCAATTAATTGTGGTATCGATAAGGTATCGATAAGTGTTGGATAAATGATCGAAAACTGGTCGATTGGTGATGGATAAGCGGTCGATAAGTGATCGACTTCCAGTTTTAGGATCTCGACTTCCGGTCCCGAGTCTCAGTTCACGCCAAAAAAAAGGGTTCGATTCGACGTCATGAAGTGTGACGTCATGAAGTGTGAGGTCATGCTTACGCATTTCTCCAATACGGGTGCCGCAGTGATCTCTAACTGTTTATTTGATACAAAATGAAAATTGCTCGTTATTTAAAAGCATTAAACAATATTTTATTCCAGAAAGAATGCGGTCACTAGACAAAATATTTCGCTTGTATTTCATAACGCCACCCCTGTCGTATGTACCTTTTCTATTCCAAGATACTGTTTAATTAGGACCATGATCTTCGCATCCATGCGTACAGGTGTGTACAAAGTGTCACGCCGCACGCTCCGGCATTGGAAAACTTATACCGCGTTCCAAAGAGAAGATATGATGTTTTTTTGTGTCCATGCCGGCACGCATCGGTTACAGCATGTGCTAACTCTTGTGCTCGCATACAGTACTTCCTAATTTCTGCTAGGTAAGGCGTGACGTTAGTTTGGTCGCCGAAGCGCGCTCCATAATAATAGGACCAGGACTGTACTTGCGTGCCTACTTTTTGCGTTGCTCCCTGTACCAAACCATTATGCTAAAATGCATCCGCAGTGAGAAGGAGATAAAGAAATGCCGACCCGATTGCAGAAAACATTGCCATATATCTCTAACAGGGCTTCTCCGTGTGCTTAGAAATTGCCAGCTACATTCCAGAGGGCTGTTTGGACTTGGGGACGTAAATATACTTGCAGTGCACAAAGCATACATAGCATGGTATTGAAGTGGAAGCAGTATGCTAATAAGTACTGCCTTCGTTACCACTACAGACAGGCGCGACAGTCTTCGCACTGTTAGTAGTCGCCTTCGCCGTCCGGGCACAGATCCCTGCTGTGCTGCGGAACAATGACGCCGCAGGTATTCACGAAGTGGTCAATGCAGTCTTGAGGCACGTTATCTTTGACTTCCCTCTGAGCCCACAGTGTGCATTCTGGGGACATGATGTAACAAAGAGAAGGAAGAAGGAATGAGATGCATAAAACAGTATATTGCTTGTACTCACTTATGCTACACGGCCTTATTCATCCATGAATCTCGAATGTGCAGGGCAAGGTACGTTTACTGTGTAGCGCCACCGCTTCGGCACGCGGAAGACGACGAAGCGGTGGGCACGCGCAGGAGAACGCCGGCTCGCGCAGAAGAGAACGCTTTGGACTTCGGCCTCGCCGGACGCTGCCGCCGCTGCTCTGTCGCTACCTCTTCTCAGGCAGCCTCAAATAAACGTGGCCGTGGTCGCCTCCTGGGCGACCTCAACACTGGCCTCCACATCGTGGTGACCCGGAGAGCCGCGCCTTCTATCCCAGCGGCGTCCCAGCATGGCAGGCTGGCAAGACCTGGATTTCAACCCCCCGCTTCCAGCGTTCCGGCCTGCAGGCGTCGGCGGGTGGTTCGCTCAACTGGAGGCTGCGATGTACTTGAACGGCATTACCATCCAGCCGTTTAAACACGCAGTCATTTGCGACATTCTCCCGCCTGACCTCCTCTGCCGACTCGCCTGCCCTGCCTCGGGATGCCGGCCCTACGACGAGTTGCGCGCTGCCGTCCTCGCCTACTACGGCGCATCATACTACCCGCTGCCGCTCCATGATGAGGCGGACTCGCTTTCGCCACCGCCAGCGCCTGCGCCCGCACCAGCATCGCACTCGTCTTCGGCTGCATCCTCGAGAAACAGCACGCCGCAACCGTCACTGGCCAGTACTCTTCCGCCCCAGTCCAGCGTCTCCGGCCCGGTTGCTTTAACAACGACCGCACCCTCGAATTCCTGCCCTCTCGCCAAGGACCTCGCTCAAGACGAGTGGCAGCCGCCCGAGCTTCTCGACCCTTCACGTCTGCAGCTGTGGCCGTTCCGCCCGCACAGCCCTGTCATTTGGTTTCTGCAAGTGGACGCCCAGCTACACGTGAACGGCGTCCGATCACAGATCTGGCGGTACCTCCTCGTGAAAAGGGAGTTGCCTGCCGATCTCTTTAACCAGCTTGACCTTCCGCCGCCGGGTGAACACCCTTACGATGACTTGAAGGACGCCTTCTTCAAGTTTTTCGGCGCAAACCTTCTCCGCCCTGCATCTCACACGGTACAACAAACTTCGGCTCTAGACGCCGATCCACGTGCGAGCACCCGTCCGACGGCTCCTGCTCAGCCCCGCTTGCCAGCTGTGGTGCCTGCCTTGGGACCACCACCAGAAGAGGTCTCTCTCGACACGTGCCCCACCTCTTCGGAAAGCAACCCGACCTGCGCCGCAGCCCCGCTCCTCGTCACATGTTCGCCTGTCCCCTCATGCCTCTCTCCGGTGAGCCCGTCTGTCCTTCCTGTCGCGGGGCACGCATGCACGCCACACCAGGACCCTGTCGCTGCTAATGCGCAACCCGCACTGCTTCCCACGGCTCCCTGGTCATCTGGCGGCTTCGCAAGTGACTCTGCCTCTGCGCCAAACGAGACAGTCACCGGAGGTGGCATGCATGCGACATGGACGCGCCTCAGCGGGCCCCCTCCAGCACCGCCTGTCGTAGCAGCACCACCGCACCCCGTTCCTTCCGACGCTCACGTGCCAGATTTGCGCCTTACTCCTCCATCCACCGCTGCCACTACCCAAGCAGCCCCGGCTTTCCAATCAGATGGCAGCCGCCCGTTGTTCGCTCCGCCTACGCCTGCCTTGCAGTTTCTTCGCCGCCTCGAGCGCCTGCGCCATCGCCTCCGCTACTACCGCTGCTGTTGCTGCAGGCGGCATCATCTACCACACCCGCTGGGGCGACGCACTTCACACACTCGTACATCTGTACGTTGGTTGATGTTCAGGCCATCCTCGAGCCCACTGCCACCACTATTAGTTTCTCTGAAGACTGCTTTACGACCATCTCGTCGACGCTTACTGGGTGACTTTTCATGTCTGCTGCCCCTCTCCTCGCCTTCCCCTTTCTGCCTCCCTCGCCCGTTGCGAAGCAGCCAGGCTCTTCCGCCTGAGCTTTGTTCTCCAGCCTGACTGCCTTCCCAGACTACCGACCTGAACTCACCGGCCTTTCGTTCCCAGTTTATATTTTTCTTTTGTTCCACCCTCTCCTCTCGTGTTTTCTGTCATTTTCGCACAAACCGGATGTTCGTGCTGGGTGGGGGCCTCTGTAGCGCCACCGCTTCGGCACGCGGAAGACGACGAAGCGGTGGGCACGCGCAGGAGAACGCCGGCTCGCGCAGAAGAGAACGCTTTGGACTTCGGCCTCGCCGGACGCTGCCGCCGCTGCTCTGTCGCTACCTCTTCTCAGGCAGCCTCAAATAAACGTGGCCGTGGTCGCCTCCATGGGCGACCTCAACACTGGCCTCCACAACTGTTTATGTCAAAGCAGTGAGCTTTTCTCATAGTTCCACTCACATCAAATTTATTTCATAGTAAGCATTTTCTGCCTCTGTCTAACAAAAATCCTAATGGGATTTACTTAGAAAAATTTCAGAGATAATGCCTCCACATGACCGTATGGAGAGTGTTCGTAAAGAATGCGTTCATTAACAGAATCCAAAGCTCTAAATACTCACATTTTCGCGCTTTCTCTTCCGCGAAAGCAAAAAGGCTACACAGCAGCAGAAATCAAAGTGGAGTAGAAAGTGCGGAGGAATATTTAAAAACCAGCATCTGCGTATTTTTCTTTTTCGTCCTTGAATTTTTGTGTTTTCTTGAAATGTGTACTCTGAGAAAAAAATACAGCACGCCATAGATGTTTGCTTCATGCTCGGGCGCCTTCCTATTTGTGTGGTATTACCCGCAGTGGTGCCTTTTCGCATTAGGCTGCTGACCTCAAGGTTTGTACTTCATTTCTGACTGCGAGGAAATAGAAAAACGCCTGAATGCATTACGATGTCAGCGCCCGTTAAATGCCAGGTGGCCTTGACTGATTCAGAGCCCACCCCCATGGCGTCCCGCATAGCCCATCTGTCACTTCTGTACACTGAACTCTCAAAACCAAACATGTTCACAGATTTGCCTATCTGATTGTGTTGGGTGACTTATAAAAACTACGACACATCTGCAACCAAAAACTTTAATTTAAAACAACGTTTCGGAGCCGGCTCACCACCTTCTTCAGGGGTGTGGGGGAAATAGCTAGCGTCTGTTTTGTGTTTTAATTTTGCAGATGTGCCTAAAACATTGTCTTTTATATTGATGTTTTTGGTTGCGATGTGTGAGAGTTTATTATACATTGAGACCTACAATCTACAATTTTCATTCGCGTGTACTGCTCTGGCGGTGCTGGTGGCTAGATTCCCGATGCTTTTATTCTTTTATTTGTGCATTAGTTATCACCTTTGCGGTCATGGTATCGAACAGTCGTAGTTTCGTTCCTCACGGGAATGCAAATATTGTATGAAAAAGTAATATCAAAATTGTGCCTGCGCGCGCAGTCAAGCTGCTAGGACTTAGAAGAATGGCCGCTACATGACGGAACAGCTCTCAAGCCTGCAGCAGGAAAGGCTGGAAATTTATATTTTTATTTATATGTAGACTTATCGGTCTCAGATATGCTGTCAACCCTGCCAAAGACGTGTCGTAAATTTTTCACACGTGAAAAGGTGGCGTCAGGACAGTTAAATTCCCGTGCTTTTTCTTCAAAGGGCGATCCTAGAACTAGACGGGTGAATACGAATTACATATATGAAATTTCTCTCATCTCTAATTCAATCCAAGGAAGTGTGTGAGATCTTTACAAACACGAGCCTTCAGCGCCGATAAGTCAAAATATGGTGCGGTGATTCATTTTTTAATTTCATTTGTTTTAGTTGGCAGGCCCACTTTTCAGCGCTCATCATTTGGTGGCATAGCAATTTTTTTACGAAAAAATTGCTAGTGCATTCGACAACCGGTGGAAGCTGCCAACTCACTATTGCCCCCAATCAAACTTCTAGTCAAGCAACTTCAGAAGCAAGTCACACCAGTTCATGCAGAGAAACTAAATAAGGTTTGACTTCATTATCTTAATAGGCACAGCCTTCCCGCGATGTAGAATACGTTTGATAGCGTTATTGCCGTTGCTGTTTTATCCGCACTGCCGTTGTCACCTCTATTGTCATCGCCTGTACTAAGGGCTAAATAATGTTGCACAGCTTGATGATCCAAAAAAACAACTGAGGACTGGTGCTAGAATCGCGTACTTCAAGAGCCAGCCATCAAACCGTTTGTGTTTGTAAGCTGCAATGTAAGTCACCACAGTCGAGATTTCCCGTTCATTTCTTGCATGGTTGCTATTACACGAGTCGGCTAATAGCCTCTGTATTCTCCTAGAGAAGTGCGCACAATGATTTCAGAAGGTATGTAGCACCCATTTTTCGCTGTAGCCAAAAAGTATCATTTCGCCTTGAGTATCGGCGTATCGGGTAGAAATAACAACTTATAAGATTTCAGGGATATTTCGCACCCAGGGAGCTTTCACAAGACAGGCAAACGTGCGTTTGCTACAAAAGTAAAAAACGGTATAGAAAATTGTAGTGCTTGTTTCTCACAATATCTTCTTGGACAATTTGATGTGTCACTTACGATGTCCTCGGTATTCCAGATCGGCAATAACGCAGTTCACATAGTCAGTGAAATAAATCGCTCCCTCATATGGCTTTGGATCTGAAAAAAAAACACACTGGTAAGCTGAGTTTGAATACCTGAATTTTACCTTCAGGCAGAGAAGGGTAAGATGAAACTGAGGAATGAACATGGTGCCGAATCCGTGAGTGAAGCTTTTCACTTCCTCAAAATCTATTTTTATAACCATACTGGTAACAATGCCGTTACATGAATTCCAAAGTGAACGCAGCTTCATCGGAACAGCAGCGAATACTTAATCCTTAGGCGGTCCTTAACCGCAGTCATTCCACCATCATCTAGACCATTAGGACTCATTATAGACTATTTCTAGAGATTGATTATAAACAGAGATGATTCAGAGCTATGCGATTGGCAAACAAGGAATTCGAACAAGGCTGACGACTGTGCTAGTTGGTTATAAGTCCTTTTTGTAGCCAGCCTAAAGACGCAACGCAGCTAGGAGAAAAGAACACGAAACAAGGCTAGAGACAAGTCCAGCCCTGTCTCGTGTTCTTTTCTCCTAGCTGTGTTGCGTTTTTCACAGGTCATGACAAGAAATTCGCCTTTATAATGTACCGCTTTAATTTTTGCACATTTAGGGCCTGCAGTATGCAGCCATCTGGCCTGCTATTGTAAGGAGGCCACTAAAAATACCCCATTTTGAGGTTAAGGGCATGCAAATGTACTGTTCGAAATAACCATGATGATATCCCTGACGCTGCTCCCCGAAGCTCAGACGCCGCACCCGTTGTTACGTCTGGCCTTCGTCGTGGGGAAGACAACGACATGGCAGCAGCGAAACGCCGACAAACCCCGAGACGCGCGTTGGGTGAACGCCTGGATTGCCACGGAAGCCGCGTCCGTCTGCCCGGTTGAGCGAGCGTTTCCCGTACACCGAGTGGGAACGCGCGTTCGAAACGCGCGCGAACGCCGCTCATGGACATTTCGGCGTCTGCGCTACGTGGTTGGCATCGTTCCCCTCTCCCAGCGCGTGACGACGGCGTGATCTCTCGGGAGTGAGTGAGTGCGTGCGTGTCGGTGATTGGTGCCAGTGAAACCCGGCCCCCATCTAGGGACCCTAGGGAAGAGAACTCTTAAAAAGCCGGCAGCGGCACGGCCGAAGAGCTTTTGTCATCATGCTCTCCTGTTGAGCTGTCGTGATGCAGCGTTCCGGCAGCTCACTTGTAAATATTCATGTATAAATTCCTCTTCATTGTCTTTTCCCAGCAGCATCGTCTCAGACGTCCCTCATTCACTCTCCGGCGCACGTCCATGCTACCTCGTCCGTAACAAACTGGTGGCAGCGGTGGGATGCTGCTACCTCGTATCTAACAAACTGGTTGGCAGCGGTGGGACGCGAAACATCGGACGCCAGCGGAGAGTTGCGGACAACGGGACGCTGAGCAGCAGAACGGCGAGTCGGGGGCAGTGCAACAGCCCTTTGTGATGGCTGGTTGCCTGCAGCGGAACGACTGCGCTGGATTCTTGGCTGCGAGGTTTGGCGAGTGCGGGACTTTCTTCTGCTGAGTTTTGCCAGGCTTTTGTTAGTGTCAGAAACAGAGCTGGTAATTGGGTTGTCGTTGCTGCTGGGTTAGTTGCAGCAAGACAATAGCGGGCAGTAGAGAAGCAGCACTCGGAGCAGCCATGGATTTGAAGACGCTGCGCAAACCAAAGTTACTGGAGCTTGCGAAAGAGTTGGGTCTGGAGGTATCAGACAAACTCAGAAAACCTGAACTGCTGAAGGCTATTCTTGCGTTAGAGGCTGAAGATGACGAGCTTGCGGAATGCCTTGAGACCATTGAGGAGAGGGAATTGGCAAAAAGAGAACAAGAGGAACGCGAACGTAAAGAAAAACAAGAGAAAGAGGAACGCGAGCGTCAATACGCTTCGGAAATGAAGCGTCTCGACATATAGATGGAACGCGAAAGAAAGCTGCGGAAACAGGAATACGAAAGAGAGATGCAGGAACTCACGCGTGAACTTAACACGATCAGAAGTATTAGAACGCGATCTCGCTTAAGTTTTTTGAGAAAAGGCGAAAATTTCGGAACTTTTCTAGAAAATTTTGAGAGAATTTGCATGGAGGAGCTGCTTGACCAGAGTTATTGGCCAACTGTGTTGATGGGATTTCTCCCATGTGAACCTTGTAATGTCTGGGCGAGGTTGTCTGACGAGGATGCCCACAACTATGCAATAACTAAAAGTGCGCTGCTCCGATACTTTCGTATTCCCGCGGAGGCAGTTTTTGGAAGGCGACCACGCGCAAGGAGAGCCAAGACGAGGGGTGCTCTCGAGAGAACGGACGAAGTACGGGCCGAGGACATTGTAAAGTTAAAGGCCGGCCAGCAGCGTAATCGTCCGAGGCTATCATCACGGCACTCCATATGCGTCAGGCACCGCGCTAAGGCCAGACTAGCTCGGCGTTTACAGACAGCGCGAAAGCCACCTTACCCATTGTGGGGACGCTACGGTAGCAGGACGCGTAAAACTCGCAGCGGGCCGCAGAGGACGCCCAGCTACCGCATGGAAGAACGCCACAGAACGCGTTCCAGTCGAAGGACACGGTTGAATCGAGAAAGGAGTCCTCGTAGGCGTTTCTTTCATACGCGACCGTCAACCCCTCGCATTCAAATGTTCAGACGCTACTCAGGTGTTGGAGACACGCGGCCGGTGTGCGGAACAAATGAATGTCGCGTGGCGTCTGAGGCTCGCAGGTGTCGAAGCGCAGTTAAGCCCTTCGAATTTTGTGAATTGTCGGCTGCTAAAGCCACTGTTGGTGTGCGACCGCGCAGGGCACGGTTGAAGAATAGGCGACCCCTTTGAGCCGCGGCGCGGCTCGTTAGCAGCAGATTCCGAGGATGTCTCTGCTGTTTTAAACCATTCCTGCAGAAAAAGCGTTTTGCAGAAAAAAAAAAGTAAAAAAGTTTTGATAGGAATAGGTTTCGGACGCGTTGGTTACATTGGAAGCGTTCCTTTTGGACAAAGATTGTTTCGAAAAATGCACTAGTGGTGCCCATGTGTAGCAGCGTCCGTTAAAACGCGAAGTGCTAGCCAGACGGGCCATTTAGGCCACTAGCATAAGCGCCTGGAGTCGCTTGATTTTTTTGGAAGTTGGGAAATTAAGGTGACTTTGGCTCCGATGTTGAACGAATCTTTGCGGGGATATGCAAGGTGACGGCAGTATGCTGCTATGCAGAATGAAATAATGTTGTGGTCATTATTAATCGGAATACATCACAAAAAGGGGAGTCTCAAAGGTAATGCCGATAGCTTAAATTGAGGTCCCTAGCGCAAGAGTCAGCATCATAGTTGCAGTTTACTGGTGGTTTTTCTTCCTGATGTATGATTTTGAACCAATTGGTTTTGTTTATTGTTTTAAAATTGAGATGCGCTTTGTGGTGTAATGTGCCGATTTGTTGGCATTTTCTCAGTGCTGCGGAACTACTCCCAGGGATTGATTGGGTTGTAAGAGGGAAAGAGCCTGGCATCGCTGAGTGGGGATTGTGTCGTGCTTGCGGACTGAGCGGTCGGGTTTTCGGCGTGGTTCTAACGCTAGCGGAGCACGAGTCACTTTGCAGTGCCCTTTGGGAACCTGCACCTGCAAAGGAAGACTTCGGGGTGCGCTGAGCTCCAGAACCGCCGAGAGAGAACCGACTCCGGTTGGGACCAGCCTCAAGCGACATCCCTCCGGACAGCGGATGCTGTCCCCTGTCCATCGGGATCTCCTTCCCCCGGCGGGGCAGTCTGTTACGTCTGGCCTTCGTCGTGGGGAAGACAACGACATGGCAGCAGCGAAACGCCGACAAACCCCGAGACGCGCGTTGGGTGAACGCCTGGATTGCCACGGAAGCCGCGTCCGTCTGCCCGGTTGAGCGAGCGTTTCCCGTACACCGAGTGGGAACGCGCGTTCGAAACGCGCGCGAACGCCGCTCATGGACATTTCGGCGTCTGCGCTACGTGGTTGGCATCGTTCCCCTCTCCCAGCGCGTGACGACGGCGTGATCTCTCGGGAGTGAGTGAGTGCGTGCGTGTCGGTGATTGGTGCCAGTGAAACCCGGCCCCCATCTAGGGACCCTAGGGAAGAGAACTCTTAAAAAGCCGGCAGCGGCACGGCCGAAGAGCTTTTGTCATCATGCTCTCCTGTTGAGCTGTCGTGATGCAGCGTTCCGGCAGCTCACTTGTAAATATTCATGTATAAATTCCTCTTCATTGTCTTTTCCCAGCAGCATCGTCTCAGACGTCCCTCATTCACTCTCCGGCGCACGTCCATGCTACCTCGTCCCTAACAAACTGGTGGAAGCGGTGGGGTGCTGCTACCTCGTCCCTAACAAACTGGTGGCAGCGGTGGGATGCTGCTACCTCGTCCCTAACAAACTGGTTGGCAGCGGTGGGATGCTGCTACCTCGTATCTAACACCGTCAACAAAGCCACCCGTCGCACGCGAGGCCTCCAACCCGAGCAGGAGGCACTGTCAATGTCGGTGCAGACCATGCATGAGGTCCGCCACGGGCAGCCAAGCAGGTCAGCACTCCGGCAGTGCCCCACCGTTTGTCCTTCTCGCAACTCGGTTGCCACCATCCTTGCACGGCGACAGGTTCGAGGATGTAGCAGGTTGGCCAGTTCTGACCGTGTGGCCGCATTCAACCATGGGACGATGAGCGCATGCTCATGCACGTGTATTCCGCGCTGCAAGACTCGGCGCAGACGTGCTTTGAGAACCATGACTCATCCTTCTGCAACAGGGCAGCTTTCCGCCGTGAGTCGCTCGCCACATTCAGCTTGAGCGAGCGAAAGGAAAGCGCTGAAATCGGTCCTCTCTCCAGGTCACAGCAGTCCAGTGAGAGCGTTGCCATGTTTATAGAGAGCATGACACGCCTCTTCAATCAAGCCTGCCACGCCCGATGCGACGAAGGTACTGCACCTCATGCGTGGGGTGAAGGTGCAGCTATTTGCTGGCGTCATACGCAACCCTCTAAATACCGTCGCCACCTTCGCCAGGGAAGCCACTAGCACGGAACGTTCATTGCATGAACGGAGTGCCCAATACGGCCGTCGGACAGATGTAGCGCTGCTCACTACTTCGCGTCCTTGCCAGGCCCCGGGGACGAGGCGCCGCGGAAGCTTGTACGGAGCACTGTCCGCGAAGAACTGCGACACCTCCGCTTGTACGCTCCGTCGGCAAGCATAGCTTCTACGGGGGACGTCCTCCGTGAAGAAATCCAGTGAGCGGTGCAGCCGCCACCAGCACCACTACCGGAGCCGCATGTCATGTATTACAGCGATGCTCTGCGCCAACCTGCCCCCGCGCCGCAAGCGTTTCGCCGCGTTGCCGTACCACGACACCCCCCCCCCTTACCTGCGCCCCGTTGAGCAGCAGCAGAACCTGCGCTTTGCAATCAGCAAAGGGCCCGTGCGGCGCACGTCCAACGATCGACTGCTCTGTTACCACTGCGGAGAGCCCGGCGATACCTTGCGGAATTGCCCGTACCGGAGGATGGAGTTTAGAGGATTCCCATTGGACGCGCGTCGACCCTGCAATGGTGAAAGGCCCCAGGACATGGAGCAGTACCTGGGCGCTAACGTGCTGTCCTCGACCTCGCAGCAACTCCAATCCTGATCGCCATCCCCGAGAAGCCTTGTTTTGCCCAGTCGGCCCTTTTCCTCAATTCAGTTGAAAGGCATGTCTCTTTGCCGGGAAAGCTGAAAACGGCGTTCTCCGGGGGTACGGCCGTCACTACTGCACAGTGACAACAGCCTCCACCCGACGATTTGACGAGACTGTCCGGGCGGCGACGACCCGATTCGACGACCCCACCGACGTGATGCGAACTATTGGTTTCTCCTCAAATTTCAGTGACTGCTGACATCTGCGAAGTGACCGTACTTATGGATACCGGCGCTAACGTTTCTGTGACGAGGAGCCAGATACCCACGACTCTCCTTAAGGCTCTGACACCTTGGTCTGGATCCATGATCCGCACCGCCGGTGGACATGTGGTGATGCGGATTACTCCTTTGCCATATTACACGACTGCTCAAAAGATCTTTCCTTTCCTTCAAGAGTATGCTGTGGTCATCAACATTCAGGAACTTATGGTATTCATTTCCGCCCAACGAGCCGTTGATACCGACACCGAGCTCCGCAGAACACTGTTGCGCACATGTGACAACCACTTAACAATCCCTCCACGAGCGAGCAAGTTCGTCACAGTCGAGTGTAGCCACAGCACCGGCACTCGTGGCAAAGCTGATACGAAAATTTCTGTGCTACTTGCTCGGCAAGTTTGTGTAGCGCGAGGCCTTGTAGAATTTGCCAACGGTCGCATCAACATCTTAGTAACAAACTCTACCCATGAACCGCAGCATTTCAAGGAAACAGCGGCAGTCGCTTATGTTGACAAGCTTGGAGAGTGTAACAGCCACTACATCGAACCTCGACGAGGCGACGACTGCAGCCGTTACAATCTAAGAGAACTCACAACGCTTAGCCAGACAGAAAAGTTGTGTGAAATTGTTTTATGTCGACTTCCAAGCTCCGCCAGACGCCGTTCACCAAGCACCGAATTACAATCCAGTTGCCGACGGCCAAAGACCACTATGTAAGCGCCTTATCGGATAGCTTCAAAGGAACGTGGCACCATCCGCCGCCACGCTAGCGAAATGCTCCAGGGTGACGTCATACACGTATCAGCCAGCCCCTGGGCATCGCCTGTTGTCTTCTTCACGAAAATACACGGTGGCCCAAAGTTCTCCTTGAAGTACAGACGCCTGAAACACATCGCAAATAAGGACGTATACCCTCTGCCACGCATTGATGATTCGCTAGACCGGCTGCGCCATGTTACCTACTTTTCATCACTTGACTGCCGCAGTAGGTACTGACAAATAGATATCGACGAACGACTTCGAAAGAAGACCGTCTTAATTGCTCCTGGCGGTTTGTGTGAGTTTAAGGTGCTGGTTTTGGCCTGCGCTCGGCCCCTGCCACGTTCCAACGAATGATGGACACCATGCTGTCTGGCCTGAAACGGCAGTCGTGCCTCGTATATCTCGACGACATCGTGATTTTCTCCGACACGTTCGATGAGCACCTGAAGCGTTTGCACGCTGTTTTAAAGGCAGTCTTCTACGCCTATCTCAGGCTCTCTCGAGCAGAAAAGTGTCACCTCGGGTTTAATGAGCTCAAGTTTCTTGGCCACTTTGTCAGCACTCAAGGCGTTAGCTCAAGGCGTTGGCTCTGGGCCCCTGCGCGTACTATCGGCGATTTGATCACAATTTCTCGAAGCTTGCTGAACCGCTGACACGCCTGACGAAGACACTGAACAATTCTTTTTGGCCCAGGACTAGGAAACGATTTGGTTTTGTTTGGTTTATGGGGTTTAACGTCCCAAAGCAACTCAGGCTATGAGAGACGCCGTAGTGAGGAGCTCCGGAAATTTCGATCACCGGGTCTGTTTAACGTGCACTAACATCGCACAGTACACGGGCCTCTAGAATTTCTCTTCCAAAGAAATTCTAGCCGCCGCGGCCGGGATCGAACCCGCGTCCTTTGGGCCAGCAGCCGAGCACCATAACCACTGAGCCACCGCGGCGGCGGACTAAGAAATGGAACTGACAGAACTGAAGTGATGTCTCCAATGTACTCCTATCTTTGGCCACTTCGACGAGCAGGCCGACACGGAACTGCACACTGATTCCAGTAAACTTGGCCATGGCGATGCCCTTATTCACTGGCAGGATGGTATAGAACGCGTGATTACTTCCAGCACGAAAAAGGAGTGCCTCGCTGTGCTGCGGGCAGCCAAGAAATTTCGTCCGTACTTGTATCTACCTGTTTAGGGTCGTGAGCCATCAACATTCACTGTGTTGGCTGGGAAACCTGAAAGATCCATCGGGGCGGCTTGCTCGATGGAGCCTTCAGTTAAAAGAATTTGATGTAAACCTCGTGCACAAGTCCGGCCAGAAAAGCAGCGATGCTGACTGTCCATCCCGCGCTCTTCTTCTCTTCGACACGGAAGGGTCAGATGACTATTCGGCTCTCCTCGGTGCTATCACCAAGTCCATTCTCGCCCGGACACAGAGGACCAACTCACAACTGCTGTCCTTCATCGAGTACCTCGAAGGAACCGCTCTATCGCCATCTCTACTCTTCAAGCGTGGACTGTCGTCGTTCTGCTTGGGCGATGGTGTCCTCTACAAAGCTAACTATGGCCCAACGGAAACCATCTGCCTGCTTTATGTGCCTACAATGCTTCATGACAAAGTCTGCGTGCGTGCCACGACGAAATTTCGTCGGGTCGCATCGCATGTTTCCCGCTCGCTGGCGCGGATATGCAAAAAGTAACATTGGCTAAGGTTTGCTGCGGTCGCCAAACGCTACATACGAACCTGTCGTGAGTGCCAGCGCCGAAAGGCACAACCGACTAAACCAGACGCGGGTTCGTGCAGCCTCGCACATTTCGTGCAGGCATCGCACATTTCCGCAAAGGACAAACCGAAGTACTGCTGACTAACATCAGCGAAGAATGCCGGCACGTTAACAGAGGAACGACGACTGCATTCCTCGACGAAATATCCGACGTACGATACTTCTTCGTGCTCTCCGACCCATCCGTAGAAGATTCGCCTGACCAAGAGAACTCGCGCACTTTTGACATAAACCTCGCCCTGCCCCGGAACAGACAAGACCAGATCCGCAATCTGCTTCGAAGCTACAGCGAGTGCTTCTCGTCATCGCCGAAGCCATCCAGGATTAAGTGGAAAAAATGCGGCGAAGTCATCCAGCCTTCAAAGAGCACCTGGGCGGCGCCGGTTGTTCTAGTGAGATACAAAGACGCGGCATTTAGATTATACGTTAATTACCGCCGCTTGAACAACATAACCAAAAAGGACATCTACCCTCTCCCCTGCATTTTCTCATCGATGCACCTCAAGAGCAGTTACTGGCAAATTTATGTCGATGAAAGAGATCGCGAGATGACCGCATTCATCACTTAGGATTGCCTCTTCGAGTTCAATGTGATGTCATTTGGCCTCTTTTCAGCACCAATGACGTTTCAGCGGGTAACGGATACAGTGCTGGCAGACCTGAAGTGGCAAATTTGTCTGGTCTATTTAGATGAGGTCGTTGTCTTCGCCTCGGAACTTCGAAGAGCACCTAAAAAGGCTCCGAACAGTACTAGACCCGATCATGTTGTACGGCCTAACCTTGAAAGCAGGGAAGTGCCACTTTGCCTATGAAGAGCTGCTGTTTCTGGGCCACAACGCTAGCAAAGAAGGAGTACGCCCAGATCTGCAGAAAACAGCTGCTATCGCAATGTTTCCACCACCGGCCGATAACAAAGCTGCGCGCAGGTTCCTTGGACTGTGCGCGTATTACCGACCTTTTTCCAAGAACTTTTCTCGCTTTGCCGATAATGTGACCCTACTTAAAGGGCAAACGTGAAATTTAAATGAGAAGTGCCACAAGCAGAAGCCTTCAAGGAACTTCAGCGGCGTTTGAAGTCCCCACCAATTATCGTGCACTGCGATCAAAACGTTGAGACTGAAATTCATACATACGAAAGCAGCGCATACCTAGGCGCTGTCCTCATTCAAAAAACTGACGGACTGTAATCGCGTACGCTAACAGTTCCCTGTTCAAGGCCGAGGCTAACTATACAACAACTGTTTAGTGCCTTACCATCATCTGGGCTACGTCGAAATTTCGCCCGTACCGGTACGGACGACCGTTCAAAGTGCTCCGCATTCACCACCCACATTGCTTCTTTGCCAGTTTGAAGGAACCCTCCGGGCGCCTCACTCGGTGGAACCTCCGCCTCGAGGAGTTTGAGGCCACCGACGTTTCAAAGTCCGGACGCAAGTATTCCGACGCGGACTACCTGTCACTCGCCCCTTTAGATGCACCACCGCCGGACGACAATGAGGATGCCTTCATGGGACCCATCAGCTCCAGCTCTTTTGCACAGCAGCAGCGCTCAGACCCCGACCTAAAATGCCTCATCGAGTAGTTTAAAGGCTTCTTCACACCCTGCCTCATTCAAGCGCGGATTGCCTTCGTTCTGTGTACAGAATGACGTCCTTGTGAAGACCTTTGCAGCGAACAAAACAGCCTACCTCTTTGTTACCTGCAAGTCTGGGCGAAGTTCTTCACTCTTCGCACAACGAGGCGACGGCCGGACTTCTTGGGTTTTCTTGCACCCTCCACCGCATTCAAAACAAGTATTACTGGCCCCGAGTGTATGCCGATGGCGCAGATTATGTCTAAACCTGCCGAGATTGTCACCGACGAAAGACTCCTCGAACACGATCAGCAGGATTTCTGAACCCCATTGAACCCCCCTCAAGGCCCTTTCAGCAGATCGGCATGGACTTGCTTAGCCCTTTCCCGAAGTCAACATTTAGAAATAAGTTGAACATCATAGGGACAGACTAAATAACCTGCTACGCCGAGGCAAAGGCCCTGCCGAACTAAAACGCAGCAGAAGTCGACAAATTTTTCGTGAAGTGTACTATTCTGCGACACGGCGCCCCCGATGGGCTCATCACCGTCAGAGCAACAGCATACACGGTGGAGCTGACGCAAGCCATTTTGGGTTACAACCAACCCCGCCGCCGGAGGACAACTACATACCATCAGCAGACCAATCGACTGACCGAGTGCCTGAACAACAATATCCCCGATATGCTCGCCACGTATGTTGATGCGGAACACAAGACCAGGGACATCATCCTCTCTTACACCGTCGTTACAACACCGCAGTGCAGGAGACCGCCCAGATGGCGCCTTTTAGGCTCGCCCATGGCAGGGAGGCCACGACCACACTAGACGCGATGCTTCCCAACGTTACCCAAGAAGATAACGTCGATGTGCATCCTACCTTCAACGCGTAGAAGAAGCCCGAAGTCTTGCCCGATTACCGATCAAAGACCAGCAGCGGACCGACGCCAGACGCTACAACCTACGAAGACGCAGCGCGAAATACAAGCCAGGATTCTGAGCCTCCGTTTGGACGCCCATTCGCTGCCGCGGATTTAGTGAAAAGCTTTTGCGCCGCTGTTTCGGCCCGTACAAGGTTCTTCGTCGGCTAGGTGAACTGGAATATGGTCCTCCCTGACCCAAATGACCGCATCCAGCGACGCCGCGTTCGACCAGAAGTTATCCGTGTCGTCCGTCTAATGCCCTATTAAGCGCGATAAAGAACGATGTTTACACACCTAGTGTTTATTTTTCCACAATCCGTTTTATTTGTTTGTAGTCGCCAATGCTTCAAAGCATCTCATCGACGCTTCTTTGAGAGAGGAGTAATGCCGCAAATCTTTGTAGTGTCTGTTCATGCTTCAGAGTGACGGCACTCCGCTTTATCGTTTTGTTTGTTATCCAAGAAGCGACCATAGTTACCTCGATTGATCGCATACAGGCGGAGCCGCTTCTACATAGTTCCAGAATGTGCTAATAACTTCGCGCGCTTTATCTCGAAAGTTCGCTATCCGCTTTAAATTCTGCACGAATGGGAGCGACGGGAAGTCTGTTCGACGACCGCCGAGCACGCCAGTTGCTGCGCCACCGCCGAGCCAATCACTTCATTCATGGCGCAAGTCAGCCCCAAATAGAGTTTCGTTTGGAAGCCATTCTCGCTTTTTCCCTGCTCGCCGGACTGCAGTTACCACTACATGACATTATTTTATTTCTTCCCCACCGCTACTATCAATTACTCCTTGGATATTAGATCTATGATAGCCTTCTGTACTTCTGTTTCAGTAGAAGCGACATCCTTTGTTGCCAGAAAAATCGTGACCTTCAAAACGCAAGCAAACTGAGACTATTACTCACCATCTTCGACCGTAAATGCAATCGGTCCAGGTTCATCTCCAGCCTTGACGTGAAAGGGTATTGCTCTCCTGCATATGTTGTCACATATTTAAAAACACTGCAGTCCAAAAATATCACTTAAGCAGAAGTTACCTAATGACAAGTACAGATCTGTAAACGCAGACAACTACTAACCAAAAAAGAATACCAGTAAAATCTTTCTGAAAAATAAAAATAGCAATCCAGTTTCTTTCCTGCACTACCTACTATTCCAATATAACAATATAGTTTCTCGACTATAAAAACATAATTTCTTGATTTTTTATTTTTAGAAGGCCGGAACCCTGCTCTGTATATCTAAAAATGCGATATGTGACAATTCGTTTTCTCACAAAATGTTTCCTATTCTATGTGCATTTAGATAAGATATTTTTTATTAAATTCCTTGGCCGCGCCTGAGAAAAAAAATCTGATTTGTTAGAGCGAAAATTGGGCCCACTGGAGGGTAGTGATTTAGAAATTCAAATTAAAATTCCAATTGAGGTTATTTCCGTTCAAAACAATGGAGAGGGCTCAAACAAAAAGTTCAGCAAGTCCATTTGATTACGTTCGAGCCCCCTTTTCATGGGATTTGGTGACGACAAAATTCTAGTTTAACAACAGAGACATTTACAGATCGTAGAATCGAACAAAAATTGTCATTATGCACAGAAAATCTGAAAAAATCAATTACACAATGCCAATATGCAATTGAAAGTGCAATGTTCATATGAATAAGTACGTATAAAAATAATGTGAGTGGAACAAAGCAAAAGAAATATTAATTACACCGAACAAGCTCAAATAAACAATTCACACAGTGAAATTATACAATTGTAAGTGGAATATGTACAATGTAAGTTAGGAAATAAAAATAACAATGAAAGCATTTATTGCACCGCAATAAAAGCCTAATCATAAGGCCCTGTAAATGATCACATCCGTTAAAAGTAAACAGCAGTATTTGTGAAGGTGTTAATGCATTCAATGGCTTGATTCTAACTCTTCAAGGAAAGCCTTTACCCGGGAAATGTTAGTGCCGTTGATGTCAATTTGATTGTAGTAAAGTGTGTTTAGTAATGCTGGAAGTGAGTGACGCAACATTTGTTGACCTAGCTTTGTCGGGGAAAAAGGAATTTCCCAAGGTTGTGAAAACCGCAAATGGGCGCAAGATAAGTTATTTCAAAGAGATCTGAAATATTTTGTTTTTCAAGAACAGGGTCGGTAAGGATCACAAGGAGAATAATTCTTGCGAGGTGCCAACGACGCTACATTGTACAACTTTATGAAAGTTAAAAGAACACTCTATAAGTTCGCCCTTGACAACAATAATCCAACCTGCTTTCATCTCCAAAATTTCGTACTAGCTATTATCTCAAAATTTCGTGCCCTTACGAAAGCGGCATATACGTTTGTGTCATTATGCATATTTTCGGATCTGGAATGCTTTCAGTAATTGGTGCAGTTTAGTGTTTTCTTTCAAGAACCCACCATTTACGATAACAGCCGCACTATACAGTGCAACCAAAGGTTTTGCACAATGTATGGAAATGGTCTTTTTGAGTTAGTAGAGTTACGGCACAGTATTGCAAGCCGTGTTTTACATCTGAATGAAGCTAAGGTGTGCTAACTGGCAATAAAGGCGTGTTGCCCATACTTAGTAATATCTTTATCAGTTATTAAAATTTCAAAAACGTGGTTACCCTCGGCTGTGTGGCCGAAAAAAATTGGGCTATTTAGAAGAGTTACGTGGACTGGCGATGTCGCTGTGCCTGCAAGCCAAAGCCGGTTCTCAAATAGCCGATTCATATGTTTGTAGGCACTTTTTTCAGGCATTTAATAAAAATCGCGAAATCTAAAGAAAAAACACGTGACTACGCTCTTGCACAACCATACTGCAGCGCTTTCGGCTGTGTCTTGAACGAACCAAACATGCGCGCTAACTGAGCCCAAACGAGTGACCGCCGCTCCGTTTCACGCGCTGCGAAAGGATGCAAATAAAAACAATGGAGACGACATTGAATTCCAGGACTTCACTGCTCTTGCTTCTTTTTTTTTTGCATCCTCTGCGTGATGAGTCAATAAATGTTTTTCTGAATTGGTTGCCGGTTGCCTGCCTACCACTTATTGATCCCCAATGTTCCTTGATTTTTATTTATTTATTTATTATTTATTTATTACAGTACCCACAGCGCCGTGCCGTGAGGCATTGCAGTGGGGGGGAAGACGACTCAAACAGAGTCAAAAAAGGAGGATTTCTGCGGCTCTTGGCTTCTCTAATATAAATAACGAGTCCCTCATTCCCCTTCCCTTGCCTGCTTAACTGCTTAACGAGGGCCTCGGTTCTGGCAGCTTTGGTGCCGCAGGAAGCATAAGAGGGTTCTCACACAGCTTCCACCCTCGAAGTTCAATCACGTTCCACGTCACACCAGCGGTAACTCAGGACGTACTACGTCCGCCGCTTATAAAAGTGGTGACGCTGAGGAACACTCTCAAGTTTAGGTCACTTGTAAAGATAAATACCCCAGAAAGCAGCACATCTCACAGCTGTCGCGGTAGCTCAGTTGGTAGAGTACCGGACGCGTAATTCAGTGGTCGCAGGTTCGGTTCCCACCGGTGGCATGTGTTTGCTTTTTCTTCTGATTTTCTAATCTTTAAGCGATAGCATATTCAGTAATATTCTGCATTGATCAACGTCACAAAATAAATATAAAAAATTTTCCTGTGTTCCTTGGTTTCTGTGGCTGTTGGCTGCTCTAGTCATGGAAATGGAAATGAGGGCTCTTATTAAATGCAATCCAATCAAGGAAGGCAACAGCCACCGAAACAAATTAGCATATGGGAGCGTTATTTTTTACTTTGGGCTGCTGATCAGTAGGATGGGAGATCTGAGCCCTCGACCTCCGAATTTCACTTCCGGAGCTCTACCAACCAAGGTACGGCGACGGCTGGTGTGACGCAAAAGGTCATCGAATGGAGAGGGCGGCAGCTTTGAGAACCCTCTTATGCGTCCTATGGCATCAAGGCTGCCTGAACCGAGGCCGTCGTTAAGGTACTGCGGCATGTATATTGTCTCAGTTACCTAGACTTATTCAAGGAGCTCCACATCGCCGGGCCGCTTTTCAGATGAGGCACCAAAGCGGGCATATTCCTTACTGCAGAGGCGTCGTCTATCAGACACCATACAGCCCTGGGAAAGTGCAAATCACCTATACAAACGGACCTCTCATGACAGTCTTCGACAACGCGTACGGTTTTTGGGAACAAGAGGCTGAGCGAATCTCCCGCTGCATTGCGAGAAACTTCCCCCGATGCTTCCTTCCGCCCAGCACTCTATCTAGTCTTCGGACATGGCACAAAACAGGTCGAAAGAGAGATGCTGGAAGCGTCGCTTATTTATGGCTAGTGTAATAACTGCGTGAGCGAAGTGTCTTCGCAATATTCGAAAATAGCGACTGTTTTTAGAAGTAAGATCTAGTAGGTATGGCACGCACTTTTGACGCCATATCAAGTTGAGCAAGGGTGTGGCATAATTTCTTTCATTGGTTTAATGTTTATGCGAATCCCCCCCAAGGTAGAATAAACTAATAATAAGGGAGCAAATTACTAAAATCTCTGCCTTTTTCACAAAGGCCGAATTTCGATGAAGGCAAAATTTTGGAGGCCTGTGTGCTGTGCTATGCCAGTGCACATTAAAGACACCCAAGGTGGTCGAAATTTCTGGAGCCCTTCAGTATACGGCGTCCCTAATAGCCTCAGTTGCTTTGGAACGTTAAACCCAATAAACGAGTAAACCAAATCAACTTCCTGAACACCCACATGAGCAATGAACTATTCTCTAATCCCCCCTGTCGTTCCACTCGCATTGGCCAGTGTCACAAAGTCGGAATTATTTCTTGTGGTACTAAACCCTGTTCCCACAGTTTTATTCCACGCACGTCATGGGATTGGAACCGCCTTCCAATCGCTGCCATTGAAGACCATCAATGCTTTAAAAATGCACTAGATAGCATTGTACGATTAGGAACCTACAAAACTTGTATTTCATATTTTACTTCGTTTTCATTTAATCGCTCCCCTCTTTACCGCCAAATAGTCTTGAGGGCAATAATAAATGAAATAAACTTTCATCCACCCAAGCGTAGCCATGCGGCAACAGAAGACAGCTATACAGCTTCCACAGAAACTTCGTAGTTCAAAAAAAAAATTGTAAGGCAGATTACCCTCTCGTGTAATATTGATGACACAGCAACGCTATTTGGGTTTGGTTCGACTAAGTTAATCGTGATTATACTCGTCCTTACTATCTCTGGTCGTATCCAACTCCCCCCCCCCCCCCCCCCCCCCTTATCCCCAAGATCAACGAACACCCAGTCTTCTCATCAGAACATATCGTTTATATCAGTACGTACGTTTATATTCAAGTAGCACCCACGGATGCCTGACGCCCCCTGTCGGGGCAGACGACAATTAATACAATAGATTTCGTCCGCTTTGACAGGGGGCGTCAGGCATCCGTCGATAACCTCATTAATGCGAACACAACCACCGCTGCGCAATACTAACGGAAGAACGTCTGGCTTAAACAGCATCGCTGTTAAAAATAGCTGCGACTTAGCTCAGTGAACCCTTGTTACGCAAGCGAAAGTCACGCTTTCATAACCAGCGCGAAGTCACACTGCGTCCTATCGCTGCAATGCGCGTGTCTCCTACATCGTTGTCAGAGCTAACGCATGCAGCTCACATCTCTGTCCTTCACCACCGCTACGTAGTACCTCAAAGCGCGACTCAGGCGTCCACTGATCCAGAGAGCCATTTATGCGCCCTTCCTTTCGTCAAAATCATCGTAGTCTAGAACGGTGCCAACGCCAACGCCAAAAAACACAATGAACGCCTACGGCCTATGGCTTCAGTGCCGCGTTTCTGCGACAACGTTGCCAATGCCAACGCATGCAGCGCACATCTGTCACTACCGCCACGCAGCGTGACTGAGGTGTCCACTGCCCCAGGGGGGCAGTTATGAGCCTGACCTTTGCTTTCGCAGCTCCCGCTCTTCATCGTTTTCGGCTACCCGTTTAGCCCGTTTACGCTCCCGATCGACTGCTGAATCTCTCCCACGATTGTAAATGTCGACCGGATGATCAGAGTTCTCATTCTCGAGGACGTCGGCTCTGGCTGACTTTCTTTCTTTCCTTCTCTTTTTTCTTTCTTTATCTAGTTTTTCTTTCTTTCCTTCTTTCTCTCTTCCTTTTTTATTTCTTTGTTTCTTCCTTTCTTCCTTCTGTTTCTTTGGAGGAGAAATTCGAGGCCCGTGTACTGTGCGATGTCAGTGCACGTTAAAGAACCCCAGGTGGTCGAAATTTCCGGAGCCCTCCACTACGGCGTCTCTCATAGCCTTAGTCGCTATGGGACGTTAAACCCCATAAACCAAACCAAACCTTCTTTCTTTTTTCTGTTTCTTTCCTTCTTTCTTCCTTCCTTTCCTGCTTCCTTTCTTCTTTCTTTCTTTCTTCCTTTCATTCTTGCTTATACATTCTTTCCTATACAAATATTACAAAACGTTTGCAAAAACTGCTGGGCCAATAGCCGAAGCTAGTATAGTTTAGTTGCTTCGGTCATAGCGAGACACTAGATACGCAGCGCAGAGAGGCCGCGGCGACGGCGGAGCACACGGCTGCAGTTGCTGCGAGTCACGTGGTACTTGGTTTGGTTTGGTTTATGGGGTTTAACGTCCCAAAGCGACTAAGGCTATGAGAGACGCCGTAGTGGAGGGCTCCGGAAATTTCGACCACCTGGGGTTCTTTAACGTGCACTGACATCGCACAGTACACGGGCCTCGAATTTCTCCTCCAAAGAAATTCAACCGCCGCGGCCGGGATCGAACCCGCGTCTTTCGGGACAGCAGCCGAGCACCATAGCCACTGAGCCACCGCGGCGGCACGTGGTACTTCACGTGGTTGGTTAAGCAGCTCCACTCCTCCTGTTCAAGGTCATTCGTGCAGACAGCGAAATCGGGGCCGTTAAGCTAGTAAAGCTTTCGCTTTAAAATTCGTCCTGGTCCGGGGCTCGGGTCTGAGATTCAAACCCCGGACCCAAACCTTTCATTGTATGTTGATGTTTTTACTTTTCTTGTTATCCCTTCGGCAATTACGTTGCGCAAGCCAGTGCTGACTGCTACTACGCAGGCATGCTGTTTACCGAAAAAAATTCTGTATAAACCTAGCGAAATATAGCGCTGGCTGCGTCCAATTCTGGGGACTCTTGGCTTCACTTGCACTTTAAGAATTCGATTCGATTACCCACCTAGTCCAACACACAATTCGGACAAAAACTTTGACTTGACCCAACGCAAGCAAGAAAAAATACTCAATGATAAAACGACCCATTTCGGACCAGAGAAACTTCCAAACACAAGACCACCATAATCTCCAAGTAGGTAGCTCTTGAGAAGTAAATGCTTTCTTTCTTTTTTATGCCTGCACGTATTTCTGTTAGTGATGCCGCAGCCAAAGTGCCTTATCTGTTTTCTGTTTTGAACTGATCATTCGTACTAAATTTTAGACAAAAGAACATTGACACGTTTCTCGTGAGCTACAAATGAATTTCCCTTGCGCACCATTTCGAGTGCATTCAATAGTTTTTTGCTCTAACTTGGAATTGGTTGCGCACTTCTGCAAATCGTATGTCAAAGTATAATCATTTTCTTAGGCAAAAAAGTAAGAGCCAATATTTTTTTGCTTTCATGGTTACCAATGAATAGTCTTTAAAGCACTGCCTAGTCTAAAGTACGTTACAAAAGAAAGCTGAAAAACACATTTGATAGATATGCATACCCAATCTCCGGAAAAAACCACTCGTAAGTCGCTGTTTTTTCTTCAAGGTCGACTTCGGTCCTGGTAGTGTACATACATTCAAAAAAAATGTCGTTGTCAGAGTCAGAGATGGACACTGCAAATTTGAAGGTTGTAAAAGCCTGCAATAGAAAGAAGGAAAAACCACAGGAAAGAGGAGTGTCGGTGATGTAAGATTTCTGAAAATAGTGGCACTCACTAAAACTCAACCTGACATAAGCACATAACAAGTCTTTGTGAAAATCAGATTCCAACTGAGAGGAGCATTTATAAATTAGCAGTAAAGCTTTCAGGCAGATAACAACATATGACAGAAAAGTGAAATTTATACATCTGTAAACCAGCAAACTTCATGCTTAAAAGCAGAGCTATTCAGCTCTCGAGCAGCCCATGGGTGTCTCCTGTTGTCCTCGTGAAGAAGACGAATGGCTCCTTTTTACTGCCGCATTAAAAAGAACACGCGCAAAGACGTCGACCTTTTGTCCCATATTGATGACTTTCTGGACTGTCTGCAAGGCGCGGGGCTCTTTCTTTGGGCTCTGGTTATTGGCAGGTACCCGTGCTAGCTTCAGATCGTGCCAAAACCGCGTTTGTGACCGCTGACGGCCTCTACGAGCTCATTGTCATGCTTTTCGGCCTATGCAACGCTCCAGCTGCTCCGAGCGAATGATGGATACAGCTCTCTGTAGCCTCAAGTGGAAGACGTGCCTGTGGTACCTGGACGATATCGTCATCTTTTCGACCGACCTCGAGACGCATCCATGGCGCCTAAAACACGCCTTGACATGCCTCACGAACTCCGGCCTGCAGCCGAACTAAAAAAATGCACCTTTGCTGCCGGTGAACTCACACTTTTCGGTCACGTTATGTCGCATGACGGTGTACGCTCTGACCCCGCTAAGCTTCGTGCCATGACTGCGTTTCCCGAACCTTCAACCCCTAAGAAACGCCGCAGCTTCCTTGGGATACCCTTATTTTAGAAGTTTCATTCGCAATTCTCCCTCGATTACTGCCTCTTTGACGCATCTGCTTAGCAAAAATGTCAGTTTTTCTGCTTCGTCCCCCGCATGCAAGGATGCCTACATCTTTTGTCGACACCTGACGGCACCACCAATCTTTCGCCTTCTTGACCCGGCGTTCCCGACCGAAGTCCACATGAATACCAGTGGCATTGACGAATATGTAGTTGCATATGCCAGCTGCACACTTACCAAGGCTGAGTTCAACAACTCTGTGACTGAAAAAGAGCGCGTCGCCATTGTGTGGGCCCTAGACAAATGTCGCCCTTGAGTGTACCGCCGTCCTTTAGAGGTCGTCACGAATGATCACAGATGCATTGATGCATAAGGCGGTCCTGACCTGTTCCAGGAAGGATTGAAAGAGGCAATCTATGATGCAGAATCACGTTCTGAATAAGACATGTGTGTCTGGTTGCGCTCCGCGCTTTCTAGTCCCTGCCTGCTGCACTCCAGCTGCAAGAAACGTTTGACCTAGAGGCTCCGGAGCGCAGCCACCCCCGTTAGGTGTTATGCCACTTGATTACGAGAGGGCAGGCTGGGAGAGGCCAATCTGCGCGTGCTAACCCGCCTCGCCGATGTGACACTACATGACTAGGAGATGGCGTAATAGGTGCTGCATCGGTGGTTTCTCTTTCACTTTCGCCATGAATAAGCAGCACGCCGTACCAAGTGTGTCAACTCTTATGTCTCACCGTAAAGCCGCGTCAGATCACATAGTCGATATAACTAGTCGAAAAGCTGTACTCTGAGGACGCGAGCTAAGCAACCCGCTGTAACCGAGGAGAAACGAGCAGCTAGAAATGCAAAGCAACGGAACAAATTTAAAAGAGTTGATCATCGTCATGATCATCAGCCTGATTAACCTACATCAAGGCAAAGGCCTCTCCCCTGTCTCTCCAATTAATCCTGCCCTTTGCCAGCTGCGGCCACAGCATCCCGGAAAAATTGCTAATCTCATCCGCCCACCTAATTTCCGGCCGCCCCCTGCTATGCTTGCGTTCTCTTGAACTCGACTGCGTCAACCTTAAGGACCAGTGGTTGTCGTGCGTTTGGATTACAAGCCCTGCCCAAGCCCATTTATTCCTTTTGATTTACACTAGGGTTTCGTGAATTATAGGCTGAGAGAAATTAAAGGCTGAGAGAAAAAGATGCTGTACCCGAATACATACCAAACAATAACTATGGCCCAGAAGTTGCATATGATTTTGTTAACATAACAAGATCAGGTAATCCTGCGCTTGTATAGAGGGTGTATTTCTTAGCCCGGCGGATGAACTGGAAGTGCTTATAACATTCTCGTCACTAAAGCATTAGATGGAGATAATTTGAAAGTCAAGCCAATTAAAAAAGTTACGGAATTTATTCTTTGAGTACGTGCGTGTATTTTCAACCTTGCCATCGTCGACGTTGGGGCGTTACAAAATGCGATGAAGAGAGATAGATTGTCGGGTTTTGTATAATGGAGAACATATAAATGTACCCACAAATTATAGGCGTATATCTGTTTTGCCCGTCTTCTCGAAAGGGTTTGAAAAAACTGTGGAATAAAATAAATAGTTTTTTCGACAGGACAGGCTTTATTTCTGATGCACACTCTTGTTTCAGAAAGGGAAGATGAACTATTCAGAATCCGCTCTGTGAGCCCTCAAAGAACCCATTTTTAAAAATGTTGAAAACCGGCTGATAACCCTTGGATTGTTCATTATTTTGCCAAAGCTCACTACTCTCTACACCAACCTCATCAGCAATGGAAACTTTATCTTGACAATAGGTCGCAGTGCGTGAGTATACAGGTCACATGTCGTCGTCATTGTGAATACTACATGGCGTACCGCAAGGGTGCGTGTTAGGGCTTCTTTTTTTTATTTAGTGACACTTTGTGATCATTTAGCAAACTGTAAAATTCGCTAAATATCCTGATGACTGCATCATTCGCCTATCTGGTTCCGATACAAATAGCTGAGCAATCAGATGCAATCAAATTCTTGAAAATCTAGACCATTGGACGAAGTGAAACAAACCTAAGATTAATCCCCAAGAAACTAAGGTTATGGACACGCAATTAAGTGTGGCGGACAGGCAATAGAAGTAGTTAACCACAACAAGATTCTTCGCTCTACATTCTCATCATATTTAAGAGAGCACGTTGTTGGGCGAGTTTGTCGTACATACTTAAAGAAGGGAATTGCGCTAAAAAGACACGGACGAGAAAGGACATGGACGGGCGCAAACTCGCGACTGATTTTATTCAGAAAGAACACAAATATATATATACCTAGATGCTTATCCACTCATTGCCTAAGCGCACATGCCAGGAAAGTTTTCTCTTTCTAATACAATTTGATACTAGAATCGCTTACGCATTCATCACCTGACTTGTCAATGAAAAAAGCCTCTGCGAGTTCACGTGCTACCTCGTTACGACTGCGCCTTAAGATTTTGGTTCTAGCCAGCAAAGGCTGGAATGCTTCCATCATATTTTGCCATCATATTTACATGGTATTTTCATTTTGAAAAAATATCCAAGAAACTTTCCGCGTTAACTGAAGTAATAGCAAGGAATTCTGCGTTTCTCCCAATGAGAATAAAACTTCAGATATGTCACACTTTATTCCTTTGACAAGTAAATTATTGCACTATGGTATGGCTGACAACAACCAAGCAAAATTTCAACAAAATGCTAGTTTTGAAGAAAAAGTCTATCCGTCACATGTTTTGTCCGGACTACTTATTTCGCACATTACATTTGTTTCAGAACCACAATATTGTACATGTGAAACAGAGGTATGAACACGGACTTTTAAGCTTACATCGCCTCTCTTCCGCCAGCTTTCTGTCCTTTATAGCAACACTGCTCCATTACAGCACCAGTCTACCATCTTAAAAACACCATTCAAAGACAATTTGTTAATTCCTTCTTTCCGCGCCTATTACAAGTTCCAGCTTTTGCTCCCCAACCTCTCGCCCATCTTAAATGTGTACTCGTATATCAACTGCCCAAAACAACTTCAACTACTGCAGCATTCCTCCAGTTGGCGATTGTATATTTGTGCCCAAAATATTCCTTGATGTTTGCATTTCTCTCGCTTAGATGCCTGATCATTATTTCATCTAATCCGCGCCTTTCATTTTGCCACGGACGAGCGAGGGCGAAGTAGGGGAAGTGAAAAAGAGGTAAGTTGGGTCGGCTGGACGGCAGATCGTTTGCACCTTTACCTCAACACCTATGCGAAGACCAGAGGTGTGCCACAAGGTTTTGTGCTTTCGCCACTTCTTTTCAATACGCTGATGTGCGACATTCCCGCACACCCTGACGTTACAGTGAATGTTTCCTCAGACAACATAGCCTTCTTTAACTGACATTCAGGTGTTTCACGCAGTGTGAGAGCCACGAACTCCCTACCACCGCTCCCCTGGCCTACATCACCCTGTGACGCATCCCAGCAGTCCGTTCGAGCAGGTCGGAATTGATATTAAGGCGGAAGCCTTTAATGTCTCATCGTTGTAAGCAGCAGTTGTCGACAGAAAATGTCACGCTTTTCAATTGGTGGAAACGGTCGTGACGTCACAGTGCGCGAATTTCAAACGGGGCCAATTGTACTTTGGCTAGTATCGTATAGTGCTGCTCCAAGTGGGACTGAGCTTAGTTAATTGCTTAATTGCCCAATTAGCCTAATTAGCTTTACTAGTCAGGCCATATAAATAAATAAAACCGATTAAGAAATCAGTCGAGCTCAGGAATCGAACCCCGGTCATCGGCGTGAGAGACGAGCATGCTATCCACTCCGCCATGCCAACTCGATGGTTTTGAATGAACAAAGGCGCGTCTAGTGAATACGGTGTCTTCACTCACTCTCATCCTCCTCCATTCCCTTCCGGCTATGTTTAGGTGTCCACCGACAAATGAGAGACAGATACATTTCCTTTCCTCAAAAACCAATTTACCGACGAGCGAGGCGTAGAACCGAATGGGCGATGGCGTTCTATGGACTCCTTGGCAGCGTTGCAAGACGCTGTCGCTTTCCACTCTTAGGGGCGAAGCTTAAAATCTTAACCACACATCAGTGACCACACTTTAGGTCAAAAAAGTGCCCCCCTGAATTTTGTGAGACAGTTACTGCGTAATTTCCTTTCCTCAAATACAATTTTCATTTTCTTCATTCACGCTCCTCTTTATCTATCTTCTTTCACTCCCACTTCCTCCCTTCCTCTACGGTGCGGTTCAGGTGTCCACCGAGATGATGGAGAATTACTGCGCCATTTCCTTTCCTCAAAAAGCGTTGCGTTCAAAGGGCAAGGCATCGCGCTGAACGGGTGATGGCGTTCCGTGGACTCCCTGGCAGCGCTACAACGCGCTGTCGCGTTCCACTCCTAAAGGCGAAGCTTAAGCGTCATTAATTAGCAGTTAATTAGTATTCAGGCATTACTCAGTAATTAACCATTGATTAGTGATTTGTCATCACTTAGTAATTAGTACTCAATTATATGTGACGCCACCAGTGCCACAGAAACAGCGAAGGTGGTGCGGAAAACGCTTCCGCCTCTACCCACTTTAGACCGTCAAAGCGCCCCCTGAATTTTTCTGGGACCTTTTCCCAAATCTCTAAATTTCAATTGCTGCATCGTATTATGTGCGGCCAACCTTACACGTTATTGTGAAACGGCCGCTCTACCATCGGCCACCGCGCATCAAGTGTCGCTATTTCTTCTGAACTCTGCCCTCTTACGGCATGGACCATCTCGAGTGGTAATCAGTGACCGCGGCTGCCAATTCAGGGCCGATATCGTTGAAGAGCTGCTACGTTTTCACACAGTTGCTTACTGGCACTCAACGCCATATCACGCACAGACAAACGATTTGATGGAACGCATAAACAAAACGTTGACCTACATGATTGCCATGCATGTGAACTCTCAACATAAGGACTGAGACAAAATACTGCCTTTCATCGCATACGCCTTCAATACCCCAACTCATAAAGCGACCGCTTATAGTTCATTCTGCCTCTTGTACGCTCGCCCGCCGCGCTACAGCCTGAACACCATTTTACCGTTTTCTAACAGTGACAACCTCTGTAACGCCGAGATCCTCTCTTTAGCTCAAGAAGCTCGTCGGATTGCCCGCCTGCGGTCCGTTGCTTCACATGAGCGCATCATAGACCGCTACGATAGCCACCACCGGCATTTTATCTACGCTCCAGGCGATACAGCCTGGGCTTGGCACCCAGTCAGGCGCCGGGGCTTGCATAAAAAGCTACTGACCCACTACGATGGCACTTACGTGGTTGTGGCCAAAATTAGTGGCATCATATATGAGATTTCACGCCTCACCGCATCCGGTCGCCATTCCGCGAAAGCAACTATCGCATGTTGCGCGTCTGAAGCCATGCCACTCTCAAGACGCAACATAACTCGCCGGTCAGTTTTGGCTGCGCAGGCCCAGTTAAGGCCCTTTCCTGATATCCAGGGCAGGGTCTCTACTGCGAATAAGGTTACACCGGGAACTGAACAGTCTTGTTTACTTTGTGTAAGTGGGCAGTCGTGTCCATAAAGTCAGGAAAATAGTTCAAACCGAGACAGTATGCGGAAGAAAGCCAAGTGTGATATGAGCGTACAGATACCCAACCGGACAGTAACCTGTGAAACGCCACATTGGGCCTGCAGCTCAGGACTTCTCACTAGCAAATTCCTGTCAGCCTTCGCTTATTATTGCGCTAAGCCGGTAAGCATAGGTCCATGAAATTTTTGGGTGTGATCCAACTGTTTCAGAACCCTGCCCCTCGCCTTCACCCGCCATGCCTCTACAGGCGATGCTCAAGCCTCAGCAAGCCGGTCGCCAGGAGGACTCCACACAACTACTCACTGTGCATACATTGCTTTGCGGCCGGCCACATCCTGTGCCTCTTTCCGTGCTCTGTTTCGGTTTCCGCGGTTTGGCGATCGATGCTCCACGGCCGTGGCCCGGCCAGCACCCGCAGACCATCGACTACGCGCGTCAAGAGGAGTATGTACTGGACCACCTGCCCGGCTAAACATTGCCGTCACCCTCTCGTTTCGAGTCGCCACGCCGAGGATACGAAGCCCCCGTTAGCCGCGATGTTCCAGCCCACCTACAGTAAAAATGAAGAAGACAATTTTTGGAGGCGTAGTCGCTTTTCGGCGAAACGACGAAGATCCCCTGCCAACGACGCTGCATGGTGATTATTGTGTAGTCAGCAAACCACAACATAAAAGCCGACCCCTTAGACCACTCCACAACAACTCGACAGAACTTCAAAACGACGCTGCTCCTCGAAGTAGTTACAACCTTGCGTACCAGCTGCGATCCGATCATCCCGAGAAGCCGAGTCCAGACTACAAAGCCAGCATGCTATTAGAGGAGTGGCTATTGACCGCCACACCGTAATTGTTTTCGTGAACATTGATGCCAGCTACCCTGTCTGTGCGGCCCGTTCGACACACAACTAAAGAAGCTCACGGAAGAATAATTGCCCGCAAATCCGCTACGCTTAAGGCCACGTTAATAAGCCCTCGGGGCGACGTGCCACAAGATCGCGAGTAATAGGACAAACACATCAAAATCAGAGGATCATAATTGTTCTGCAGCACCGCTGTCCCAAGTGCTTTGGGCTTGGAGCTCTTGACTGAGCATCAAGCCTCGCGCACCTTCAGTGTAAGTTCATTTTTATTTTTGGGAGACGAAGTTGTACCACCTGAGAGCAGCCGCGCAAATTCTCTCACCCTGAGTGCCTTCAATAAGATGTGAGTGTGCCGCTCCAGTCACACATGATGGTCTTCGTATGTGCACACGCTGCCCGAATCACTAAAGTAACGAACAGGCACTACTCGAACGCGCAATTGGCACTGCAAAGTGCACCCTACATAATATTCAACCCAATGTGCTGGTAGCCTAATTTAACCACGAATACCAACTCCTCAACAAAGGCTGTACCATTCGTTCATTGGATGAAATCACCTAGCTAGGCAATCATTCGCCCTCTCATACCTGTCGTCAGGGGCTCCCTTTACCAGAAACTCGGCGTCGTTGGCTCCTGGCCTTCCCAGGCGCACACAAGTCCAAATCTGTGGCCTTCTCAATTACAACGACTTTTCATCCTCATCAAAGCTGCGGCAGAAAGCTGCGGCAGAAAGAAGAGCCGAGCACCAGGCCAGGGGAAATCTTGTACCCATTAAACAAACCGATGGGTACCCGGCGGTACTGGGGATCGAACCCAGCACCTCCCGAATGCGAGGCGGATGCTCTACCACAAGGCCACGCTACGGTTCTGCATGTGTTCTGCAGGTTCTGCATGTGTACAATCAAAGACCACAAACAGCCAAGCGCTAAAAAACAAAATTTTCATATCTGTGTTACAAATCTTTAGTCTGTTAAGGACTATCGCATATCGGTTGCGCTACCAAAATTTCCGCCATCCTCCGAGTAAATATAGTTGACAATAGTTTTGAACCACTTTCAAGTCATGTCCACAAGCGGCTGTGAAGAAAGCGAAAGAGCATGGCAGGAGCACAAAAAGCTACTGAGAGCTACTGGAGTCGGCGCGAAAAAACGCAAGTGCAAAACTCCCGAAAATATCCAGAGATTATTATTTATATCAAAAGTTCATGAGAAATCATTTATCAACAAAAAGAGTAGCTCGTCAAAGATAAGTGAAACACGAATCTTGTTCATATGTCCCAGTTAAAGAGTGCAATATTATTTGCACATGTAGCTACAGCTATCATCAATTTAGTGGTGCGCATTTGGTTGAAAACCGGGAGGCTGTAAAAAAACACTTATTTAACCCACAAGCATGTATACCATCTTCTACAGGAAGAGCGTTACACGCTGCCTGCAAAACAGGTCGAAATGTTTATTGCGATACAATCTTTTTTTATCACTTCTTTAGAGCACTAGACGAAAAATAAAGTCTGCTCTAAATAATATTATATTCGATCGTCATTGGCCTAACTACGTCCACTGCGCGGTGAAGGCCTGCCTAATGTACTTCTTACTAACCTTCTCTAGTGCTTGCTTATACGTGTTTCATAGCCTTGTGTATTTACGAGTGCAACGTGAAAACGCAGTGTAACAGAGGCTTATCAGGATGGTCGTGCGTGCCTTACGTCTCCAGGATTAACTGTAACGAATGGCAAATAAATTGAGACTTGTGTCAAAAGCGTACCTTTAAGGCGTCTGCCACTTCATGGTGGAGTTTCCGTGGACCTCCAGGAGGACCAAGCTTCCCCAGGGCTTGGGGGGTACAGCAGACCATCAGCGAAAAAAGTCCTGCTAAACCAGACATCCCAGTTTCCAGAAGAGTTCACTGCACCGATGTAGGCACCTCTGTATTCTCCGTCACATGCGCTGTAGCAGTGGGGAGCAACGCGGGTATAATATGCAGCGTCGCATGGCTCCTCCAATGTTATTGGCGAAGTTTACAAGCAATCTAATTTCCTCATGACAGTGATGTGCCTGACAGTTCATCAGAAATTTGCAGTGACTTTTTGGACACAAGTGGCAGATTTATATTTCGCTTGCGCCTCCTTTCACATTGTGGAGGAACTACACATTTGGCGGGCGTAAACCATTCCCATGCATGACAATAACATTCATGCCTACGAAGTACGGCAGGCCTGGCTGGCTCTCTCTATATACCGGGTGTTTCACCTCAGGTGTGCTGCAATTTTAAAAAATAAGCTTTTTGAGTTAGAAGAGCATTTTTTGCGCCATAGCATTTTCAACAGCGTAGTGAATCATGATGCAGTTAAGCTGTGGTAACAGTGGGCTGGTTAACTAATACTGAGGAAAATAACTTTTTAGCTACTACTATTAGCCTCATTATCTATTAAGAGGCATGTAGGCCGCTCTAAGTAATATTCATATTATTTCTTAGAATTTCGGAAACGCAGTTACCCTTGGTGCTCCGTCCAAGCAAATTTTGAGTGCCTCGCGCCAAAATACCTGCGCTTTCCGAAAACAGGCAAAAGAACCCCTCGAGAGCACGTACCTCACCGAAATAGGTCACAGTGCCAAGTATAATTGCGGTTTTGAAGTTCTAAACTTCATGGATACTACTTACGATGGACCACATGCATTTCAATAACTCAAATCTAAAAAATAGAAAATAGTAAGAACTGATCTATTCATATTAATTAACCAGCATAGTAGCTAGCACGTCTTACTTGTATTCTGACGTTCTACTCCGCTGACAGTTCTATCACGAAGAAAGGTCCCCTTCTAACACAAACATTATATTTTTTTTAATATTGCTGAACAATCCAGGTGAAGCACCCGGCATGTCGACCAATCCAAGCGTTTTTCAACTCCAGCTGTTGTACTAGAAAAGGGAAGTGAGGTTTTGCGACAGTTGATGGCTTTCATTATTCCTTGATTTCATTTATTCTCATGGCAGGCCCGTATATACGGCAATTATACAATGAACCCTAAAACGGAGCCCAGAAAGTAAAAACAACAAAACGCAATAAATATTGAATCCAAGAGAAAATTTCACTGAAGTAGTCTTCGGTAGTTATACAAAATCAAGCAGTTCGATAAAAATTCATTATATGATAAAACACTGCTGAGTTTACTTGCAAAGTTGCTGTTTCATTGTGTTATAACAGTGGAGTCTGGTTGCCTGCTGCATTTATTAATGGCCCAAACAGAAAAACGGAATTTAGCGCAGTCAGTTCGGACTACCGTCATTGGTACTTACAAGCTGTGACGATGCCACGATGCTTCTTCTGTTTTAATTGCAATAAAATTTGACTGTTTCGCACCTTGTGGTTAGCAATCAGACAAATAAACTTGAGCATATAAGATTTATTCCTAAACCATGTTTGCTGATAGCATGTTTACACGAGGAAGTTAATCAATCAGAATGCCGATAAATAAATATAAACCTTGATCCCACACGCGGAATCATTTCAGCTATCAGCAGTTATAAGCAATATGGGCCCGGATCATTTTTTTTGTATGCGAGGATTGGCCTTCATGGATTTATAAACTACGTTTTCGTTTCAGGAAGCGCACTGTAAATATTGCACCTGAAGATCAATGGTATTTGTCAGGACCTAATTCATTATCGATGTTTGAATTCCAGTCTAATTTTGAAGCAAACGCTACTCCAATGTATTTGTAATTGGCTGATCATATCTGATCGGTTGTACAGCTGCGCTAGGATATTGTTTTCGGTATTGTAAATGCTATAAAAGCAGATTTATTCCGATCTTTTGCCACTAGCAACCTCTCATGGCATCCATATATTTTCGCAAGTTGATATTTAGCTCTATGTGACCTTCATGAGTAGTAATTTATATATAAATCATTGTCATCTGCTCAAGGTTGCACCTTTTACCTTTTAGCCACAGCCCAGTGAATTCTAAAAAATGAATAACATGGGAAGACCGAGGATACTGCCTTGGTCAACAGCGGGATTGACTGACTGATCACAATGTGCTAAAGACGTGAGGTAGATTTGACGCGCAAACAATTTGCTGATCATTTGATTCTAAATATTCAACCAATTTATATTATTAGTTTAGGGTGCAAATATTTATAAAACGCTTTTACAAACTCTAAAAATGCTGTCTGTATGCGAAAATACTTCGCTTGCATGTGTCGCTAACTGGCACATAGAAATCAGGCACGGTTTCTAGGATTTGTAATATACGCAATAAAATGACGGCATAAGATGGCGGAACCCTTCGGCTAGCTACAGAGCATGTAGTCCTTTCAGCATTGCGAAACCGTCTGCATTGTAGTATTTTACCCAAAGGAACTTAAGCCTGAAGTGAAGAGTTGATTTTAATGGCGCAAGGGCGTCTTTTGCAAAAGAGCACCATGGATCAGGTTTTTTTTTTACGCAAATCGGTGTCAAACAACCATTCTTCAAGCGTTTAACTCTATAGAAGGCGAGCACTACGCCAGGGGAAAGCTTTTGACTATTAGAAACGGGTGCTTACCCAGTGCAGTGTTTCAAATCACACACCTCTGAAACGTCTAGCCCACCGACACCGTTAAAGTCTAAAGTGATCACTTTCGAGCCACGTCGCACTGCAACATCCAAGACACACATGTCTTCCACAGGCGCATAGGTACTGCATATAAAATGATAATGCACCTGACGAAATAATTTAGTAATTGAGAAAAAAGCAATATCTAATTTGGCAAGCAGTTATGGGGGAGGATAAAAACAATTGCGGAATATGTTGTTGCATAACGCGATTTTTAAAAGGGTATAATCTAAAGCATTATAACCCGAATAATAACTCTTTGGATTCTGGGAAATGTAAAACCAGAAAACGAAAGGCGCAAATTTTTTTATTTCTGTTCACAGCGCGATATGCCTCCGTCATCGAGAAGCTTTCGCTGAGATTAGCCCGACATACAAGGGACTGTAGGTTATAAGTACTCAAATTCCTGCTGCATCCGGCTTGCACGGGTTTTACTGCCTCTTTGTTTATACCATAGCTGCAGACGTGTGTTGAGAAAGCGATATACACGAATCAATCATTAACGAACATCATATGCTGTATGAGTCTGTGCTCCAGGTTCATCCTACGTTAAATGCGGCGAAAATGCATTCAGGACGCCGGGCGAGCATTAAAAATCTTGTCTTCTTCCAAGGAACACGAAGATGACTAATTTCCCTCGTTACTGATGTCTCGTGTGCTACCCATTGTTTGAAAAAATTAAACAAAAGTTAGTGGAATTGATGGGGCCGCACCTGTCGCAGGAAAGAGTTAACTGAAAGTCAGTGTAAGCGCAGTTCCTGGACAATGCGCTTGGTTAACGAGATAATGGTGATGAAGTCTCTTCGTTGAAATGAAACCAAGTCTTAAGCGCTAGCTTTCCTAAGGATAAAACAGCTAACTAAAACTGAAACAGGGCAAAACTCGGCGGGTTCTAAAATTATGAATGTCTGGCAGAACTCAATTACACACTTATTTTTACTGCTTGCTAAGCTACAATGAAGGCACTCTAATTAAACTTTTTAATAACAAATGAAGACCACACGACCGGCATACCGCACGAAAAAAAAGTTACTACGCTGGCATGATTTTCTGCGCTAACTTCCACAAGACTGCACAAGAAGCAGCTACAGAGACGAAGCAGGAGCAATCAAAGGTTAGTTTCAGGTGGAAAATAAAATGGTAGTGAAAAAGGTGTTTGGGGCACAACTTTCATTTTCTTGACACCATCTGCTGTGCAGAGCCTATTCGCGGGATTCTGCAAATTCCATTTCTTTTTGGACAGTGTATGTGATGGATTCTCGGTGTGTCTATCATATTGACGGATTAGAAGTGCTCCGAATTTTGTCTAAACAGCTGAGCTTGACATTATTTGTGCCATGGGCATTCTTTGTGCTATTAATGCTTGTTTGTTGAGTCCTCATACTCGTACAAGCATGCGTTTGTTTTAGTCCCTAATAAGGCAACGCTTGGTTAGCCGAGTATAGTTTGTTCTACTTCATGTCCCGCACAAGCTGGAGCAGGAACCAGCTTCCGTCGGGCGTGGCTCTGGAGGTCACATGACACCACAACCAAATGAATATTCCTGAGAAATATAAAGTGCACCATAGTAATTTAATTTGGTTAATTTAGTTGTCATAAGTAATTAGTTTTCTCACGTCAATCGCCATTGGTATCATCCTCTTTACCTCAGTAAACATGGCACATTCCCACGCGTGGAGGTTGGCCCAAGTACGATGGTGAATGGTATCCTAATGGCGCAATAGCCATCTTTATTCCTCGAAATAGCTGTTTTGCTCGCGCCCAAGTTATGGTAAGTTGTCTACATTTATTGAAGCATCCCCATGATGTCCGGTGAAGAAATCTGCGGCCAGCTGACGGATGCTTTAGTTTAGCGAGGCAGCCACGAACGCTCAGTCTCCAAGCTGACACCACTTCGTCTTCCGAACGCTGGCTCGTGAGATGGCGCTATTGGGCTTTCCTCCTAGACCGTTCGTCAATGAAAACAGAATGAAACAGATGAAGCAAAGGCGGATTGGGGGCAGTTGAGAGCAATGATGCCACTATGTACTAACTATTGACACATATGTACAGTAAGTCGAAGTACTAGTCGCAATCTGATGACTAATCAGGCAAAATGACAAACCCAGTTCAGGATGTCACGCTTGAAAGAAACGTAACGGTCGGCCAGTACGTACCGCAATGATGGGATGCGTCAATGCGAAAGCCCTTGTAGGGGCGAGCGTACAGTCTGCAGTTGAAACTTCTGAATATGGACGGCACAGCAGAGGTAGCAGTAGCTGATGTGGACTGTATTATTTCAGAGAACTCGGCATGCACAGGCTCTTAAGGCTTTGACTTCAAAATCTAGAATAAAGGAATTAAGCAGCATGACAGAACTATTTGAATGGAAAAAAGAGACTAATGGCAAAAGAGTAAATGTGGCTGGTGCCGGTAAAGCATGAAAAGAAGGCGGCCGGGGGGGGGGGGGGGCGGAATTTTGGAGCCAAGGGCTTGTGAGAAATGACAGCAGGAGGTTAAGGGCATAAGCGAAAGTGGAGCGTTCACTGAAACAAAGAAAAAACATGAAAAGGAAAGAAAAAACTTATTTGGGGAGGGTGGTCTGATCATGGCGGAGGGGTAGAGTGAAAGGAACGATCAAGGGGAATATGAAGTTGTGCGAAAACCAGCTTTATTTTTTTCTTGGTCTGATACCAGGTGTATGATGTTTCAAAAAATTATGCCAGTGCCGAAGTCTACCTGAGAAATTCTGTTCCCCTCGATGTGTTCATCTCTGATGTTTGTAAGGTTTTAATTTTGTGGAGTAGGAATGCCTCTCTGTATTTTCTATCCGTTGCAATATTTGACACCGGATGAATAACTATTTTAAGTTCATTTATTGAAGCTCTAACCATGTTGATTGTAATGTTAGAAGACTGCCTTCTGTGCATTTACTGTGTCTGCTCGATGACCATTTACTCGCGCTCATGAATTGTCCGGGTTCTCCGGTATATATATATATATATATATATATATATATATATATATATATATATATATATATATATATATATATATATATATATATATATTTTAGGGGAATCCCCCAAGGTGGAGTAAATTTGTAATAAGGGAGTAATTCCTCATTGGCATCCACCCAAGCGCAGCCATACGGCTACGAAGCCGTATGGCTTTGTAGCCGTTTGTAGCCACCCAAGCGCAGCCATACGGCTGCGCTTGGGTGGCTACAAACGGCTCATTACAATTACTCATTGGCATCCACCCAAGCGCAGCCATACGGCTACAAAGCCGTATGGCTTTGTAGCCGTTTGTAGCCACCCAAGCGCAGCCACACGGCTGCGCTTGGGTGAAGTAGGTAACATGAAGTAGATAACATGAGACGACGCACAGTCCAAAGTAGTCATTATACCAAAGATAATGCCACTTGTCGTGCTTCTAACATTAGTGTCACTTTGAAAATAACTAAATGTCTTGCATCTAGGTCGAGATCATGAGCTTACTGAAGGCTCAGGTTTGTTACCGAGTATGCAGTGTACCAGGAGTACTACAGTGCAGTGTACATTGGTGCATTGGGAAATCTTTTCTCGAGACGATCGTTACTAGTTTAAATAGGGCGGTATTTCAGCACAATATTATTGTTCAGAAGGGCATTCGAGTATTTCGTTATTAGTGTAGGGAGCCGCTCACTAAGTGGTTCCTTTATTAAGTGCATCGCTTCATTTTAGAGTGGTTGATCGTTTAAAAGCATAATTAAGGGCATGATTAAAAGCATGATGGCATACAAGCTACCTGCACAGACCACAGTTTTTGTGTTTCATGGCTTTAAAAAGAAAAATCGGTATAGATTAAAAAAAACATGCTCAAGGTAAATGCAACTTCAGTGAAGTAAAAATAACGATAAAGTACAGGATTTATTCTTCGGGGCATTTTTAGTAGTTTGAGAAATTATTATACCATTTGAGTTCAATTGGCCTGAATAATATATCCGTCCTGAATTGCTAGACTACTACTGATTTCTGGCGCCAACCATAATACGGCTTTAAATCAAATGTCGTCACAAATACTTAAGTTTTCTTTGCGAGTTCAAAAAGATGCCACACTGTGAGCCCGAATCGCTAACAACGGCTGCAGAAACAGAATTCCTTGTCTTTGAAGGAATTCGAAATGCATTGGGTCGAGGAAAATTCTAAAGTTATTGAGTTCGCCAACATATGCTTTCTCAAGCAATAAGACGTCTGAAACCAATATTTAAGCCCGTGTAGAGATCGTTGAATTTTGTGGACAGGAGAAACTTCCCATCCAGCCGCCTTTTCCTATTGCAATAGCAACTCCCTATTTTCGCACAACTTGGTTTTCCCAGACAATTTTCTATGAAAAGTAAAAAGGGGCCTACGAGATGATATTTTGTCGGGTTAATTTTGTCCCCATTGTGCCAGCCTAACAGGATGAGCATCTCAAAAGACTGAAGGAAATTGCTTTAAAACAGGAGAGAGAATTCAGCGATTCAGGCACCGGCCTGCCGCCGGGTAATGAGAATATCATTTTTTTACTTTTGGAATAGTTATAACCAACCCTTCAACCGCAGCTCGTATTTATAAACGTGAACCTATTCTTGACTAGGCACGCAACCACAGTCGAAATTAAGACCTGTCAGACTTGCGGCCTCTTTCACGGCGCATTCCATCCGTGGCGTGCGATACAGCCGTTCCAGGCTGTCAGAGTGGAAGACAGTTGTGAGGAGAATCTGGCACACGCCCTTGAACAATGTTGCTTTTTGAGTTGTTTGGTTTCGTCTCACCTGCGGCCCAGAGAAATTTCAATGTAACCGTCTTTAATTATCTGCACGTTCCTATTGTCGTGCGAAAAATAAGGAGGATGACAAGGAGGATTTTAATCACAAGTTAGAGTTCGTTACGCTGATTTACATGTCATTCAATTTGATTTGTCTTTCGGGTTTTCGTGATTACCGGGAGCATGTGGAATATTAAAAGAAATGATAACTTACCGAAGTAATGAGAGAATGTTAAATAAGGCACCAACTACTTATTATCATTCGACCAAGCGCAGCCATACGAGTGCGAAGAAAATATAAGCAGCTTTCCCAGCAATTTAGTATTTCGAAGAAAACTGTTAGACCTGATTGACAGACAGAATGTGAACCGCCACATTAGAATCATGAGATAGAGAACTGTCGCCAGCATTGCATAATGACCACCTAAATTAACGCTCTTCGATGGTCTCAATGGTCCACCTACGAAAATCCCAACATCTTGCCACTAGTAAGAGAAGTCCGTGTCAGAATATTCTAATATGCTGCTGCCCACGCTAGAGCTCGCAAAGCGACATTACTGCAGAAATAACATTTTAAAGTACGGAAATCACACCACGGGAGATACCAATATATTCTAGAAATTTTTACAGCGCTGATCACCAAATGTTCCCAACAAACATAATACGGTTTGGTTAAACATACAATCAACATACGTCTACTGCGTATGCTTTTAACCAGCGCTTTGCCTTTTCTCAGATATCGGTTGAAGAAACTGCACTTCTTGTCACGTCACTCCTTGTCACATTGCTCCTGCTCTTATTCCTTACGTCTTAAATCTAGAGACAAAAAATAACTATACAGCAGTCTCGACGCAGCCTAAGTCCGCGCGCCAACGTTTCGACTAAATTATTTGAACTTGTAAGCGCAGGCAAAGACAAGTCCTAATGTCCAAACCTAGGACAACTGACCGACACTCCTCCTCAACTCTTGTTCAACGTGTTTTGTGCAGTCAGAGATGACTTCTTTCTCCCTGTTCTCCACCATAGATCTCGAGGGCAAGTACAACAAACTCTTTGATAATTAAAAGCAATCGGAGCATTATTTGATTTTTTTATTCTTGCAAATTTTCGCTATGTTCTGAGACATATCATAAACATTGGCAAGTATTAAACAATATTGTTACGGGGACGCTACGAGAAAGTCAGTATTGACGGCTGCGCTGCGATGGCCAGAACTGAGCTGAGAGACTCCAAGGGCCCAGCTTCCCACTGTCAGCGTCGTCGTCGTCCAGCGCGCCGCCACTTCGTCATTCACGAATCATGCACGAGTCGAGTTCACACGTACAGTCACCAGTTCACTCGTAACACTATCCCTCTCGGCTGAAGGCAACGTCCCAGTGCGTGTTAGGCGTGCGATGTCGAGGATCGGTGGCACGGCTTGGGGCGAGCCACATGAACGACTTCGGATGTCAGTGGAGCGGACGGGGACTTTGGGTGAAGCGGCGTGATCTCATAGGTTACATCGGTCACTGCCCGTAATACACGATAAGAACCTATGTAGCGCGGCAGAAGTTTTTCACATAACCCCACACGACGGGATGGAAGCCACAGCAAGACGAGTGATCCGGCATGGTAGCGAACATCATCACGATGCAGACCATCGTAGCGGTGTTTTTGTGCGTCTTGGGAGGCGTAGAGCTTGTAACGAGCAACCTGGCGGGCGGCGTCTGCTCGTGCGATAGCATCACGCGCGTAGGGAGTGACAGGGCCGGCTCTGGGTAGCAAGGTGTCGAAGGGCAGGAAGGGGCCTCGTCCAAAAAGAAGGTAGAAGGGAGAGTAACCAGCGGTATCATGGCGTGAAGAATTATACGCGAAGGTGACAAAAGGAAAGCTGATGTCCCAGTACCGGTGGCCGTCGGATACATGCATGGCGAGCATGACTGTCAGCGTGCGGTTGAGACGCTCCGCAAGGCCGTTCACCTAAGGGTGATAAGCCGTAGCGAACTTGTGACGAACGGGGCACGCACGAAGGATTTCGTAAACAACTCGGGAGAGGAAGCACCGGCCACGGTCGGTAAGGAGTTGACGGGGAGCGCCATGATGTAATATGACGTCGTGCAGAAGGAAGTCAGCGACGTCAGTGGAGCAGCTGGTTGGAAGGGTGCGAGTTATCACGGACCGCGTAGCATAATCGTTGGCGACGGCAATCCACTTGTTGCCTGAGTACGAGAAAACGGGTGGGGCGGGATGGGAATCGGCTGCAGGAGTCCAGAAGGCAGAACCGATGGCTTCTTTCGGCGCTGATAGAGGTCGTAAGCGGCCACGTAGCGTTGGACGGAGCGGTACAGACCAGGTCACAAGAAACGCCGGTGCAGGCGCTCGTCCGTACGGGAGACACCAAGATGACCAGTCGTATTTGCGCCACGCCGTTGTTCGAGGATAGTGGAGCGGAGGTGTCGGAGAACAACTAGCAAGTGCTCAGCGCCATCAGGTCGCATCAGGTGTGTGTGTCAGGTGTGTGTGTGCTTCTTCGCTGTAATATGATTCAATAATGTTACCAACTTGCCCAAAAACGTGTTTTACTCAAATATCTTCGATCCTTTATGTAAACGTTGGCCACAAGCCCAAACCGTTGGCATTTAAAACACCGTGGAGGAGCTTCAGTGAAATCGGCAACTACGTGTTTTGTGAATCCCAGATCAATTTTTTGGTTTGGTTTATTGGGGTTTAACGTCCCAAAGCGACTGAGGCTATGAGAGACGCCGTAGTGAAGGGCTCCGGAAATTTCGACCACCTGGGGTTCTTGAACGAGCACTGACATCGCACAGCACACGGGTCTCTAGAATTTCGCCTTCAAGAAATTCAGCCGCCGCGGCCGGGATCGAACCCGCGTCTTTCGGGCCAGCAGCCGAGCGCCGTAACCACTTAGCCACCGCGGCGGGACAGATAAATTTTTTCGGGGTGCTGTAAGCTAGGCCCGAATGTCAGCACGATAGAGTTAGTAGGTTTCGCAGCCCCTTCCTTTTCTAGAGGCCCCACACGACGCACGAGTCGTTTCATATGCAGAACGCCTTCTGGTTTCAAGTAATCAAGTAGGTCACTTTCTGAATACCACTTTGGTACATGCACCCTTAATAACACAGGTGTTCTTTATGTAGTAATGAGGCGGCCGCACTTTAAACTAGATGTCAACAATCTGAGAGCACTGCAGGAGCTGGTAAGTATGCTCTTCCGTTTAGACATCCAGCTGAAGATACCCGAATCGGCGCTGATTGAATGGAGTGATTGAATGGCCGCGAAAAGCAAGATGGGATTCCTCTCTCTTAAATCAACCCCTTTCTCTGTGGGCTCAACCATTATGGGATCCCGACCATTCGGTGCCGGCAGTGACTCACCAACTTGAAGCCCTCGTTGTCCACGTCAGCCATATCGACCACTGACTCGTCGCCGTCCACGATCGTTGACTCATCCCCACTGAACGAAGAGGTCTCGCGGGATGAGTGGTCGTCTACACGTTCTGGTCGCTCAACGGCCTGGGAAGCCATGGCCGCCTCTTCCGAGCCAGCTTCCTTAAAGTGGCGTGGTCCCTTTCACACGCCGGCGCCGGAGCAGCCCTACTCATCCCATAGTGACAGTGCCGCCGTGTAGAAGCAGGCATCCTCGAATATCCAAATAACACTAGGTAAAATAGGCAAAATTAGGTAAATAACCAGAGCTGTTGTTGTTGTTGTTAGCCTTTGAAAAGATGGCATATATCCACACGGGGCGATTGGCCAAGAATCGAGAGGCAAAGGTTGCTATTCACCCCTACATACTGAAGGCAAAAAAAAAAGCTGAGGCGACAGTAGATGATGATGATGTCCTCAGGCTTAATGGCACATACCCACGGCGGGGGATTGGCCAAGGTGCATAGCGGATACAAACGCACACAGGCCGAACAATGTCTTTGTCTTCCTTGGGCTGTTGGCGGTATCCACATAGCCTTCCACAGTGGAAGACAGCTTCGCTGCGCTTGATCGGAATGGCCTGAGGATGCACCGGGGCTTGCTGTAGTCCTCGCGCTGTTTTTCGTGGATTTCTATGCTGTTCTTTGGGTGGTTGGTGTACGCGCGTGGTTAGCCTTAAATGAAGGTGGCCACCGCTGGATTGCAGTGGGTAAAGGTTTTGTTATATATATATATATATATATATATATATATATTTATATATATAGGTTGCGAAAGCGTGAAGTACTAGACTGCTTATAAGAATATATAGCGAAATATACGCTTCGTTAAAGGAAACATATTTATTAAACTCGACGTTTCGATCGGAAGACCGATCTTCTTCAGGAATCGGTCTGGTTTCAAGTAATCAAGTAGGTCACTTTCTGAATACCACTTTGGTACACTTTGGCTCCTGAAGAAGATCGGTCTTCCGATCGAAACGTCGAGTTTAATAAATATGTTTCCTTTAACGAAGCGTATACTTCGCTATATATATATATATATATATATATATATATATATATATATATATATATATATATATATATATATATATATTGGAATGAAGAAGAAGATCCAGCACCGCCACCAAATGAAGAGTGGTTTATTGGCACGTTGAAGCGCCGGTGGTGGCGGTGCTGGATCTTCTTCTTCATTTGGAATGAAGAAGAAGATCCAGCACCGCCACCAACGACGACGAAGCGCTAGCGCCGCCCGCGAACGGCTCGTGCTGGAGAACTGCCGCTTGTGTGCCGGTCTCTCGCCTCGCTGGTTCCTAGACGACTTGCGCCCGGGTCTTCGTTGCCGGCGCTTCAACGTGCCAATAAACCACTCTTCATTTGGTGGAGGTGCTGGGTACACCGTTCCCCATCACCGTGGACCTTCGCAGCCGCACCATCCCGATGTCCAAGACCAGTCAACAGCCCGCACCCCCGCCGCAGCCCGTCATCTGCTCCGGTGCCGTCCGGCAGCGCGACCCCGCTGTTTTCAGCGGCCACAGCGACCAGGATGTAGAAGATTGGCTGGAATCATACGAACGGGTGAGCCGCCATAACAATTGGGATGACAGCGTCAAACTGACCAACGTTATATTCTACCTGAGCGACGTAGCGAACCTGTGGTTCCGAAACCACGAGGCCGACATCCCCACCTGGACCGTTTTCAAGAGCACACTTGCGGAGGTTTTCGGCCGTCCCGCCGTCCGGAAACTGCGCGCTGAGCAAAGCTTGCGTGTCCGAGCTCAGCTCAAGGACGAGACTTTCACGAGCTACATTGAAGATGTAGTTGACCTATGCAAGCGTGTTGATCCAGCTATGTCCGAAGCTGACAAGATTAAGCACGTCCTGAAAGGCATCGACGACGACGCTTTTCAGATGTTGCTGGCGAAGAGCCCCACCACCGTCGCCTCGGTTTATACACTGTGCCAAAGTTTTGACGAGTTGCGCAAGCAACGTCTTTGCGCTCGTCGGCTTTCCCCGCCTGCCGACTCCATCTCCGGCCTGGGCATCAACCACGACTTGCTAGCCACAATCAAAGACTTCGTGCGGGAAGAGGTCGCCCGGCAGCTATCGCTCATATCTAACCCACACCCGTCACCGCCCGTCCTCAGTCCTGAGATCCGGAATGCCATCACGCAGGAGGTCGCCGATGCACTTCCTAGTCTTCGGCAACCGGCACCCTTGGCTCCCCAGGCCGGTCTACTCCCGATCCAGCCCACCCCAGTTGCCGCCCCGTTAAGCTACGACCCTCCAGTAAGCGTGCCGCCTGCGCCCGCACCCGTGCCTCTCACGTATGCCGAGGCTGTCAGAAGACCACCGCGGCCGCCGGCCTATGCCTATGCTCCTCCTGCGGTGCCTGCGCCTGTTGTTTCCCGACAGCGTTTCGCGCCCGCTGCCTACAATCCTTGGCGCACGGCTGACAACCGACCGATCTGCTACGCCTGCGGTTTTCCAGGCCACGTCGCTCGCCTATGTCGACGTACTCTGCCTGCGCCTCTCCACCCTCTGCCGGACTACCGCGATACAGATCGCACCTTTCGCGCACCTTTCGAACCACCGCATCAGGGGTCCTCACCTGACCGCGCGCTTGGTCGCCAGCCCTACGTTTCCCACCGCTCGCCCTCCCCTCGCCGCCGCTCCTTGTCGCCCATGAGGCGTCGCCCCGTCCCCGCCGATTCGGAAAACTAGCAGCCGCAGTTCCTGGGGCACGAACTGCGCTATCATCGCCCTGCTTAAGTCCTCGCCTTTCACCGCCGAATCTTCTTGACGTGTTTGTAGACGGCGTCAAGACACTTGCGCTTGTGGACACTGGGGCCTCCGTTTCTGTCATTAACGAAAACTTCTGCCGTTCACTTCGAAAAGTTACCACCCCATCTTCTGGACTCTCCCTCCGTACAGCTAGCGCCGAGCCCGTTCATCCGTCTGCCGCTTGCACAGCACGCGTATTCATCGCCGATGTTTTATATGTTGTCGAATTTTTAGTTCTCCGTGCAAGCTCCCATGACGTCATCCTTGGCTGGAATTTTCTATCCCGCCGCAGCGCCGTCATTCACTGCGCCCGTGCGCATGTCGTCTTTTCTACGCTCTGTGATGCTGCCTTCGACGAGCCTTCGATTCACCGTGATGCTAAGTTTGTTGTCGCCGAGGACACTCACATTCCCCCTGACAGTGTTGTGCTTGTCCCTGTTTGCGCCGCCTCTGTTTCTGACGCCACCGTTCTCTTCACGCCTTCCCCCATCCTTGCTTCTCGCCGACGCCTCTCTGTTTCCTTCGCCGTCATCGACATTCAAACATGGTACTGCCGCCATCCTCGTCTCTAACACCTCCTTCTCTGCCCTCTCCCTGCTCCGTGGCGAGTGCCTTGGCCATTTTGAAACCGCTACCTTGATCACTTCCTTGGACACCGATGTTACCTCCTCCAGTCCCGACATCGCTGCCCTCCCCCCACGTGGCGCTACTCCCGATCACCCACTGCCTTCGGACATTTTCGACCGCTCTATTGACCCCGCCCTCGACACAGCTCAACACGCGCAGCTTCTTGCCCTGCTCAACCAGTTTCGCTCCTCGTTTGACCACCAGTCCTCTTCTTTGGGCCGTGCGACCAATGTCGAGCACCACATTGAAACCGGTACCCATCCTCCTCTCCGCCAGCGCCCCTACCGTGTGTCACTTCCCGAGCGCCGCCTCATCGCTGAGCAAGTGGACGACATGCTACAACGCGGCATTATTCAGCCATCTGCCAGTCCTTGGTCGTCCCCAGTGGTGCTGGTGAAGAAGAAGGATGGCTCGATACGATTTTGCGTGGACTATCGCCGGCTCAACAAAATTAAGCGCAAAGACGTCTACCCGCTACCCCGTATTGACGACGCCCTAGACTGCTTGCAAGGCGCCGAATTCTTCTCCTCTCTGGATCTCCGTTCCGGCTATTGGCAAGTGCCGATGTCTGAGTCCGACCGTCCTAAAACGGGATTCGTTACCCCTGACGGCCTATATGAATTCACCGTAATGCCATTCGGTCTGTGTAACGCTCCCGCCACGTTCGAACGAATTATGGACAATGTATTGCGCGGGCTCAAGTGGAACATTTGTCTCTGCTACTTGGATGATGTTGTTGTGTTTTCGCCCGATTTTCCGACGCACCTCCAGCGCTTGCGCCAGATATTGAGCTGCCTCACCCGTGCTGGCCTTCAGCTTAACCTCAAGAAATGTCACTTTGGTGCCCGGCAACTGACAATACTCGGCCACCTCGTATCCAAAGATGGTGTCCTACCTGATCCTGACAAACTCCGGGCTGTGGCTGAATTCCCTAAACCGACCTCTACGAAACAGGTGCGCCGATTTGTGGGCCTCTGCTCCTATTTTCGGCGCTTTGTCCCTAATTTGGCCTCTATCGTCGCGCCCCTTACGAAACTCCTCAATGGTCCCGCCGACCTGTCTACGTAGGACACTGCCTGCGATGAAGCTTTTGCTGTGCTCCGTCGTCGTCTTACTTCACCCCCTATTCTTCGGCACTATGACCCCAGTGCTCCTACTGAGGTGCACACCGACGCAAGCGGAATTGGCCTCGGTGCTGTCCTGGCCCAGCGCAAGCCCGAATTTTCTGAATACGTTGTTGCGTACGCCAGCCGTGCTCTCACCAAAACAGAGTCGAACTACAGCGTGACTGAAAAGGAGTGTCTGGCCGTAGTGTGGGCTCTCACAAAATTCCGCCCTTACTTATATGGCCGCCCGTTCACCGTCGTTACTGATCACCACGCCTTGTGTTGGTTGGCCTCCCTCAAAGATCCCTCAGGACGCCTTGGCCGCTGGGCACTCCGTCTTCAGGAATTCGATGTTACCGTTGTCTACCGGTCGGGCCGCAAGCACTCCGACACCGACGCCTTGTCACGCTCGCCACTGCCCTCTCCTGCGCCCTCTTCCCTCGTATCTGATTCCCCACTCGCAGCGCTCACTGCTATCGACATGCCCAATCAACAACGCCAGGATCCATGGATTTCTTCCTTGCTGGATGCCCTTCGTGCGCACTCTACGTCCTCCTTCCCTCGGGCCCTTCGTCGCCAAGCTTCCCATTTCGCCATCAGCTACGATCTCCTATACCGCCGCAACTATCGTCCGGGCGGCCGAAAGTGGCTCCTCGTGATTCCCCGCCATCTTCGGTCTGAGATCTGTGCGCACTACCACGCCGACCCTCAAAGCGCTCACGCTGGATCGCTAAAAACCTACGAGCGGCTACGCCAGAGGTACTGCTGGCGGGGCATGTACAACTTTGTTCGTCGATTCGTTCGCTCCTGCACAGCCTGTCAGCAGCGGAAGTCGTCACCTCGACCCTCGACTGCCCCGTTACAGCCATTACCGTGCCCGGCTCACCCTTTCGATCGTGTGGGCATCGACCTATATGGGCCACTCCCCTTCACGACCGCCGGGAATCGATGGATTATAGTCGCCGTGGACCACCTCACTCGGTATGCTGAGACCGCTGCCCTACCTGCGGCTACTGCTCGCGACGTCGCCTTCTTCCTTCTTCATCACTTCGTCCTGCGTCACGGCGCTCAGCGAGAACTTCTCAGTGACCGCGGCCGTGTTTTCTTGTCTGAAGTCGTTCGCGAGCTTCTCGATGCGTGCCACTCAGTCCACCGTACCACTACCGCTTACCACCCCCAAACCAACGGCCTCACCGAACGATTCAACCCTACTCTTGGGGACATGATCGCCATGTACATTAGCTCCGACAGCTCTATATGGGATCAAGTCCTTCCGTTCGTGACCTATGCATATAACACCGCATCCCAGGCAACCACCGGCTTTTCCCCATTCTTTATTTTATTTGGGCGCGAGCCTTCCTGTCTGCTGGACACAATCCTTCCCTACAACCCCGACAGCTCAGAATATACTTCCATTTCTGACATTACCCGCCATGCTGAGCAGTGCCACCAGTTGGCTCGCTCCTTCACCGCCGAACGTCAAGGGCTCCGGACACATGAGTCGGACCAAGACACGCCCGCTACACACTTCTCCACTGGATCATTGGTCTGGCTCTCTGTTCCGGCTGCGTCCAAATTTTCGGCCAAGCACATTGGTCCTTACCGCATCTTAGAGCGTACGTCACCAGTGAACTATATCATCGAACCGGTGACACCTTCTTTGGACCATCGCCGCCGTGGTCGCGACGTCGTTCATGTCAGCCTCTTCAAGCCTTATTACAGCCCTCTCGTCGTCTCCTCGCCTTGAGTCGCCAGGATGGCTCCCTCTTTCCGCCGGGGCAGTTGGAATGAAGAAGAAGATCCAGCACCGCCACTAACGACGACGAAGCGCTAGCGCCGCCCGCGAACGGCTCGTGCTGGAGAACTGCCGCTTGTGTGCCGGTCTCTCGCCTCGCTGGTTCCTAGACGACTTGCGCCTGGGTCTTCGTTGCCGGCGCTTCAACGTGCCAATAAACCACTCTTCAATATATATATATATATATATATATATATATATATATATATATATATATATATATATATATATATATATATATATTGCTACGACGAAGAGGAAGTGGAAGTCGAAGTGGCCTCCCGCGTGAAAGGGTCGCACGAAGAAGAAGAGGTTGATGGTGCTTCCTGCTGCTCGCCGCTAGGAACTATTCACCTACCGCTTGTAAATCAATGTAAATAGTATTTCCCCGTAACATCTCGGTGGAGGTACGGCAAGACGGAACTACGCAGCGGACGCTACCTTCCACCGCCGACGTACCTTTCACGCCGCCGCTAACTTCCACGGCTTACAATGACGGAAGCCGCTCCTCCAGATTCGGCAGCATCAGTGTCCTCGGTGGTCCTTACTTATCCTCGTGATCCTGGACCCTTCTCTGGGGACGACGACGCTGACGTCGAGACCTGGCTTCGCAAGTATGAACGGTGCAGCGCTAACAACCGGTGGGACCAAACTTTCATGCTTGCGAACGTTGTTTTTTACCTTAAGGGCACGGCGCTGAAGTGGTACGATATCAACGAAGACACATTAACCAGTTGGGATGACTGTAAGCAGAAACTTATTGACCTTTTCGGTAAACCCCTCGGCCGGCAGCTTGCCGCTAAAAGAGATCTCGCATGTCGCGCCCAGTCATCCACGGAGTCCTACGTCTCCTATATTCAGGATGTGTTGGCTTTGTGCTACACGGTGGATAACGAAATGAGCGAGGCTGACAAAGTCGGACATGTGCTTAAGGGCATTGCAGATGATGCCTTCAATCTGCTCGTTTACAAAAACTGTGACAAGATTGCAGACATCGTAAAAGAATGCCGCCGCTTCGGGGACGCCAAAAGCCGACGGATCACTCAGCATATCGCACGCCTGCCCAACACGGCTGCGTCTTCATCCTGCCAAGATCTTTGTCCTCGGAACCAGCCGACCTCACCAGAGCACGTGACCCGTATCGTACGCCGTGAAATTGATAACTTGGGTTTGACCTCTGTCGCCGCTCTTCATCCCTCCCAAGTACCCGATGTCCCTCCTCTATACACTGTCCGGCCTGTTTACGCGGATCCTCGACCGCGCAACCCCTCCGAGTGGCGTACGCCTGACGACAGGCCCATTTGTTTCAACTGTTCCCGTGTCGGCCACATCGCCCGTTATTGCTGTAGTCGATGGTACTCCTCCCAGCGGACCCGTTACTCGACCTCACCTTATCGCCCCGGTGCTGCACGCTGCAGACTCAAGCTCTTTCTCGCGACCCTTGGACACATCAAGACCCACCACCGACGTCCCGCCGCCCCGCTTCAGCCGCTCACCATCTCCTCAGCGCCGCCAGTCCCGTTCGCCGCAACGACCGTGCGCTTCCTCTCCCGGCCCCTACGGACGATCACAGGCGGAAAACTAGTTTCTGCAGTGTCCAGAGGTGATGCTGCAGATACGACCCGGCTCCAAAATCCTCGTTTAGTTTTTCGTGCCCAGCGCAATTTACTGACCATACAAGTCGATGGCGTTGCCGTCTCTGCTCTGGTTGACACGGGCGCCCACATTTCTGTGATGAGTTCCGACCTACGATGCCGCCTCCGCAAAGTACTGAAGCCTGCTCCTACAGCCGTTCGAGTTGCCGAAGGCATAACGTCCCCAGTCCTCGGCCTATGTGCTGCTCGTATGACGATTTCTGACCGCCAAACCACCGTGCTCTTTACCGTTCTGAATCAGTGCCCTCATGACATCATACTCGGCCTTGATTTCCTTAGTGAGCACGCAGCCTTTATTGACTGTGCTACAAGTGTTGTTGAGTTGGACCTACCGTACTTCTCAGAACCACCTGCCCCAGTTGCGCACCCTCTCTGTACTGCCAAGTTCACCCGCTTACCACCTAAAGCCACTACTTACGTATTGTTTAAATCTGTTCCACCTCTTCCTAACGGCCAGTATATCATCACCCCTGTCATTGATTTGCCCGTCACAAAGAATGTTGCCCTTGCCCATACGGTTGTCGCAGTCTCGGCAAACAGCGCTTGGCTACCTGTTCTCAACTTCAGTACGCACGTCCAGACGCTTCCTCAAGGCATGTGCCTCGCCACGCTGTCCCCTACCGATGAATACGTGATCTGCAGTCACAAACTGTGTATCGTCCTCTCCGGACGATCATGTCACAGCTCTTTCGAGACCTGACCACTTTGCCAATATGATCGCTTCAGATCTTTCTCCCGACCAAGCCGAGGCGCTTACCCATCTTCTGGCATCTTTTCAGGACATATTTATTTCAATGACCGCCCTTTAGCTCGTACGACTATTGTGAAGCATCGTATCAACACTAGTAACGCCGCTCCTCTGCACCTCTGCTCCTCTGCCTTATAGGGTGTCCAGTTCCGAACGCCAAGTGATACAACAGGAAGTCGAAAAGATGCTCGCTAAGGACATAATCGAACCGTCGTCCAGTCCTTGGGCCTCCCCAGTCGTCCTTGTTAAAAAGAAAGACGGCAGCTGGCGTTTCTGCGTCGACTACCACCACCTGAACCGCATCACAAGAAGAGACGTGTACCCACTCCCTAGGATCGATGACGGTCTCGACTGTCTCCACGGATCTCAATAGTTTTGTTCCATTGACCTTCGTTCCGGTTATTGGCAAGTCGCCGTTGACGAGCAAGACCGCGAAAAGACAGCTTTCGTCACACCTGACGGTTTAGACCAGTTCAAAGTGATGCCGTTCGGACTTTGTAATGCACCAGCTTCTTTCGAACGGATGATGGACTCACTCCTTCGCAGATTTAAGTGGACTACGTGTCTGTGCTACCTTGACGATGTTGTCTTCTCGCCCACATTTGCCTCGCACCTTGAACGTCTCAGGAGTATCCTGACTGTTTTTCGTACGGCTGGGCTCCAGCTCAACACGTCCAAATGCCAATTCGGCTGCCGGCAACTCACCATTCTGGGACATCTCGTCGACGCCTCCGGTGTACGTCCTGATCCAGCTAAAATTGCAGCGGTGCAACAGTTCCCTCGTCCAAATTCTCAGAAAGACGTGCGCAGTTTTCTTGGGCTGTGCTCCTACTTTCGCCGTTTTATTGAAGATTTTGCCCTTATCGCTCGTCCACTCACTGAGCTCCTGAAGACGGACACCGACTTTACCTGGGGCTCTGATCAACAAAATGCGTTTTCCACGCTTGTCCGCCTGCTGACATCATCTCCGATTCTGGCACATTTTGATCCCGCGGCCCCTACTGAACTCCGCACGGACGCCTGTGGCTACGGGGCCCGGGGCCCACACCGCTCCCGGGACCCACACCGCGTGGTTTGAAGGTTTGAAGGCTTATTAAAACGAAATACAAATGAGTTGTTTCATAAAAAAGTTAGTACAGTGGGAGGTCCCAAAGTGAAAACTGCCTGGGGGACCTCCCATCAGGAATTCATAAGAAAAGTGCACAAGTTTGGCAGGGGAGCTGGAACATAAGTATACAATGAAGTTAAAACCTATTAGTGTAATTTTCGGCAATGAGTAAGTTATACAATAGTTAGAGGGCGAATGCTAGCCACCTGCTTTCACCTGCCGAGCAAAATTACTCCATTACGGAACGTGAGTGCCTCGCTCTGGTTTGGGTTGTAGCTAAATTCCGGCCATACTTGTTCGGGCGTGTTTTTTCTGTTGTCACGGACCACCACGCCCTCTGCTGGCTGTCCTCGCTGAAAGACCCTTCTGGGCGTCTTGGCCGCTGGACGCTACGCCTTCAGGAATATTCGTACACTGTCATGTACAAGTCTGGACGTCTCCATCAAGACGCTGATTGCCTGTCTCGGTGCCCCGTCGAGCCACCTGCTCTCAGTGACACTGACGATATCCCTTCCCTGTTTGGCATTTCTGATCTACACAACATCGCCGAGGAGCAGTGCAAAGACCCATATTTGCAAACCATCATCGAGGGCCTCAGCTCTGGAAGCTTGAAGCGCTCCCTGCAGCTCTTCGTTACTAAAAATGACATTCTCTATCGCCGCAACTTCCGTCCTGACGGGCCCTCACTCCTTCTAGTCATTCCCCAGCAGCTGCCATCTTCTATAATTGCAGAACTCCATGACCTGCCTGCAGCTGGCCACCTTGGGGTGGCACGAACTTACGACCGGATACGGCGCCGTTTCTTTTGGCCTGGATTATGCCGCACAGTCCGGCATTACGTCACCAATTGCGACCTTTGTCAGCGCAGAAAGGAGCCTTCGGCACCACCTCCTGGTCTTCTCCATCCTATCGACGTGCCTGTGGAGCCGTTCCACCGTGTAGGGCTCGACCTCTTTGGACCATTCCCGACCTCGGATTCCGGAAATAAGTGGATCGCAGTAGCCACAGACTATGCCACTCGGTATGCGATCACCCGTGCATTGCCTACGAGCTGCGCGACCGCTGTCGCTGACTTTCTTTTGCACAGTCTTATTCTACAACATGGTAACCCTCGTCAATTACTCACAGACCGCGGACGCTATTTCCTGTCCAGAGTTGTCTACGACATCCTGCGTTCGTGTTCTACAAAGCATAAGATTGCCACGGCATGCCACACACAGACAAACGGGCTAACCGAGCGTTTGAACCGAACATTAGCAGACATGTTGTCTATGTACGTCTCCCCCGACCACAAAGACTGGGATCTCGCCTTGCCCTATTTGACGCTGACGGTCCCGTCACCGCCTACGCCCGGGACGCCATTGCTCAAGCTGAAGACGCTCGCCAAATCGCCCGAACTCGGCTCCAAGCGTCGTAACAAGCGCAGAGGTCATTGTACGATAATCGCCATCGCCATGTCACCTACGAACCGGGGTCGCTCGTTCTTCCGTGGTCCCCTTCCCGTCACGTCGATCTCTCTGAAAAACGTTTGTCTCCCTACCATGGTCCTTATCGAGTTGTGCGTCAGGTCACCGATGTCACGTATGAAGTTGCTCCTCATACACCTGGATCCTCTTCATGTACACCACCCACCGACATTGTTCACGTTATGCGCCTCAAGCCCTACCACGCCGCTCCTCTATCATCGGCCTAACGCCGGGACGGCGCTCATGCCGCCGGGGGTCATGCTACGACGAAGAGGAAGTGGAAGTCGAAGTGGCCTCACGCGTGAAAGGGTCGCACGAAGAAGAGATTGATGGTGCTTCCTGCTGGCGTTGGTGCTTCCTGCTGCTCGCCGCTAGAAACTATTCACCTACCGCTTGTAAATAAATGTCAATAGTATTTCCCCGTAACAATTTTAAAGTCTGCAAGGCAACTGATTAAAATATAGTAAGTTGGGGAAGTCACATTGAAAAACTTCACATATTTATTCTACGTTTCGACCAGGGACTTAAATAGGCCAGAACCTGGTCGAAACGTTGAATAAATTTGTTACGTTTTTCAAAGTGACCTCCCCTACTTACTATATACCGTATTGTGCGTTTTTATCGTGAAGACTTTCAAAAATTTTCCCGCCTCAACCGCTCGCTCGTTTGCGGTGAAACTGCGCACAGAGCTTGCGCAATATGGTTTATTTATTTATTTATTTATTTCAGTATACTGCAAGCCAGAGTTGGCCCAAGCAGGAGGGGCATACAACTAAAAAAATTTCTAAAAGAGCATCAGCTACAACACCGCGAGTCAGTGAACAGGACACAAATCCAGAGTCATCAAACAAGATATTAGGAGCCATACAATAAGTTCTTGAGCTCCTTCTCACAATTCCTAGACTTACCGTATTTTCCGGTGTATAAGACGCACCCTTGTATAAGACGCACCTGCCATATATGCAAGCTGTCACTGAAAAAGTTCGTATATAAGACGCACCCATGTATAAGACGCCCCCCAGTTTACCCAGTTAGGCTAGTGAGGCTTAATTAAACACGCTTGCGCGACTATCGCGAAATGCACCGTACCTGTGAGCAATTCTTAAGCAACGCTAAGTGATCAAAAAAGGCAACACTCACGCCATAACCGTCCACGTTTTAGCAAAAAAGAAAGAAAAAACGATACAGCTCCCCATATGTCCATAACATTTTATTTCTACTTCAAACCTTCGAAGTCTTCATCTTCAGATGCGCTATCAAAAGGTTCACCCATTTCTGGAAGCAACTCGGCTGAAACATGCACTGCGTACACGGAGCAAAAAAAGGTGCAAAGGGTGACTAAAAAAGAACGCCGGCTTGTCTTGACAATGGCGAGAAGCGCGATTGTCACCATCTTTTGGCGCTTCTCATTACTTTTGCTTGGGGCCTTCGAAACAGCCGCGCGTTTGTGATCCCGGAAGTCGTCATCCCCGCCGTTTCATGATAAAGATCACCTACAATGTCGCGCACGGCGGTCCCGGTATTGAAGTATTAACCGTGTTACAACCGCGTTATTGGTAGTGACATTTTTAGGTGAAAAAAGCTTGAGCATGAACCGGAGTAATCGATGAACTCGCAAAAAAAAAGATGAAAAATTCGCATATAAGACGCACCCTTGTATAGGACGCCCCAGCAAGATTTTCGAAAAAAAGCCGCGTCTTATACACCCGAAAATACGGTACATAGACCCGAAGGAAGGCCATTCCACTCCGCGACAGTGTTCGGAAAAAAACTGTTCTTAAACCCACTAGTTCGTGCGAAAATTGGTGCTAATGACTGCTCATGTACATGACGTGTTCTCCTAGTGCTCGCCAGCTTCACACAATCAGGAAGATCTGCCTTCAAATTTCCAGACATGTAATTATGAAGCAGTACTAGACGGGTAACTTTTCTTCTTATTGCCAAGAACTGTAAATTACTCTTTCGAATTAACGCAGTTGGAGAGTCTATCCTTCTATATTTCCCATAAATAAAACGAACTGCTTTTCGCTGAACACGCTCCAGTTGAGCAATGTCTTTCTTGTTATGCGGGTCCCACACTGCTGCCGCATATTCAAGTCGGGACCTAACACAAGCCTTGTATGCAGTGATTCTGGTACTCACGGGAGAGTTTCTGAGTTTTCTTTTAATAAACCATAATTTCTTTACTGCTGATGAGCAGATGTCAGCTATATGAGTGGACCAAGTAAGTTTGTTCGTGAGGGTTACACCGAGGTACTTATAGCTTTCTACTTCTAAAATGGGATGATTGTGAAGTATAACTTTTGGTAACTTTTGTATCGTAGCAAGTTTTACAACGGTGCTTACTTAGTTGAGCCGTGCATGATGCGAAATCGTACTTGACTGCGTAGAGATCGTCTAACCAAAGACGCCGTTTTTTCGCTGAAGGGCGGCAGTGGCGCCATCTGTTTTCAGCAGTGAAAAGCGTCACGACAAGGCGCCGAGGTAGCCGAGGTGAGCGTTGCATGAAGCGCGTGCCTACACTGTACGCGTGCCCTTTGAATATGCCGCTTTTTCGGCTAACTGAGCGAAAAAAAAATATCAGAAAAACTGATTTAACGAGGCTTTACCTTTCAGGTGATATTATTTGCAAAATCGCCGCAGCACTTTGTCGTGACGCTTTTCACTGCTGAAAACAGATGGCGCCACTGCCGCCCTTCAGCGAAAAAACGGCGTCTGCGAGTTTTGGTTCGACGATCTCAACGCAGACAACCACGATTTCGCATCATGCAGGGCTCAACTAAGTGAGTACCGTTGTAAAACTTGCTACGATACAAAAGTTACCGTATTGCGCAATCCCTGTGTGCAGTTTCACCGCAAACGATCGAGCGGTGGAGGCGGGAAAATTTTTGAAAGTCTTTACGATAAAAACGCACAATACGGTATATATATATATATATATATATATATATATATATATATATATATATATATATATATATATATATATATATATATATATATATATATATATATATATATATATATATATATATATATATACATTGGCGAAGGACTGAGAGAAGTGTCAACAGCCACAAAAACCAAGGAACGCAGCGGATTTTTTATATTTATTTATTTTGTGTTTTTCTTTTATGAATAACAATACTGAATATTTTATTGCTTAAAGATAACTGATTACAAAACGCGAAGAAAAATAACCACATTCCACCGCTAGATACCGAACCCTCGACCTCAGAATTACGCGTCCGGTTATCTACTAACTGAGCTAGCACGACGGCTACCAGATCTACTTTCAGGGGTATTTATGCTTACTAGTGACCTAACCTTGAAGGCGTTCATCAGCGCCACACGCGGGGGATGTTGTACGTCCGGTGTTACCGCTAGTGTGACGTGCAACCTCATCGAAAGGTGCCAGTGGAAGCTGTATGAGAATCCTCTTATGCTTCCTCTGGTATCAAGGCTGCCTGAGCCGAGGCCCTCGTTAAGCAATTAAGCAGAGAAGGGAAGGGGAAGGAGGGGCTCGTGACACATATGAAAGAAGCCAAGAGCCGCAGAGACCCAGGAACAACGTGGATTTTCATATATTTATTTATTTTGTGGAGGGGATTAATAGAGAATATTATTGTATATTTTATCGCTTAAAGATAATGGTTAGAAAAGCAGAAGAAAAAACAACCACATGCTGCCGGTGGGAACAGAACCCATGACCTGCTTAACAATAGCCTCAGTTCTGGCAGTCTTGATGCCACAGGAAGCATAAGAGCGTTCTCACACTGCTTCCACCCGCGCCGTTCGATGACGTTCTCCGTCACACGAGTGGTAACTCATGGATGTACTACGCCCGCCGCTTGTGAACGTGGCGCCGATCAACTCTCAAGGTTAGGTCACTTGTAAGCTTATATACCCTCGAAAGTAGATCTGACGGCCGTCGCCGTAGTTCCGGCGGATTCCATTTCCAGTTTTCGAGCAGGACGGTCGCGAAATGTCACGCTCCTCAGGAGCGGTTTCAGCGGTCCAGCCAGGCCGTGGTACTAGGGGTGTTGCCAACGGCGACCGGGAATATCAAGTGCTACTTCCTCAGCTACCAAGAAGTCGTGTTGTTTTCAGTACCGTTTTTTTCACAAGTAGATGTGCGGCACCGACCTGTATCGTGTGGAACATTTTCGAGATGCGCTGGCTGGCTTATCGCATCTGACAGAGTTAGTCGCCGTGGGGGCATATCAAATGAGCCATGTGTGGGTGTGACATTTAAAAGCTGGGATTGTGTGAAGAAAATACTCAGCGGGGGTAATATAATAGTGAAAGAGCGACGTTGTGTGGTCATCGACCCCAAAAATCAAGACATTCAGTTGAAGCTACACTGATGCTGTATAACGTGCCAGATGAAGACAAACTCCACGCCTTTTCACCACATGGAAAGGTCAGTGAAGTCCCAAGGGCACTGTGTCGAGTTCAAGGCGTCCGGGACAAAGGGTCGTCGACGCGACTGGCAACTCTTAGGCTCAAAACGGGCCTGTCGGTCGACGATTTGCCCCAGAAAGTACGCACTGGTGGACAGCAGGCATTTGTTTTTGTCACGAGGAGGGCTGCGCTTTGCCTTCAGCGCTTTGCCCTTTGCCTTCAGGCCATGTACGGCGGGCATGTCGTCTTCCGCGTTATGCAGACACGGCGAGTCTGAGTGTGTCAGAACGTACGCCAGTGTCATTGGACAAAGAGGGAAAGGGGGTGTTTCCCAACTGCTCATGGACGAGGCCGACGCAGAAGAAGCTCCAGGTGGCAACGACAGTGTGCCAAAGCTGCACCTGAACTGCCTCCTGAGAGAACCGATACGGAGAGAAAGCAGGAGGACATCGAGCATTTGGAAGCAGGTTCCAATGACCAAGAAGCTAAGCGTCGGTGAGCCGGAGGAAACAACCGAGGTTGAGGAGGGCCTCGTCGATATGCATGCCGTCGAGGCAAGCGGAAGCGAAGCAGCGGCTAAAAGGTCGCGCAAGAAAATGTTAAACGACCGCGAGCCCCTTTCTTTAAGCAACGATAAACCACAACGCAAAGCAGGGGGGGGGGGGGGGGGCGATGCCGAGTGTCACTAGGCCCGGAGCCTAACATCCTGCGGGACAGAGGACCGGCGGCACCACCACCCCCATAGACGCCGGGACCTGTGCCTCTAAGGGCTCCTAGGAGCTCTATTCCAAGCAATGGACGGAAGAACAGTGGTGTGCTCGCGCGGCGCCACCAAGATAGGAGACAGGAGACAGTGTTGGGCATGTAGTACGTCATGCTGCACGCAAAGAGTACCTCTGACTAATGCTACGCGTCACATGTGTGTCTCCACTGCACGATCTATTCCTGCTCTTAAATGAAGGCTAAAATGGAGAAAACACTAAGGACTGCACCATTAATGTTCGAGGTCTTTCAACAAGACGACGACAATACCAGCTCAGCCGCATCTGCCTAGACAATGAGCTTGACATTGTGGCTGTGCAAGAAACGAAGGTTGAGAGCCAGGAACAGACACATCGTATGGTTGCAGCGTTTACGGCGCATTATAATGTTTCCATTTGCCATGCTGTAGGTACATCTAGTGGTTGTGCCATCCTAACACGTAAATGCACTGGCAATTTTTAAGGAGCCTCTAACTTTCAGTGAAAATGGGCGTCTAGTTGTTTTAAATTTTCTTTTTTCAGGTTCGCAGTGGCGACTGATCTGTGTGCAAGCACGAAATGATGCGCAAGAGCGAATTATTTTTGAAAACCTTGAACCCGACAAGAAATGTAATAAGGCTGATATTCTTTTGGGTGACTAACTATGTCTGTTGTGTGGAAGATCGTGCGAACAATCACCATGTTAGAAATAAAAGCGCTGAACTTTTGGACACGCTAATCAATGTTTAAGATGTTGGCATGGTTTTATCGAAGGCGGTAAAACGGCAATGCACACATTTTCAGGGGAAAAGTCATGGGAGACTAGACCGAGCATATTTGTCACTGGATCTGACACCTCTTTGTAGCGGCTATTTCGTTACACCTGTATCCTTTAGTGACCACTGTATAGCCTCCTTTACGCTAGCGACGAGAACAAAGCATTTAAAATTTCATTAGCAACTGCTTAATTGGCAATTGCGAAACTTCTCAAAGATGACGCTTTTGTTAATAGTGCGAAAGAAAAGATTAACGAAGTCTTGACAAGGGAGCCCGCGCAGTACGCAGTCTCGTGGGAGGAACTAAAAATCCAAGTAAAAATGATGACTATTGAAAGGGGCACCATCCGACACTACAACGAAACGTAAAGGAAAAAGAGTTCAAGCTTGAATGGCTAGTAAGGATGGAAGGAGTGGAACCCGGCGCGTACACTAGCGGAGTAAGCCAAGTTAAAAACAAACTGGAACTGCTTGATGCGGAAAAATGCAAAGCAGCAGTGATTCCCGCACGCGCAGAAAGGTAGTAGCTGGGGGAAAGCCCAAATAGACGGGCGTTGGGCGATGAAAAACGATACTCTACGAAGAAGGAAATCAAACAAATATCTTATCAAAATGAAATTAGCTCTGATAGCGCGGTAATTGTAAGGGCATTCGTCGAACACTATAGGTACCTTTTGGGCGGCGCAAAACATGTGCAAAGTTGGCTTGAAGGAGAGTTTCTTGCTGACATGACAAAGTTTATTTATTTATTTATTTAACAATACTGTCAACCCTCGTGTGAGGGTCCTTACAGAGAGGGTATAAAAATTTCATAGAAAAACAGCACTATTCACAAGCATTGAATACATCAGCATGACACGGTACATCATTCAGTCAAGCATCAAATGGTACTTTCAAGCAGGTGGTTATCCAGAGATCGTTCGAATGCATGCACATCACTCTGTTTCACAACACTCATTGGCAAATCATTCCACATTTCAACTGCATGAGGGAAGAAGGAATGTTTGAAAGTTTCACTACGGGCGTTGTAAGGCTGAATTACCTGACCATGATTTGTTCTAGAGCTGCGTTTGCCTGGTGCTTGTATGTATGTTTCCTTCTGAATATTTATCTGTCCTTGGAGCATCTGGAACAATAACTTCAGCCGATTTTTTTGTCGTCGTGTTTCTAATAAATCCAGGTTACAGGAAGAGAGCATATCCGCAACTGAGTCTGTCCTTCGATATCGGCAGCAAATAAAGCGTACTGCGTACCTCTGAACTCTTTCTAATTGTTTCTTTAAATAATTCTGTTTAGGACTCCATACTACTGACGCATACTCAAGGACTGGCCTCACAAAAGCTTTATATGCAATTAGTCTTACATCCCGTGTAGCATGCTCCAATTTTTTTCTCAGAAAATATAACTTCTGGTATGCTTTAGAACAAACCTCTTCTATATGTGTGCCCCAATTTAAGTTTTGTGTTATTGTCATTCCTAGGTACTTAAACTGAGTTACATTTACCAAACATTTGTCACCAATGACATATGGGAACAAAAGAACAGACTTCTTCGTTGTAATGTGCGTGTATGTTGATTTCGAATAATTTATTTCCATGTTCCATTTTTTGCACCATTCGCTTAAAGCCTGTAAAGAGTTGTTAATTCTAAGCTGGTCGTCCTTGTTTCTAACTGTAGAATAAATTAAACAGTCATCTGCAAATAGCTTTAGTCGTACATTTGGTTCCAGAACAGCAGAGATATCATTAATATAGACTAAAAATAACAATGGTCCCAGAACAGAACCCTGCGGAACTCCTGAAAGTACTGCTAGTGGGCTGGACACATGACCATCCACTTTGACCACTTGGTTACGATTTGTTAAATAAGCTTTAATCCATTTCACAATATTCAAATTAATTCCAGCTCTTTCCAGTTTAAAAACTAATTTATTGTGCGGCACTTTGTCAAAAGCTTTGGCAAAGTCTACAGCGATTACGTCAATCTGCTGCTTCCCATCAATCGTCATTGCAAAATCATGAATTGTCTCTACAAGTTGTGTAGTGGTGGAAAGGCCTGCTCTGAATCCGTGTTGGTGAGGGTAAAGTAAACCGTTTGTTTCTAGGTGATGAAAGATGTGCTTCGCTATAATATGTTCCATAAGTTTACAAGAAATCGATGTAAGAGATATTGGGCGGTAGTTATTTACAAGTTCTCGGTTTCCCCCTTTAAACACCGGAATTACTAGTGCATTGCGCCAATCTTGTGGTACACAATGGGTGTGCAAAGATTTTTGAAAAATAAGTATAAGGTATCTCGACGCCCACTCGGCATATCTTCGGAGAAACTGGGTTGGTATGTTGTCTGGTCCATTGGCCTTCTTAGCATCCAAATTGAGGAGCTGCTGAAATACACCCTCCTGCGTAATTATGACGTCATTCATTTGGCTAGGCAACAGGTGTTCTGCACTAACGTCTATGTCATCTTGGGTTGCAGTGAATACCGACTGGAAAAAGTGATTAAAGTAATCTACTATATGCTCCTTCTTTATCAGTACCTTATTTTCGTGCTTAATCTCCTGTATTCTCTCCTTCCTATCACTAAAGTATCGCCAGAACTTTTGCGGCGACGTTCTGAGGAAGCGGCGCAGCGTTTCATCGAAGAACTTTTTTTTAGCTTCTTTCAGCGCTTGCTTCAGCTCAGCACGAAGTCGCAAAATTGGGATACGTTTATTTTTCTTTTTACGTAGTCTTTTTATTTTACGTTTCATATGAATTATGTCCCTGGTGATCCAGGGGCTTCGGTGCTTCGTCTTTTTAACACGAGTTGGAATATATCTGTCAACGCAGTGTTGTATAATTTTCTTAAATTGCTGCCACAACTCTTCTACCGTTATGGAATCATAGACAGTTTCAAAATCATCAAAGGCAGATTCCAGGTAGTCAAGAATGGAGGTGTCGTCCGCTCGCCCATAATCTTTAACGCGCACAGGGATATAAGGCCTTGAGCACTCACTGGCTGCAAGTGGTATGGCAACAACAATCATCTTGTGGTCAGAGACGCCATCTTCAACGTTAACAATGTGTTCTTTTATGTTATTTGACAGGAACACCAAGTCCAATAATGACCGCGAATTTGGCGTTATTCTTGTATCTTCTTGCACAATTTGTTTTAGGTTATACGCGAACAAAATTTCTAATAGTTTCTCTCCGTTACACGAATCAGGACCAACAGAACATAGCCGTTGCCAATTAATTTGTGGTAGGTTAAAATCGCCGGTCATTATTAGTCTCGTGTTCGTTTTGACATTCGCACATAAAAAAGTGTCTAGTTCATCTAGGAACTCAGGTGAAGCAGAGGGTGCGCGGTACACAGCTCCGTAATGTAAGTAACGTTATAAAACTTTATCTTGCACCAAACTGTTTCAGCAACATTGCATTCCATTATTACTGCAGATAAAGAGTTTTTTACGATGATACAAACGCCCCCGCCACGTGTGTCCCTGTCTTTCCTAAACATTATATAGTCCGGAGGAACAATGCAGTCAGCAGATATATTGTTATTCAACCAGGTTTCTGTTATTATTACAACATGCGGACTTTGTGAAAGGAGCAAGTATTCTAATTCTGTAGTCTTATTTACAATGCTTCGCGCGTTGAGACTTAAAAGGCGTAGCTATATCTGCGATGTGTCCGACGCTGCACTCTTGATTGAGGTATCAAGTTAGATGATGAAACTAAAGCGAGCCTAGAAGGTGCTTTAAGCACGGACGAAATCGTGATGGCGGTAAAGGAATTATCTGCACGCAAGTCACCCGGGCATGATGGCTTAAGTACAGCCTTTTACAAGGCCTTTGCACCTGAACTGTCAGCGATCTTACAGCGTGTGCACGCAGAAGCGTACGAGGAAAATAGACTGCCCCCTTTTTTTTAGTACAACTCACAGGGTACAAATACCAGTAAACTGAAGACCCAAAGAAGCTCATGTCGGCTGAGTCATATGGGCCAATTACATTAACAAACACTGATTATAAGATTTTAATTAAAGTTGTGGCAAAGAAATCAAAAGCAGTAATTATATTGTGACGGCTTGACGTACAGGCCGGCGGCGAGAACAGGTGAAGAAGGAGAGCACAGAACAAACAGGCAGGTCCACCAACAGCATCGTCGTCGTCGGCGCGCGGCGATCGCTCCTTGTCTTTTTCTTCCACTCGCGACACTACCTTCCCCTATGAAGAAGCATCGTCTCGATGCTAACACTAAAGCAAAAGCACACGACGGAAAACCACACAAGCGCCCAGCAACCCCTGATGGCCAGTGTAAAAGGGAGTGGGAAAATGAGTTCGGGGGCAAGCGATCATCGCGCGTAATCCGGCTTAAGCGGCACTACGTGCACTATTTCAGGGCGGGGTGAACGACGTGATGACGGTCGGGTTCCTTCGGGCAGCACCTCGTAATTAAGTTCACCGAGGCGGCAAGCAACTGTATACGGGCCGAAGTAGCGCTTCATGAGTTTTTCGGAGAGACCTCAACAGCGTACCGGCGTCCACACCCAGACCTTGTCTCCAGGGTAAAAATGGACATCGCGTCGACGGAGATTGTACCGACGAGCGTCGGCATGTTGTGGATGTTGGGTACGGAGTCTAGCGAGTTATCGAGCTTCTTCCGCGCGCTCGCAGACTAGTCGGGCATCATCGGCTACGTCGACAGGCGGCTCGTGCGGTAGCATAGCGTCAAGCATCGTGGTGACCTGTCTTCCATGGACCAGCTGGAAAGGGGACATACCTGTCGTCTCCTGGACAGCGGTATTATGAGCGAATGTAAAGTATGGCAGTACCGCGTCCCAACTGCGATGAGCGACATCCACGTACATGGCGATCATGTCGGCCATGGTCTTGTTCAGCCGCTCCGTCAGCCCATTCGTTTGCGGATGGTACGCAGTAGTTCTGCGGTGGCTGATGCAGCTGAGACGGAGGATCTCCTGTGTGAGCTTGGCCAGAAACGCGGCACCCCGGTCAGTGATCAAAACGGCAGGGGCACCGTGACGGAGCACAATGCACTCAATAAAAAATTGGGCTGCCTCAACAGCTGTCACCGATGAAGTGCTCGGTACTCCGCGTATCGTTTAGGTAGTCCCTCGCTATGATAACGTACCTGTTGCCCCACTGCGACGTTGGAAATGAACCAAGAAAATCCATTCCGACAGTGTGGAACGGAACAGGCGGTGGTTCGAGTGGTCGGAGAAGGCCAGCTGGTCGTATGGGCGGTGTTTTGCGCCTTTGACACTCTCGACAAAATCTTATGTAGTGATGGACGTACTTAGGAAGTGTCGGCCAGTAGTACCGTTCTCAATTACGCGAAAGTGTCCGGCTGTGACCAGCTGTAGGATCGTCGTGGCAAGCTTGGGCGACCTCGGCGCGCAGGTCTTCCGGCACAACAAGGAGCCACGACCTCGGGCTGCTGTCGAAGTTCTATTTGTACAATACACCGTGCATTATCTTGAACGTCGGCAGCATGCGCTGGAAAACGCGATGCACCGCAGCTTCGTGGCCTTCCAAGTGCGCCATCAGCTGACCAATCTGAGGATCACTGTGTTGCCGAGCAGCCATATCTGCCGACTCCAATGCCCCAAGAAAGCAGTCCTCTTCGTCATTTTCGCCTCCCGGTGCCGGCTCCACGGGGGCTCGAGACAAGCAGTCAGCATCATGATGTTTGCGACCGGACTTGTAGGTGATGGTGACCTCGTACTCCTGTAGCCGAAGGCTCCACCGAGCAAGGCGGCCTGCTGGATCCTTAGTGTCGCGAATGGAGGAAAAATACAAGGAGCGATTACCGCGCACCTCCACCAAATGTCACGGCTTGACGTATAGGCCGGCGGCGAGAACAGGTGAAAGCAGGGGCACAAAGGCAGGCAGGTCTGCCAGCAACAACGTCGTCGTCGGCGCGCGGCAATCGCTCCTTGTGTTTTTCTTCCACTCGCGACAACATGTCTTGTGGGGCCTCATAAAACATGCGGAATCAAGCGCTGCACGATCACAACTAATGCTCATATTGCGAGAAGTGTGTTAGAGGGCTGAGATGCGTTCGCAGGCCGAGTTCCTTTGCTGCAGCTTGACCTGACGAATGCTTCTGACAAGCAAGGTGTGTTGCTGGGCGAGTTGGTTGGGATTCATCTTGAGAAAAAACAGCGCTTGCAGACAAAGGACCAGAACAAGACCAGACCAACCAACTCGCCCAGCAACACACCTTGCTAAAGTTCATTTCTAATACAAGGGGCTCTTTTTTCTCGTTCTGTGTCGATCCGTGCCATCTTGTCTCGTTACAGCGCAGTTGTGTGTCCTTCTTGTTCTGGTCCTTTGTCTGCAAGCGCTGTTTTTTCTCTTCTGACAAGGTCTCGCATGAAATAATGTTTAAGGTGAAAGACATCAATATCGGTAACGTTATTACTGAAACTGTCAGGATGTCTTACTGTGACTGTACAACATGTATTGTATAAACAGGACGCCTAGTGAAGTTGTTCCAGTTCAATCATCACTGAGGTAAGGCCGCCCACTCTCCCCACTGTTGTTTACCTTTTACCTTCAACCCTTTTGTGTTGCTCTGTTCTGCCATGCAAGCATTAATGGCTTCCAACTGCAGTCATCAGAAGTTAAAATGTTGGCTTACGCTGATGATATCGCTGTATTTTGTGAGGACAGAAGTAGTGTCCTTTACACAATTGCTAACGTTCTTTATCAGAACCACTTCCAAACGTTCGCGTGTAGTGACACTACTGCCTCTGCCAAGAATCTGTGTTTCATGAAGATATTGTAGACTTTTGCAATCTCTGCAATGTTCAGGCAAATCTGTCCTACTATCCTTATCTCCTGATGAACGCTCATGGTCACGTGCACGATTGCTTACGCAGTGCCCTGTCTGGCCTATATAGGCATTTCCATATGGTAGTGGAATTTTGTAAACCACTTCTGTCACATATTTTACAGAGGGCTTCAGGTGACTTTTTTCCACACCATCATAGAGTCATGGGGACCTTTGAAAAACAACTTTCAGGATTGGACGCTGCAGGCTACACCTGTGTGATTGGGATGCCGGTAAATGAATCTTTGTACCAGAAGTTAAAAGGAAAAGCGTGCAAAAGGACTACAAACAGTGCTACGAAACCTGTTGTGATGCCTTACGTGCACAAGATCGCGCACAACCTGAAGAAAGTGGCCAGCAGGTACGAAGTACCGACGATGTTAGCGCCAGAGCGGCTTGGCCAGCAGTGCTCTCATGCACGGCAAGGCATAGAGAAAAAGTGGTTGTGGAAAAAGGCACCTGAAGCCCTTTGTAAAATGCGCGAAAGGAGTGGTTTACGAAATACCACTGACATGTAGAAAGGCCTACATAAGCCAGACAGGGCGCTGCGTAAACGATGCCGCAGGTGAGCATGAGCGTTCGTTGAGTGATAAGGATAGCAGGACAAGCTTGTCTGTACATTGCAGAGATTTCAAATGTCTACCTTGTCTTCAGATTCATGAGACACATATTCTTGCAGGGGCAGTAGTGTCATTGCGCGCAAAATTTTTGAAGTGTTTCTAATAAAGAACGATAGCAGTGGCGTAAGTGATGCGTCAGTAAGCTAGTACAATAAAAAGTTCGCATTTTTGAGCTCTGTCTTTTACGGTATGATGAGTGCACACGTGTATCAGGGCTTGTCGTGAATGCATCTTGCTCACATGCGAGGTTTTTTACCAGCTCGGCCCCTGAATAAGTCAGTTCATATTTTGCTCTCGTCATGTGCTTGTGTTATTCTCTTATGTGTCGTAGATTTAGCGCAGTATAACATGGCTTATGTTATTTTTAAATTTTCACACTGAGAAAGAGCATTAATGAAAGCCACGGCACCATCACCTCTTTTCCGAGGTCAGAGGCCTACGAAAATGTACAATGCGCCACTGACTGCGTCGTCTCAGGTCACATCCCTTTTTGCATGCCACGATTGTGTCGTTGCTTCTACTTCCAGTTTGTCTCATCTTCTGGTAGCGCGAACGCCACGTAGCCTCTTTTCCCCCTTTTCTTCATTTTAACAATGCCACCAGGCCGTAATTTTGACCGTCAAAGACAATTCATTCATGCGCTGTGCTGTTATCTCGTACTGTTGTTTGGCCTGTGAAGGAATGCGGCACCACTGGATATTCCTCGCATCCTTCTTCCTCTTCTGATTGACGTACACAGCAGGAACTAAGCGCCACCTTAGGTCGAATCGCACGCAATATGACGATGAGCGCCTGACCGTGTGATCAACCCCAAGCCGTTTACTGCTCCAAGTTTGCAGCCTGCCCAGGCACGCTTATCTCCAGTGGTCGCTCCAGTCACTTCATAGCCACCCATCAAAATGCCGTATTTTTTCTTAATTCACTTTACCGGCTGATTCTGATGTCAGAGCCTTTTGAACATTTGTAAATGGCTGCTACATGCATACAGGCCTCCATAATCATGTGCGAGCATGGACACGCTATTGTCTTGCTTGCCAGCGCTGGAAAGTCTATTGGCATACCTACTGACCCATGTACCTTTTCGTCCTCAAAGTGAACGCTTCTGAAAAGTTCGCCTCATTACGAACAGTGCCCTTTCTTCATTAAAAGAATAATGCTATGTGGTCCCAATGGTTCACCGCTTTCGTAGATGGGCAAACCTCGTGGCGGCTCAAAAGACCAAGGCAGAAAATGCGGCTTACTACATCTCTGTGAGCACGTCTATATTGCATTTTGACGCTGTAACCGAATGTATCAGCGGTAGACGCCGGCAGTGGGTGCAGGCACATTGATGACAGCTTTCGATTGCTCTCAAAATGCAGCAGACCAAAACAACTGCTTGCCACCCGCTAATGAACACACATGTCGAAGGTTTCCAGATGAAGATTAACGCAGCATCATGGCATATGATAACTCGGTACCCTCACTTGACTTCCTCTTGTATTTTGTGTGTTCCTGTGGCATTCAAAGTCTACATACAATAGGCGCCAGTTTAAATTTTATAGCACCACTATCGGACAATCCGCTCAGCCCGCCCCTCTCCTCTCAGCACCCTTGGATATGCGGACCCTCCGCCCGCGGCCGCAACAACTGACCCGTGCTTCTACATGCGTGTAACGCTGCCAAAAGAGTGCAGGATACCCTTTACATTTAAGGAATTAAAATACCAATATTATGTCTTCCTGTGGATTGACGGCACGTGGCGGTCTCTACAGACTCCATATTGTCACTTGTTGGTGGAGGCTGTCGAGCAAAGTAGAAATCTGAAGGCTTTCAAAGGAAACTGCTTGCTAGGTGAATTTCTAGCCCCGGAAAAAACTCATCTCGGTGACGACGATAGCAAGAAATGCTTTCGGCGGTCGGCAAAGATCCCGCTGATGGTTCCATTCGGCCGCGTCCAGTTAAAGATGGAAAATAACTTTTTAGTACGGTCCTCAATGCGCCTATCACAGTCTCCAACATCGAATTATTAGTTTTATTTTTTAAATTTATCCAAATAAATCTCGTCACCTCTGGATTCAAAAACAAAAGTGGTAAAGCAGCATGAAGGCGGCTTCGAGCATGAACAAATACTCCGTAGATTTACCTAATCACCGCGCCCTTAAGTAAGAATCGAGCTGATACTTAGAATGGTAACAAAAAATAACCATTTAAAACCCACACCATTTCAGCATGTACAAAAATACAAGCAAGATATGCACTGAAAAACGCAAAGATTACCCCAGTAGTGCTAACGGGGCTCTCAATTGCGGGCCCTTGTGGGCCCGGGCTAGGCTGCCCATGTGGTCAACGTGGGATATTTGCGGGATTTGCAACTCGACATCGCGCGGGACCCACAAGCCAGCACAAGGGGCTAAAGTGGCACTGCAGGGGGGACCCACATTTGCAATCCGTGCCAGGCCCACATGAGCTAAGCCATGCCAGGCCCACGTGAGTTACCCATGCAAGGCCTACGTGGGCTAACCAATGTCTGGCCCACGTGTCTTAACCCATGCCTGGCTTACGTGGGCTAACCCATGTCTGGCCCCCAGGCAAAACAACCCACTTTTGCTTGTCAACCGGTTTTGCATGGGACGATCGGTCCACTGCCCCATTTCTTCTCCCGATTCGAGACGCCGATTGCTACACGTTGCAGGCATTCCTCCCTCGATTATAGCCCCCTCGGTGCGTGCTATCGTTTGCCCATTGGACCAGAAACACGAACTCTGATGCCGGCCTGGAGAAGTCTGTTGAACCGTCGCAGGTATTAAGCGGCAGCATATGTTGTTCGTTCTGCTGAAATCCCGGCTTCCCCCGTCATCAGACGTTGGTCAGAAAAAATCCCCCAGTTCCTCTAACCAGAAAATAGAAAAAGAAAATAGCGATCATTTGGTTTTGAACCCAGCTCTACTGCATCAGCTGAGCATACAACGCTGTTTACCTTCAATACAACGCATGTCACGAAGGGGTTCTTTTTTTTATTGCCCATAGGCACCCAGTGAATGCCTTGTCGGGTGTATGACTTAGTAACCTGTGTTTGGGATGTGTTCTGAATTTACAGTAACGAAAAAAAAAAACAAATATTAGTATGTTAAATATGCGTCAGAAACTGCGCGGAATTAAAAGGACCTGTTGTAGTGCTTCATTGTACTGAAACAGATGGTGTGTATGAGTATGAAGTGGTGTAGTATGCCGTGCACTGTAACCTAGCTAGTGAATGATGATTGGTAATTGATAATTGTGATTGTAATCGATGACCGTGATCAGTAATGTGATTGCGGATTGTTAATCGCTAAGAAACAAGAAATAAAAGGGAAAAAAAGAGGAAAAGGTGCTACCGAGAATCTCACGGAGCGGAAGTAGTACGTCACATGACTTAAAAAGAGGTAATGCACACAAAATAAGACAAGACGAATGAGAATACACGGAGAAGTCAGGCGTCACATGACGTCTGGCCCTGTGCATTGGCATTGCTCAGTATTTTGAATGTACCTCACCCCTTTGGTATTTGAATCAATAACGTTTTGCAAATCTGTACCGTAACGTTTTTCCATCACTTGTGTATGAAGAGGTTGCTACTGTAAATTTGAGCTCGGACGATTCCAATGCTTGCACGCTCATCCTTCTTTATTTGCCGCACATTCCGCAGGATCGATGCGAGATGCTTGTTCAGAGCCTTAAGCCACTCCCTCTCAGGACGCTTCTCGCTGAATGCTCTCGCAAGTATACACCATATCGCTCTGTAAAGAATGAATACAAACTGAAAACTAATTCTAGTCTCGTTATCATGAAGGGCAAGAAATTTCGGTATGCAACTTAAAGAAACATTTGCAGTATTTTCTCCCTCTAGGCTGTATAATCTACGAATGGCGGGTTAAGAAAAGACGCTGAACAGTTCGAAAGTGTCTGTTGACACCGAGCGTATAACCGAGGCAGAGACAGCAGACTGATTTCAAGTGCGCACATATGTGCAAGCACGACCACGTAGCCGTCATAAAATCCTTCTTCCTCATCGTGGCCTTCACCGCTTCAACATCAGTAAATGTTTTGCTCACCACTCACGTCTTTCGGAACGAAGTCCGTCATCACTCAAACAGGGAGGCTAGGGTTATGCCATTATTGCACTGGTACTACGCGTAAGCTGGCGTCGTCAGCTTCGATCGTGGATTGATCAAGCAAACGCGGTGAAATGCGCAAAACACTGTTTGACACAAAGTAAACAAGGACGAATGAGTGCCAGCGCGTGTATTCGCGGCTCCCTTCGTCGCCTCACACTCAACTCAACCGCAGGAGAGAAGTAAAACTTGTCCCAAAACAACGCGCGAAAGGCGAAGGAGTACTTCTGCGCGACGTCAACGCGCAGTGGCGGTACACAGTGAAGAATTATTAGAAAGCAAGCCTCCTGGCCCCATCATGGAAGCGACTGTGGGTGGATGGGGGGGGGGGGGGGGCTTAAAATGTTCGGTAGTGGGTTGTAGAGTGAGCACGTTCCCGCCATTTAGGGGAAGGTGGCTGGGAGGGACAAGACAGAGACACGCAGGAGCCGTCGGGGATCGAGCAAAGCCCGATAGAAAAACCAGAAAAAAGCAGGTTTTTTTTTGTTGCGAACTGACCCAGGTAAAGTGGTGAGGCGAACGAAAAAAGCTTGAAAAACAATTTGCGCAAAGGCGTGCCACTCGTTTGACATTTCTGCGCGTTTTTTTTTTTCTTTTTTTTGTGTTCTCTCGAGCGCTGTATCTCTTCGCTAGCCCGAAGCGTCCCCCTTTAGGGAACACTTATGCTGCCGGTTCCGTTGAGTTAGGCTGTTCTCGCTCATCGATAGAAAGATTTTCGACAATTTGTGATTACTATCTCTTCCTTAGAAGGTGAAGGGTGGTGCAGTTTCAGATGGTGCGTGCTGCACTTGGACAAGCTGCGTGATCAACTGGCGGAGGAGCGAAAAGGATGCCTGCAAGTAAGCCAAGAATTTGCTCTGTCTTCATCGACGCGTCGCTACAGACGGCGGCGAGCGGACGTCAAGAAAGCTGCAGCAATGAGCGACGACACTAAAATGGCTTCTGCAGCATATGGCACACTATAAGGGATGCCGTAGTGAAGGGCTCCGGAAATTTTGACCACCTGGAGTTCTTTAACGTGCGCTGGCATCGAACACTACACGGCCTCTAGAATATCGCCTCTATCGAAATTCGACCGCTGCGGCTGGATTCAACCAGCGTCTTTCGGATCAGCAGCCTAGCGCCATGACCACTGAGCCACCACGGCGGCTAGTTGTGAAGGCAATGCTCCACATGTTGAATGGAGAGAACGAAAGCGCTTGTGGTGCTGTCATCAGTGAATTACACTGAAAGAAGGAAGAAACATTATGCTCGCAGCTTTCTCCGCGGCGACCGTAGTAGAGCAGAAAAAATGCAGTGCGATATGTGCAAAAGCACCAAAAAAACTCCAGGTAAGGAAGCCCCAGTAGCACAAGGTGGCGGGCCCATGCGGGTCCGACATGGGCATTGAGGGCTGGTGGCTGCCTGCAGTAAACCTACACGGGTCCCCCGTGGGTGCAGTGCTGGCACAAAACGCTTGGGCTGCCCACTTTATGCCTGAGTGTGACCCTCGTCGGCTAGGCATCGGCTTAAACAGACTAGGCAACCCACCTAGGTCGCACTGTAGATACATGCATGCAAAGTGCGCGTAATCCCAGCTGAAGTGCAGGTAACCCCAAAAGAGACTGTCCGTACGTCATTCTGAGGGAGCCGCACTGATTATGTGTGAGAAAAGTGCTATTATTCCCCTCTTCAGCCAACACCGGTCCCGCGTAGAAAATACAGAGGCTAAACATTGAGCTTCACAGTGGCGAAGCGTTACAGGCATGCAGTTTTGGCTATCTGAGCAACACCTGCGATGGTCCCGCATGGGCTGGGCATGGGCACATTTGCCATTCCTTTGTCTTCTCCGCCTATATCCTAAATCGGTTATGAATGGGCTAAGCATAGGCTTCATGAAGTTCGTGTGCATAAAAGATGGGGCAAAATCATGGAGAAGTGCAGGCAACCCATTAGAGGCTGCCCGTGCAGCAGCCTGACGTAGCTAATTAGGTTGTGTGTGGGCTAACTCCAGTATCCCCGCCCGTAACCTACATGACTCCTGCATACAAAATACATGGGCTGGACATGGGCATATTTGCCATTCCCACATCTTCCCCGCCTGTATCCGTCATATCTGGTAGAAAAGGGCTAAGCATGGGCTGCGCAGTGGCGAAATACACAGTTTGTGCATTAAAGACGCGGGCAACATAACGGTGAATTGCTGGCAACCGCAATAGGGGCTTCGCGTGCAGCACTATGGCAAAGCCAAGGCGGTTTTGTGTGGGCAAACAGCCAGTATATTTCCGCCTGCAGCCTTCGCAAGTCCTACGCAGATTACTTTGGGCTTCACGATGCCGAAACGTCATGCGCCATTATCGAGTTGCTGGGCAACACCTGTCGGCAGTCCCACGTACATTAGTTGTAGACAGTAAGAGTTGACATTCTCATATTCAGGTTTCGTGCATATCCTACATCGGACGCGAAAGGGCTAAGCGTGCCCAAATAGCAAGACCTTCCATGGTTTGCTCTCATGAAGAGCTGCTGTCTCAGGTCATAAAAAAAAAACTGGCTATTAGGCAAAGATAAGGGCTGAAGACGGACTCTTCTGACGCACCTCAGCTTAACGGCTTGGGGGCTAACCGATTGACTAGAACGACTGCACATTGAGTGCAATTAGCAAGAAACCGTTCTAAACATCTTATAAAATGAAGGTGTGAATTTGGGAGGGAAATTTTAACAAGCGGTGATGAGATACTTTATCGAATGATTTAGCGTAATACAAAAAGTAATGCCAGCCTGGGCGTAAAAATCAAAATTTTTCAGGCAGGCCATGCAAACAAAGTGCGATCTTTATTTCATAAAAAAGTCCTGTCTGAAACCCTGCCTGAGAATATTGGAAAAGTTAGTTTTATGTAAAAAGTTCATCATCTGTACTATATGACGTGCTCCATTATTTTTCAACGCGCGCTTGATACTCAAAAGGGAAACCAGTGTACAGCCTAGTCACAACTTCTCGAACACATTGCTATCATTTATTTATTTATGTATTTATTTATTTATTTATTTATTTATTTATTTATTTGTTTGTTTGTTTGTTTATTTATTTATTCAAGGTACCTACAGCGCCTTGAGAGGCATTATTGTAGGGTGGGGGGGAAAGTACATTAACAGTAAAATTCAATACAGCACAAGAGAACAAAACAGAAAGAAAAGTTACAGAAAAATGTTAAAAATTTCCAAAAAGATAAAAGCATTCTGATTGCGCCCGACACGCAGAACCAACACTGATAACAGCATAATCAGATTATTGCATGGTCAATTGCGGCCTGGAAATTCTCGCTCTCAAACACTTCATTAGGCAGGTTCCAGTCACTTATTGTGTTGGGAAAAAATGAATATTTAAATGTATTAATCCGGCAGTTATACCCCCTAATTTTCATGGTATTGTCCCTTCTACACGCCACCATCATCCTAATTCTCTGACGCCGTATTTTGCACGAACAGATTTATTCGAGTTTTCATTTTTTCCTCGCACAGTAACGGACTGGAATGATTCTTTATTGCCTTTCGCCATACTTTGATGTTTACTAACTTTGTTATTATTGTTTTGTTTTTCATTTTACCCACCCTGCTTGGACCTGTATAAGGTTTGCAGTATTCAATAAAGAAAGAAAGAAATAAAGAACTGTCGTAGCTGTTTTACTCGGATATGCTTCAGCAGCAGTCTCTGCTAAGCCTTAAAGACACAGGCTGCGCGCATAAAGGTGTTTTTACATAAAAAAAATTGTCCACGACTATGATATTCCGAACACGTTATTTAAGCGCAGCTCATCAGCTGTTTCGGCTTTTTGATAGATTGAGGCAAATAATTCGAGCAAGACATGCATGTACAATTACAGACAACCTGTTATTTCTCTCACGTGTTCCTTCTTCAAGAAACACTGCACTAACAGTTTTTGATTGTCATGAAAGAAGCTTTGTGGACAGAGAAATGGATGGATATATGCTCGACTTGCTGCAACAATGCCTGGTTATCAAATACGAGGTCTGCGCAAGTATTTCGCGAAGATTTCACAGCTTTGGGAGTCGTTATGAGCTACGGGAACGGGATGTTCTCCCGCAAAGTGGTAAGACATTGCTGTTTGTCTTTAAATCTACATCAAAGTCCCCACCCACCCTGCCACGCTGGCAGGTGGCAGCGTTTCTCGCACAACGTTGCTATGCCAATGCGTGCAGCGCACATCTGTCACTACTGGCACATCTGGCACATCTGTCCACTGTTCCAAGAGGGCGCTTTCCCTCTGGTTCAGGCGTCCACCGAGATGTGTGACACCGATACTGGGCATCTCCTTTCCTGAAAAACCAATTTACAAGTTTTACTCCCTGCTTCCCAAGCCCGCGCTCTATTGGTTTCGCAGCTGCGGGAGAGATACTGCGCATTTTCTTTCTTCAAAAAAAATAGCAAAGACAGTTTGGAAATTCTCTAAAGGCGAAAGCCTTGTGGTCAACCCACTGCCGCTTCCCTGGACCGCTTGGCGCGGAATCACAGGGCCGCTTCGGAGTCCTGCGTCTTACTCAGAAGACTGCAACGAGACGTCTGAGGAAGGAGCGGCGATGCAGCTGCCACCGCCGACGCGCGCGCGCTCGTTCTACCGCTGCTCTGAGACGTCACGGCTGCTATGCACAGCTACGCCCCCCCACCGGCGCGCCGGTTGCTCAGGAGGATAGGAGGTTGCGCTTTTACTTTCTCCTTTCCAAGGTTCTACTCCATTGCTTTCGCAAGGGGTGTCCACTGCTGGTTACAACGGACAATGGCGACGGCGACGCAGCGAAACGCAGAACTGGACGCATAAGAGCTGCGCTCTAAAATGTCGTCAAGCTACGTGTGTATTGGCTTACAGTGTTTCGTAGCCGGCACTGCCAAGATAGTGGCGATGTTCACTCGAGGCCTCCTGCGCAGTCTTCTTTCCTCTCTGCCACCAGGGTTCTATGGTCTCGCCTTTGTGCCGAGCCCGGCGATACTGCGCGGGGTGGCGTCGAGGGCACTGTGGCGCGGCGACTACCAGCAGTTTGACACTTCACAGCGCCGCTTCGCAGACCCACAGCATAAAATCCATTAATAACAGCAACGAGGTATATCTTTCACATGTAGCACGCAACTCACGAACGTATACGCATTTCCAAATGCGTAGTACACATATCGCAGCACTCTAAGTCGCCGATTACTCCGAAGCCACAGAGCATTTCTTGAACAGCGCCTTGGCCGGCACGCTGATAGCGATGGCGCTCTTCTTCACCGCTGTGTTGGCCAGGAATAGCACACACCCTCCTGATAATGCTCTCGAGTGTATAATGATGGCTTTGAATACTAGCAAAAATGTCTCGGCAGCAGCTTCAGTTTCCTCATGAGAGGACAGTTTAGTTTCCTGGATGGCTGCCACACTCACTCTTCATTCATTTAAAAGATGCCGTAACTGACGTTGCCTACAACGATTACGCAAACCCCTAACGTTAAGCATAGCGACAATACGACGCTCGCCATTTTTGGGCCCCTCTTATTGGACACTATCCCCTAGAATGGGGTGACCCACCTAAAATTCGGCGGTCTGTAGGGCAGACATTGCCCTTCGTTTTGAAGCACGAATACACCACTGGTTTAAGTGCGACACACTGTTGCGCTGTGCATTGCACATCTACTTCGTTAACTTGTAGTACTACCAATATAGTAGCACTACAAATACTGCCATGCTGTCTAATATTAGTAGTATACTAATGCTACTATCAAGAGATGCAGTGATGGCATATAGCCAGAGTATCCGCCTTGAGTGCAAGAATATTTCGGCTCGAAATCCGATGTCGCGCAATTGTCCTTTGGGTAATAAAAAAAACTGCGCTTGTCAATCGAACTGCCTAATTAGGCCTGAGGTGCGGCCTCACCTTGGTGAACAGAAGAGAAAATGCATTCCCTCTGCATAACAGGATTAGGCTGCCCTGGTGTAGCACTTGGCAACAACCTCCTATATGTACAAACCAATTAACCCTCGGCCTTCAGTCCCCAGCGGCTGCGGACAACTGGCGAAGGCGGGGGTCAGACCGGTGACGCAGTGGAAGGTGCGAAGAATCTCTGGTTCCGGACAGGCCGCCCTTGTAATCTTAACGCTAGAACCTGATCCAGTGAGGCAAGTCTAGCAGTGCTGTCAGAGGAAGCAGAGTCTATTAAATGGGATATCACACGGCTCGGTGAGGTTAGGAGGACATACGAAGCATATAGTGTGTTCGAGAGCGGGCACGTAGTAGGCTATCGTTGATTAGCGGACAGGCGAGAACAAGGTGTGGGATTCCTCATCAATCAGGATATAACTGGCAACTTAGAGGAATTCTAAAGCATTAAAGAGAGAGTGGCAACTATAGTAATTAGACTTATTAAGAGGTACAAAGTGATGGTAGTACAGGCATTCGCGCCTAAATTTACCCACGATGACCATATCATAGAAAGCTTCTATGCGGACGTGGAATCGGCTGTGAGCAAAGTAAAAGCATAGTACACTGTACTGATCGGTGACATCAATGCCAAAGTAGAGAAGAAACATGCCAGGGAGCAGGCAGTGGGCGACTATGGCATAAGATCAAGGAATAGAAGGGCGGAGTTGTTAGTAGAGTTCGCATAGAGAAATAATCGGTGTGACTAAAAGCAAAGAGATTTTAAACTATGCGCTCATCCTGGCATCGTGCAGGACGTGGAGGTCCTCGTAAAGGAGCGTTGTAGCCACCACAGCTACGTAAGGTCTAGAATTAACCTATACTTGAATAGGAAATAGAAGAAAGAAGTGAAGCGGGTTCCTTTAACGAGTTAGCTGTAAGAGGAAAAGTAGAGGAATTCAGGACATCACTTCAGAACAGATATTCGGCTTTAATTGACGACGACGACCAATGTTCAAGCTATGGACGATAATTTCAAAGCTATCATTACGGAATGCGGAGTCAGAGTAAGCGGTAGGTTGGTTCGACAAGATAATGGCAAGCTATCTCAGGAGGCAAAAGATGGGAATAAAAAACGACAAGGCATGAAGGCCTCTAACCCCAGACAGAGATTAGAAATGGCACAGTGATCGAAGTTAATCAATAAGCGCAAGGTGACCGACATAAGGAAGTTTAATATGGACAGAATCTAGCAAGCTCTGAACAACGGAGGTAACCTAAAAGCAGTGAAGAGGAAATATATGCATAGGCAAAAACCACATAGGTATATTCGTTTAGAGATAAAGAAGGCAATGTCATTAGCAATATGGATAACGTAATTAAAGGAACCGAAGAGTTCTGCACAAGTCTATACAGCAACCAAAGAAATCAGGACATTTATGAAAACGACAGCAGCGCACAATGAAGGGACGTCCATCCAGTAACGAAACAGGAATTAAAGACAGATTTCAGAGCTTGAGAAGGGGTGCATGCAAGTGAAGATAGTTGAGAAACACTACGACGCTAAGGTTAAGGACAAGTGTGCGGCAAAGCCGTCTGTCAACCTTCGCGGGAAAAAATTTGCTTGCTTAAATGGCGTACTTACACAAGTTCTTTCGTTATCCGCCCTTTCACTGGTTTGAGTTATATGCGCGCGCATCTTTGTAAGAGTTTTCTTTTGCCTCTTCCCTTCATTAAAATTTAAGCTGATGGTCCAGATTTTTCGTGTTCTTTTCTACCAGTCCTATTGAGTCCTTTGGCTGTTTTAAAGATAACAAGAAGAATAGGTTTCGGGTGGAGCGCACTAGGCAGTTTCACTCAGAACATGAAGTTCAGTTTAACAATACCCCTCCAGAGAAAAGTATACAACAGCTGTGTCTTACCGGTACTCACCTATGGGCAGAAACGTGGAGGCTTACGAAACGGGTTCAACTTAAGAACAGCGTAGCGAGCTATGGAAAAAGAAATGATAGGTGTAATGTTAATAGACCGGGAGAGGACAGAGTAGGCGCGGGGTCAAACACGGTTTGATGAGATCTTGGTCGAAATCAAGGGGAAGAAATGAGCTTGGGCAGGGCATGTGATGCGAAGGCAAGAGGACCGATGGTCCTTGAAAGCTCCCTGAAAAGGATCTTCGAGGTTCCCTATACTACAATTGCATTTTGTTGAGTACAGTCCACCGAGTGCACAGGCCACGTTCTGAACCTCAAAACCGAACCGATCGTGTACAATATGATTTGAAAAATTCGCACTTCCAGACCTCGCAGCGACCTGCAGTGCCGAGCTTTCGCCTAAATCCGCGCGCAATGCGTCATGCCGCACTCTTAACGTCCCCAGAGAAGGGCTGCCATTGGTTCGCCGTGACGCCCTTTCTGTCGTCACGCAGCTTCCATGGTCGCGGCCACAAACTCCACCCCGTTTCCTCCGCGCGCGTCGACAGCAGCAAGTGGAGGGACCGAGTGAGTGGGGCCGGCGGAGGCGCCGACATGTCAGCGTGCAAAAACTGACGAGAGGGGAGAGAAAGTCGCGAAGACGCGTAAATTCAAATGCTGACGGGAGATAACTCCGCTTCCACAAAAGGCATTAAGAAAATTCTTTCTGGAGGATGTATGTGAAGCGTCGTCCTTTAACATCCTAGGCATACCGCAACTTTCTTGGGAGCCCTTCGGAGCCCCTTTACGAGTAACCGGCTGGATTCCAACACAACTAAAACATAGCAGGGGGTGGCAGAAAGTTACGTTGGAGGATGAGATTAAGAATTTTGCGTGGTTAGGATGGCCGCAGCTGGCACAGAACTGGATTAATTGAAGAGATAAGGGAGATGCCTTTGACCTGCAATGAGCGTAGTCAGGCTGATTATATTGATGATGGCTATCAAACTAAATGAAAAAAAATATTCGGGAATTGAGCTATGTGGTATCAGTGACATAGAGATATGCGCTGCATGCGTTTGCGTGGGCACGCTGAGGCAGAAACACGGCACTGTCGCAGATATACGCGGTGGCGCTGAAAACACTGCTGCAGAGACGGGGCCCTAGAGCATAGGCTGCCGGCATACGTTGGTTAAATTGGCAGTCATGATGAAAAACATAAATACGCACATAATTGGTACCCTGCGTAAGTAGATACATTAATGGCACTTTCAGGTAAGTGGTGGTGGTGTCCACCAGCGCGCTTGTGTAACTGTGAATATGCGATGCAATGCTCTGTTTTGAAAATGTGCACCTGATGATTCCTCCCTTGGCATACCGCCAACCACAACAACGACGAAGTAGTAATCGTTAGTTTAATTGTCTAACTTTCTTTTTTTATTAAACACAATACCACCAGTAATTGTGTTACAGCGCGTTGAAAAAGTTGAATGAAAGAATTTCAGCAAGAATATACGAGACATGTTTCTATTCTTCGAAATAACATTTTTGTCCGTATTTTGACACACTGACCCAGGACTTTTGCATTCGGCATCTAAATGTTGGCGTTTAACGCGCACACTAATATATATATATATATATATATATATATATATATATATATATATATATATATATATATATATATATATATATATTGCACCATAAACAACGTCTGCATATTTATATCCTGAAACACAATCAAAGGTCTAGACTCGCTTGGCCCTATTTTACGAATGTTCAACACGCCAAACTTAGAATTCTAATATAAAAAGGCATTGATAATTCCTTGATGAACACGTTGTGAGTGGAGTTTGAACAGGAACTAAAAATTAAAACGTCTTACTCAAAGAATTGTGTCATGAGCTTTCGCTGAAAGCCAGACTGCATCGTATGTCTACACTGCGAAAACGAAAAATTCAGAGGTTGATGGAGCAGATATAACCCAGCATAATTAATAATAAAGCACTAAAGGGACGTTGCGTGCACAAGTCTGTAAACATACCGATCACATTACCAAGATAATTATAAATATTAAGAAGCCTCATATGTGGCTGTTCATTGCCAGGCTAGAAACTTCTTAGCAAAAGTAGTTTAATATTAAAAAAAGGTCACATGTCGACTGCTGTGGCGCCAAACGAATATACACATGTCCAAACACCAGTTCCGGCATAGAATGGGTCATAAAGTAGCGCGGCTCTTCGCAGAGTCGCGGAAACTACTTGTGCATGCTCAAAATCAAAAGAAGCTGCAGCTCCCACCAGTACTCATCGCGCTGCCCGGGGAGCAACTGAAGGCTCGTGTGAACGCCGGGAAATGCGACATGGCCTTGTTGCAGTCGAATAACTGCGTGGCTGCCGCGGACCGGTTTCACTTGCAGGCGAAGTAGCAGAAAGCGATGAAGAAGACCTGCTCGTCGTTGAAGTGGCCCATTAGCCGGACAGTGCCGCGGTCACTCCCGAGGAACGCAGCATGCGTCGATTCAAGGGCCACAACTTCCGGGAAGAAGTCGCCGCCATAGGCGGGTTTGAGGCACGAGAACCTGTTGCGGAGTGCCGCATCAAACGAGGAGGCGAAGGACGTGCCGCCTAGTTTAGCCATGTTCCCTTCGGGTAACGCCGTGCGACCGGCACTGTCAAGGGACCGGACTAACTGGAGCGCGAACAAGGAACCGAGGCCTCCAAAAGACATGACGTCGGTGCCTCCGGGAACGAACAGGGGAAAACGGACGCTGCCTGCTGCTATCGCCACCTCGTTAAGGGCGTAGTCGTAGCTCAGTTACGGCAACGATCCACTCCGGCGCATGGCGAGGACTTCTTCGAACGCCGGCTGCGCCTCCCTCAGCGCCAAGATCCTGCGACGCGTCTCCGTCAAGAACTCCGTCACGGACGTAGCATTGCCGGAGAAGCTGGAGTAGGTCCGGTCCAGAGCATCCGGTTCGAGGAGCCAATCCGGAGCCAAGTAACGCGTCCTCGCTGCGCGGAGCTTGGCTCCAGCCGCGGTCCTCGTCGCCTCGTCCAGCCGCGTGACGCCTTCCATCATGGACGCCGTTACAATGATGACGCTCTCCAGGGTTTCTCTCACCACAGCCTGAGCCGTACGTTCGAAGCGCACGAGGAAGTAAAGAGCCGCTGGTAGACTCGGGTACGACGCCTCCACGTGGGTAGCGCATGCGTGCGGCAGGTAGTACTGCTCTGCGTCACCGAAGTAGGTGGATGCGAGGCCCGAGTCGACGTTGGGGCCGTACGTCTGCGCGAATTGCCAGCCCAGGTGGTCAAGGATCTCCATGCGCGTGTACGACTCGAATATGGCGCCGATGGTTTTTATTAGGGACAGGTCGCTCACACTGATCTTATCTGATGGCACGATCGTGGCCCTCGGCAGAACTGCGTTCATCTCAGTGACCCACTCGTCCGAGGATATCTTCCTGGTGTAGGCATCCAGTGCAGTCATAGGGAAGCACGCGACACCTACAGACGCCGTCTTTTGGACGTTGAGAAGGCGCTGCAGGATGTAATTCTCTATCATCTCGGATCTGCTGATGACGGCGGCGTTCGGCGCTGGATTCTTGTTCCCGAACTGCTGGAATCGCTCGTAGAACCGGAGCCAGTACTGGTTGTAGTTCTTGGACTGGACCACGTGCATGTGTTGGTTGAAAGCGAAACTGACGGACTCTCCCAGGCTGATGTGGACAATCTGACACTGGCCCGCTTCACGCTCGTACGGATGCACCGAAAACCAGAACGGCATCTGCGTTGAGATCATCGAGACGGCGTAAGTTGAGGTTAAATGTGCAGCAAGGCTTTTCCTTACATTCAACAACTTCCGGCATAGTATTCTCGCCGCACGAGATCACGTTAAAAGGAAAGTGGCAACCGATTAAAGTTCCCCTGTATCAATAGGCTACCCCGTTTTACAGAGGCCATGGCAGCCTATTTTCCTGCATGCCCAGCTTATTGCATTTAATTTCCAACTCCTCCAATTAAAACTACCATAAGTTAAGGCGGATTCGATGCGGCCTATATTTTTTAATAATTTTTTCTACATCCAACAGCTTGCGAGCCTGGCATCTTCTGATGACCGACGTCACAATGGCGTACACGCTCCACGTCGTCTGCTGCGTTGATGTTCACCTATGCACAGAGTGAACCACGGTCACTCGATATATGTTATGTTTTTAAGCTGTAGCTTCACTGTGCTAGGTAAAGCCGGGTATAGCCGTGTGCGCAAAACACACAGCCTGCCAACCAGATAACGAGGAAACTGCCAACTGTGGCAGGTGGTAGTTAAATTAATGGTTGGTCCCCCGGGAACAGCAACCTGGGCCGCCCGCACAAGGCCCACCGCTGAGAGCACCTGTGATCTCATGGCAGTGGCGCATTGCTTAACCACTGCACCACTGCGCCTGGACGGGCATGATGATTCCCAAGGAACTATATGAATGTAAAGTAGGGAATGGCCTTCTCCATATATGGGAATTGGCCTATAACGCTATCCTGTCGATGGACGGATGGATGGATGGATAGGAGCGTCCCCTTTGAAACGGGGTGGAGGCAATTGCCACCATGCTCAGCTTTTCTTTCTTTATTATTTTTTTGTTTACTGTGTTGGCAATTCTCATTAAGAATCGCCATCATCTTTACCACCGGTTCCTACAATTCTAACCTTATGCCACATCTCTGTTTTTCAGCCACCAATCCTCCAACCGCTTTTTGCTAACTTCCACTGCAGATTTATTTACATGACCATTGTTATCTTTAAACCCTAGGGCCTCAGGAAGAGTGACTGCGCCTGCATCGACATCCGGATGGATACCATCACATTTGATTACGAAGTGTTCAATTGCTTCCACAGATCTACCACACACTGCACACGTGTCATCTTCTTGGTTAAATTTCTTTTTGTAGCTGCGCGTTCTAAGACACCCTGACCTAGCTTCAAAAAGCAGGGCACTGCCTCTTGAGTTATCATAGAAAAATTCTTTCCTGATCTGCCTTTTCCAGTATCGACATAGTTCTACACTATGTTTCCTTCCATTGAATTCATCCAATTTTTAACTTCCGCGGTTTTAACCTGTCGTTTAATGCTCTTTCTTTCTCCGTCCTCATGACCGGCATACTTACTGGTAGGTTTTCTAGTTCTTTTCCGCCACTGTTAGTCAAAAGCTCTTTCTGTATAAATATTTAAATACCTTAGCTGCCCACCTGTTATCGTGCAATTTCCTCAGGCGTTCTTCATATAGTATTTTACTCTTAGCTTCCCGTGCTTCGAACGATGCCCAGCCCATAACCCCTTGTACTGCCTCGTTTGTGGTTTTGCCGTGGGCACCTAGTGCTAATCTTGCAACAGCTCTCTGATTTACGTCTAATCTCGACTGAACTTCTGCCCTTAAGCACAGAACCGCATTGCCGAAAGTAAGTCCCGGCACCATTATTCCTTTCCAGATACCACTTAGTACTTCATATTTGTTGTACCCCCATAATGCCCTATGTTCCATTATTCTCTTCGCCCTTTTGCCCTAAGAGCCTGTTCGTGCTTTTCCCTGTATATCTGTCCTTCGTTTAGCCATATCCCGAGGTGTTTGTATTCGGCCACTTTGGGTATTTTTGGCCTTGTATTTTAAGTACCTGGTCAGCTGTATCGTTAAAAATCATCAAACCTTATTTAGTTGCGCCAAAACTAAATCCTATAGCGTTTCCTTCGTCTCCACAGCAATTAACAAAACTTTGTAAATCTTCCTGTCTATCTGCTAACAGTACAATATCGTCCGCATAAATTAAACCCGGGAGTCGCTTGTCAACTACATTTCCGCCTAATCTGTACGACAGATTATAACCTAGATTACTTTCTTCTAGCCTTCTTTCCATATTTATCACGTAAAGCATGAACCGCAGCGGTGATAGAGGACAACCTTGCCTTAATCCTTTGTGCACCCCCACAGTTGTGGTACTTTTTTCTCTTCCCATGTAATTTCAACTTCATTATCTCGGTAGATTTCCTGTAGAAGATCAATTACCTCATGACCGATACCTAAATCTTTCAATATGCTCCACAGGAGTTCCCTATTCACGTTATCGTATGCACCGCTTATGTCCAGAAAGGCTAAAAACAGAGGTCTGTTTTCCGCCTTAGCTATTTCTACGCATTGGGTAAGCACGAACAGGCTATCATCTAAACGCCTACCCCTTCTGAACCCATTCTGAAGTTCTCCAAGTATCCGATTACCTTCTACCCATGACTGCATTTTAAATTTCACCGCCTGCATTGCCAGCCTGTACATAACAGACGTTATCGTAATCGGAAGGAAGGATTTGATGTTCATCTTATCTCCTTTCCCTTTAAAAATCAAATTCATTTTACTCTGTCTCCAGCTGTGCGGAATTTGCTGATTTGTTATGACTGTTTCCAATGCTTTTATCAGCGCTTCCTTGCTTCTTGGGCCAAGTTAATTAATCAGCTTAATTGGAATTTCGTCTATCCCAGTAGATGTGCTTTTAGGAATATTCGCTTCCGCCTTTTCCCAGTTAAGACTAGTCAGTTCTAAGCTGTTCTCTATTTTGCTGTCCTGTGTTGCCGCCTCACTTGGGGAGATTACCCCATTGTCGTTGCTAAAAGACCCAGCTATAATTACGTATTGTAGTTCACAGCATCGTCTCCCTCTAAGCATTTTCCCTCAGAATCTATAATCTGTTCCGGCGTTCTTTGGTTTGTTTTTCCCAACCAGCTTATATGGCTCCAGAATTTCCTTGGCCCCCCTTTATTTGCCTCGCGAACTTCAGCCAGCCATTTATCAGAGGACTGCTTCATTTTAGCCTGGACTAGGACCTGAATTTGCTGTTCTTTTTTTGTCGATAAGATTCCCATTTTAAGCCTATTTCTTCTTCAGATAACTGCGCCTTCTTTGCTTCTCTGTGTTCCGTTGAAGCCACTCGTCGTTGTTCGATGGCGTCCTTAATTTCCATATTCCACCAGCTTCGTGGCTTCCTCTTTCCTCTCCAGTGGTTTACTCCTTTCACTTGTTCCATTTTTGTAGCGATGAGCAGTTCTAACTGATTATAATCCCACTTTTCCATGGGGCGTTTCTCGATTACTTCTTCTATTTCGGATGATATTAGCGCTATTTCTTCATCGTTTAATTTTGCGTTGTCTTTTTGACTTCGCTGCATTTCTCTTTTAACTAGGGCTCCCAACTATAGACTAATACGTTTATGATCACTTCCTAGGCTGTACTTCCCCTCTTCGTCTATTTCCATTATTGCGAGCTTGCTATAGATGCCCTGTGACATTAGACAGCAGTCAATGGTTGTTTGCCTGTTACGGGATTCCCACGTGATTTGTTCCTCACATTTAGTTTCTCTGTTGACAATAACTAGATTTTGCCGCTCACACAAGTCTAGCGTTAACTTCCCCTTACAATCTGTGTATCCATCCAGATACACAGATAGGAGCTTAAATGCGCCCTCTATTTTTAGCTTAGCGAAATAAAATGAGTGTTCCATGTTTTCTTTTGGAAAGCCTTCAGCACAGTACGCGAGCTTAACGATCCTTGAGGAAGCGGCTTTTTTCGTTGAGCCCGTCTTCTGATTTATGAGGAAAGAGAGACTGATGGGTATGTGCTGTATCATTTACACTCAGAAGCACGTTATTCCTATGTTATGGGTGAGGTCAGCCTTGAGAAGCCAAGCCCTCCTGCATGTGAAATGCGGCATAGCAGTGCTGCAGGTCTAAAAGTTAGTATTCAGAAAAACAAACTAATGTTCAACACCCTCGGAAGGAAGCAGCAGTTTACAGTTGGTAGCGAGGTGTTGGAAGTGGCAAGGGAATACGTCTACTTAGGGCAAGGAGTATTGCAGATCCGGATCACGAGAGTGAAGCAACTAGAAGAATAAGAATGGGGTGGAGTAAATTTGGCTGGTTCTCTCAGATCATGAATGGTAGTTTAGCAATATGCCTCAAGAGAAAAGTATATAACAGCTGTATCTTACCGGTACTATCCTATGGGGCGGAGTCGCGGAGGCTAGTGAACAGAGTTCAACGTAAGGACAGCTCAGCGAGCTTTGCAAAGAAAAATTATAGGTGTAACGTTAGGAGACAGGACGAGAGCAGAGTGGGTCAGGAATCAAACACGAGTTAAGGACATCCTAGACGAAACCAAGAGGAAGAAATGGGCTCGGACACGGCTTGCAATGAGCAGGCAAGATAACCGATGGTCCTTAAGGGTAAAAGACTGGATTCCAAAACAAGGGAAGCGTAGCAGCAGGCGGCATAAAGTTAGATCACCGGATGAGATTAAGTTTCCGGGGATAGAATGGTCGCAGCCGGCACAGGACAGGATTAATTGGTGGGATACGAGAGAGGGCTTAGTCCTACAGTGGGCGTAGTCATGCTGATTATGATAGTTCGTCGGCTTGACAATTGAACTGCCGAATGTGATGGCTTCCCCGTTGCATGTATGCATGAGTAGCCGTGTGCGTGTGTTCGTCGAACATACATTCGTTCCGGTTGGTAGAACCCTCTGGCGAAACCAAGCAGATGGGGAAATCTATCGCGAGTTGGATGTTTCAAGGCCCGCATCGACGAAAATAGCCGCCGATATCTTTATTTTGCTTGGCGGCACGTGACTACTCCTGCTCCCGCGGCTATATGTGGCTGCTCGCTTTTCTTGTGCTGCTTGCAAATATTAGCAAAAAACTCAAGTATTCACTGAATGAATGCTTCAAGCTAATATTACACTGCTTAGCATCTTATCGTCACTGAACAAACGTAGCGCAGGAACAAAAACACGACGACGCGACAAGACAAGCGTTTTACAATGCGTACGCAAAGTTCCTGCAGGAATGCAAAGGTTACAACTGCAGCCCCGCGCTGATGTTTACGTAGATGTGAACAAACAATGCTGCTCGTACGGTTGGCCTCAAACGCAATGTGGGTTCTCCTTAGTTCATTTGTTACATAATTTTACTCACAAATTGCAGTTTTACTCGTTTACAGATTACGATAGCGCTGCAATAAGCGGCACCGTCCAGCCGTGTTTTTGCCCCCGTAACTTTCCTTGCCGCTCGGTTCTATGCACAGGCAGCGAATGAAAGCACAGCTTTGCTGGTGCACGTACGTCGCGTATGCCAGCGAGGCTAGAATGAGGTTTCCGATAAAGTTTTCACATTTTTAAGTTTATAGAATGTCACACCAACTAGCTCCCCAACAACACTCTCCTGGTTCCCACTAAGCTAACTCTTTATACTACGGCGATACGCGGTCGTTGGTCGTGCTGGCGTCGTCGTCGGTGTAGTGTGCTTGACAGTGCTTGACAGCCATGTGGTGTGAAGGCATGCTTCGGTGCTCTTCCGACAACGCGTGGTGACCGGGACCGGACGGACTGACGACTACGACTACGGAAGCGACGTGACAGCGTCAAAGAGATGAGTTATCTCATTTATTACTTTGAAGCTTCAGGATAGTTTGAATAAGTGCACGCTAGAGAGCAGAACTTAGGTCCGCGACCTAACGGCTGTCTTTCATTCTGCCAGCAGCTGGGTCACTCTTTTGCGAGTTAATAAGTGTTATTTTATAATGCTAGTTATCCCTTTTCTAGGTGATCGCCATTTGCGGTAGGCAGACTTTATAAAATTCAGCGCGTGTTCGCAAGTGTTTTCTTTTTTGGGCACAATATATTCTGAGAATTTTATGGTAGGAATAATTGAGTATTGCTAAAATGGCAGAGCAAATCAAGGTTATATGCAAGGAGTGTGAGACATCCGTTAGTTTGAAGGAAACACAGTCCAAATAGGCAGAGGAGTCCGAAGGGGCGGATTTTACGCGCAATCGTTCCGTATTAAGTGCACGTCTGGACCGGGTTCACCAAGAGCAAAGCAAACTAGCGTCACGTATGGAGGCTCTAGAAGGAGAGCATTAGGCAGAGAAGGCAATCCAGCGAAAACTATAGGAACAGCATCGTCAATTGGAAGCAAAAATGGCTGACACCGCGTTTGGAAGCCACGTTGCTGGACATTCCAGTGGTAACCACGTGGATGGGGCCTCCACTGGCATGGACAGTATAAGAAAGCAGGTTAAGTAGGTTGCGACAGGAGCAGCTAGGCACAGGTAGCACCTAGGAAGTTTGGAGGCGGTGGAGAGAAGGAGAACAAAGTAAACCCATGAAATGTGGTCACAGTCATTGATAACAGGATGCAGAATCCGGAAGTTAGGAGGGAGGGAGAGAGAGCCCTACTGCTTATCGCTGGTGACTCAAACATGAGGATGTGAAAAAGAACTATAATGGAGCTAGAAAAGGCCGATAGGCGGCCAGCAGTCGGGGTATTCTCAGAAGGACAATGGACGCGGTGCTGAGGGAGAAGAAAAGGCAATTTTCCGAGATTGCTGCATGGCTAAATGGTCTCGTGAATAGTGACGCCGCACAAGTGGTGGAAAGATTAGCCGAGGGAGTTCGCGATATAAGTGTCATAGCACTGCACGTGCAGATCGTGGTGTGCACAGTGCCGAATGTGCAAGGGCGGGACGGAGAGGTCTACAAGGACGTGGTGACTGTAAATCAAGAGATAAGGAAGTTAAGCCTGGAGGAAGGCCTTGAAAGGTCACACATAAAATGGGATGTGCATAGAGCAAGCTTTGGCAGAGGGTTTACACGAGGTGGCATCCATTTTAGTGGAAGGATAGGAACAGAGATCGGCTGGCGCCGGTTGGCCGGGCAGCAGCTTATTTCCTAGATGTACTTTGGTTTGGCCTAGTTGGTTGTTCGTAGCCGTGTTTCAAACAGAAAGGCGCCAATGGGACGAGGACAAAAAAGGAATGTGGAGCAATAGTAGAGGCGCCTGTCCTGTTGCTTCACGTTCCTTTTTCGTGCTCGTCCCATCTGCCCCTTTTTGTTCCAAGCATAGCTTATTTACACGGTCCACAGAGCCTCAGGGCGTACGTGTAGGTAGATGCGAAGTAGAAAGCGTAATAATTGAGGCTTAGCCCAATATAAACGGACTATGAGGACCAGGAAGAAAACTACTGAGAAAATATTTAACACCAGGATGAGTAACATGAACATGCAAGGGAGTAGAGATAGAGCGAAATGGTTAGAAATAAAACAACAGTTAAAATGCGAAAAAATAGCTGTGTACTCGTAATGCGACAATGATCGCAGAGATTTATAAGATTCACCGTTTATTCATCGCTACGTCTGGGAAGGGAACAACAAGACAAGAACGAAGAAGAGGCAGGTGTACTGATTCATCAAGTAACAAATTGGCAAAAAATAAAATCACCTTGCAAAGAACATGTTTGGATATCAGGAACAATTACCGGTAAAAGGCCATGGATAGGGGTAATTTATTTAGTGGAAGGGGACAAATGCAGGCCAGAAAGCAAGGATCTAGTTAAGTATCTCAGTGGCGACATAAAGCAGTTTGGAGATGGTGCCGATATTATTGTGCTGGGTGACAAGAAAGGCCACACCAAGGATCTGGATGGACGCACAGCTTGGAACGGGAAGTTTATGCTGAACTTCTGTGAGTGGCGCAACCTAGTTGTAGCAAAAAAAGAAGCGTTGTGAGACAAATCATGCGGGAATTCGGAAACAAGCAGGAGGCCTGACGAAATGACTGCATCCCAGAGACGCCGCGTGCGACCAGAAGTAGTCCATGTCGTACGCCTAAAGCCCTATCATGCACGCTCAAACTCAAGCTGAACTCATTATAAACATAGAACTTCAGTATTTAAATGAGTGGTTTTTGTCAAATAAATTATCTTTGAATGCTGCCAAAATTAAATACCATATTGTCACGTAGTGGTGACTGCAGTACGGCGAACAGGAAAACTGCGAGAAAATCTTCGAAACGAAACTCTATTCGGGCTGACTTGCGCCCGCAAATAACTGATTCACACGGCGGCGGCGTAACAACAAGCGTGCTCGGCGGTCGTCGAACAGAATGACCGCCGCTGTCGGCCGCGCTCTTTTTAAAGCTGATAGCGAACCTTCCAGATAAAGCTTTAAAAGTTACTAGAACATTCTGGCGCAAACTAGAATCGGCTCCGTCTGGATGCGATCAATCGCGATAATTCTAGGTGCGTCTCGCGTCACAGACGAAGCGATAAAGCGGCGTGCCGGCAGCCTTGAAGCATGAACAAATAAACACAACAAACAAACGCTACAAAGACTCGCGGCATTACTCCCCTCTCAAAGAAGCATCGACTCGATGCTTTAGAACATAATGCGGCTATAAACCATGAAAAACGGATTGTGCAAAAATAAACACCAAATGTGGAAACACGGCGTCCTTTAGCGTGCATGATAGGGCTTTAGGCGTACGACATGGACTACTTCTGGTCGCACGCGGCGTCTCTGGGATGCAGTCATTTCGTCAGGAACGACTTCATAGTCCAATTCACCTAGCTGACGAAGAACCTTGTACGGGCCGAAATAGCGGCGCAAAAGCTTTTCGCTCAGTCCTCGGCGGCGAATGGGCGTCGAAACCCAGACCCGGTCTCCTGGCTTGTATTCCGCGTTGCGTCTTCGTAGGTTGTAGCGTGTGGCGTCGGTCCGCTGCTGGTCTATGATCCTTAATCGGGCAAGTCTTCGGGCTTCTTCTGCGCGTTGTAGGTAGGCGGCGACGTCGACGTCATCCTCCTCGGTAACGTTCGGCAGCATGGCGTCCAGCGTGGTCGTGGCCTCTCTGCCATAAACGAGCCTAAAAGGCGTCATCTGGGTGGTCTCCTGCACTGCGGTGTTGTAGGCGAAGACTATGTAAGGCAAGATGACGTCCCAGGTCTTTTGTTCGGCATCGACATACATGGCGAGCATATCGGCGATGGTCTTGTTGAGGCGCTCGGTCAGTCAGTTGGTCTGCGGGTGGTATGCAGTTGTTCTCCGGTGGCTGGTTTGGCTGTAATGGAGGATGGCTTGCGTAAGTTCCGCCGTGAATGCTGTTCCTCTGTCAGTGATGAGCACATCGGGGGCGCCGTGTCGCAGAAGAATGTTCTCTACGAAAAATTTGGCGACTTCTGCTGCTGTTACGTACGGTAGGGCTTTTGCCTCGGCGTAGCGGGTCAGGTAGTCGGTCGCTATAATGATCCACTTTTTTCCAGATGTTGATTTCGGGAAAGGACCAAGCAAGTCCAAGCCGGTCTGCTGAAAGGGCCTTGAGGGGGGTTCAATGGGGTTCAGAAATCCTGCTGGTGGGGTTGGAGGGGTCTTTCGTCGCTGACAATCTCGGCAGGTTCTCACATAATGTGCGACATCGGCGGGCAGTCGGGGCCAATAATACTTGTCTTGATTGCGGCGGAGGGTGCGAGAAAACCCGAGATGTCCTGCTGTCGGCTCGTCGTGTGAGGCCTGAAGAACTTCTCCGCGCAGACTTACAGGTACAACAAGGAGGTAGGCTGTCTTGTTCGCTGCGAAGTTTTTCTTCACGATGGCATCGTTCCGTAAACAGAACGAAGACAATCCTCGCTTGAAAGAGGCGGGCTGTGAAGAAACCTTTCCTTCCAAGTATTCGATGAGGCAGTTTATGTCGGCGTCCGAGCGTTGCTGCTGTGCAAAAGAGCTGGAGCTGATGGGTCCCAGGAAGGCGTCCTCATCGTCGTCCGGCGGCGGTGCATCTACAGGGGCTCGTGACAGGCAGTCGGCGTCAGAGTGCTTGCGTCCGTACTTGTAAACGACGGTTACATCAAACTCCTGGAGCCGCAGGCTCCATCGAGCGAGCCGGCCGGAGGGGTCTTTCAAACTGGCGAGCCAGCACAGTGCGCGGTGATCGCTGTCCACCTTGAACGGTCGTCCGTACAGGCAGGGGCGGAATTTCGACGTAGCTCGGATGATGGCAAGGCACTCCTTCTCAGTTGTCGAATAATTAGTTTCTGCTTTGGACAGGGAACGGCTAGCGTACGCGATGACCTTCTCCACTCCGTCAGTTTTCTGAAAGAGAATAGCGCCTAGACCCACACTATTTGCGTCGGTATGAATTACAGTCTCGGCGTTTTCATCAAAGTGCGCAAGGATCGGTGGGGTCTGTAAACGGCGCTGAAGTTCCTCGAAGGTTTCTATTTGCGGCGCTTCCCATTTAAATGGCACATCTGCATTTGTCAGGTGGGTCAGTGGCTCGGCGATGCGCGAAAAGTTTTTGACGAAACGTCGGTAATACGCGCACAGTCCGAGGAATCTGCGCACAGCTTTCTTATCGGCCGGTAGCGGAAACATTGCGATAGCAGCTGTTTTCTGCGGGTCTGGGCGTACTCCCTCCATGCTAACAATGTGGCCTAGAAACAGCAGCTCTTCAAAGGCAAAGTGTCACTTTTCTGCTTTCAAGGTTAGCCCGGACGATTTGATTGCGTCTAGTACTGCTCGAAGCCTTTTCAGGTGCTCCTAAAAGCTCGAGGCGAAGACAACGACGTCATCTAAATATACAAGCCAAATCTGCCACTTCAGGCCTGCCAGCACTGTATCCATTACTCGTTGAAATGTCGCTGGTGCGGAACAGAGACCAAACGGCATCACCTTGAACTCGAAGAGGCCATCTGGAGTGATGAATGCGGTCTTCTCACGATCTCTTTCATCGACCTCAATTTGCCAGTAGCCGCTCTTGAGGTCCAAGGATTGGAAATATCTGGCGTTGCAGAGCAGCCTCTACCGATCCGTGATGCTTCTCCTTGAGTGTCGACTTTATTCTCGTGAATAGAAAAAAGTCTGGCGGGGTCAAGTAGGGGCTCTAGGGGATGCGAGGCAGCGTTGCCACCTTGTGCTAGGCAAGATACTCCATTACGAGGAACCCTGTGTGGCTCGGCGCATTACCATGGTACAGCCGCCATTTGTTGGCGATGGCTGGCCAGACACGAACAATGCGTTTTCGCAGTCTTCTGAGGACTTCCACGTAGAAAACCGCATTAACTGTATGTCCGGGTGGTACGAACTCTTTGTGGGTGACTCCATGTCGATCAAAAAAGCAAATGAGCATGGACTTTTTCTTGGATTTGCTCTCTCGCGCTTTCTTTGGGCATTGGGAAGAAGCTCTGCCTATTGCTCTCCGTGTCGTATTCAAACACCCACGTCGCGTCACATGTCACTACGTTATCCAAAAAATCGGGGTCCTCATTCACGTGAGGAAGAAGATTCTGGCAGATCGCTTTCCGGCTGGCCTTTTGCTCCTCTGACAACACTCGCGGCACCAACTTCGCGCACACTTTTCTCATGGCTACGTTTTCTGTCACGATCTCAAAAGCTTGGGTTTGCGGAATGCTAAAGTCATCAGCAATCATTCTGATACTCATCCTGCGATCACTGCTAAGTAAATTTTTCATTGCGACACATTTTCGTTGGTCTTGCTGGTCGATGAGCGTCCGGAGCGGTCGTCGTCTTCCACTCTTTCCCTACCTTCTTGGAACAGCTTGTTCCACTCAAAAACACCTAATCTACCAATGGCGGCATCACCGTAGGCTTCCTTAATCATGTCGTGAGTGTCTTTGCCCGTTTTACCAAGCTTTACATAAAATTTCATCGCGTATCGTTGATCCAGTAAACACTCCATGATTCGGCGTGACGAGGTGTTTGGACACGGGTCCACAGTACAAGCAACCGGCTCTCTTCAACGGCCGAGAGCAGACTGCCGATTTTCCCCAGCATTCCCAATATCCCCCTTCACCGATCCTGCGCGCACAGACAACCTTTCGTCTGCCCGTTCGCCCAGGAAAAAACCAGTCCTACTACTTTCAGAACAGACACTGTATGTGCCAAGCAGGCATGTGGCCACAATGAATGGCCACAAATGCTACAAAGAATGAATTACAAATTCAGACAGACCAAAACTTCACGTTCCTAATGAACAATTCTGCCAGATACGCGTAGGAAAGTTTTCCACCCGTATGCACAAATCGTTAACGGGGCCTAGTGCTACACAGGATGCGATACGTGCTTCATGAAGATATATGCACCAAGATATATCAAGATCCACATCAACTAAGGTAAAAGAGCTATCAGCCTCAAAGCAATGCAAGCCAGTCACCCCATTCGAGGCATCAGTCTCTCAATGTACAATAGAACTGTTCACATACTGCCCAACGCTTACAATGTTGATGCCATAGGCACAATAAAATAAGCTAACAATTTAAATCCAAAGCATATCGCATAAAGTGCCTGCATTTTGATGCGCTGAATGCATAGAAGGTACATTCTGATGAAGGCAAATTACAAAAGCACTTGAGTGCTTAGATTTTTGTGCTTATCAGAAGGGGTAATGTGCTCCCGACGCATGCGAGTTGTCCACTATGGCATGTCTTACAGACTACAGTATTGCTTTGGCACATAAAGATCCATTTGCCATCATTAAAATAAAACAAACCATGTAAACTATATCAAATAACCACAGCACTACTGCAGGAAACTATTTTCTGCCCTACGTAGGCACATATTGCTCTGCCAGGCACAAACAAAACATCACATTAGCCAATGCTCAGAAGTGCAGACTTCCTTTGTTAGATGCACGCGCAGCTTTTAGTTTTTCTGCAATTTATAAACCTCAGTCAAGCCCACACACTCTGAGCCACTGAGGCATCATTCCTGATGTAAGGTTTGGTTTTGTTTATAGGGTTTAACGTCCCAAAGTGACTCAGGCTATGAGAGACGCCGTAGTGGAGGGCTCCGGAAATTTCGACCACTGGGGTTCTTCGTGCACTGGCATTGCAGAGCAGACGGACCTCTAGAATTTCGCCTCCATGGAAACTGGACCGCCGCGGCCGAGATCGAACCTGCGTATTTCGGGTCAGGAGCCGAGCATCTTGATTTAAGGCAATGTGTACATATGTGGGAAATCACCAGCTTTAGTTTACAGTTCAGAGCACAGCTCCTATGCGCCTGTTCCTGAATTCTGTGTCATTGTCTGCGTAACCGTTTATCCAAGCAGCACAGCGAAACACCACCTGAAAAGTGGCTGCTACAGGAAGATCCCAGAGGATGGCTATTAGTGTACACGCTACCTGCCAGCAGCGAAGAGCTACGATCATATCTCGCATTACCAACTATTGTGATCGTCATCTGAATTTTTTGTAACCCTCTTGGTTATCGAAGTTTTGGGTTAGTTAAACAGGCACACCTGCTACCTTAGAATGCAGAAATTTATCAGTCTAAAACGAACCTCGCATAAGTATATTATCGCTCTTTGCACTCTTCCCACGTCATATCTTCCACCCTATTTCAGGCCTTCTCACCCTCTCCCTTTGTTCACCCTTTTTTTTGTCTTTCCTCCTAATCCCCTACTATCAGTTCTCGGAAACCATGACATTCCTGTTACCCCCTCCGCCCCACCTTTTGGCTTTCCCTGAACTCGAACCATTCCCCCCCCCCCCCGCCTTGTCCTTCCTTGGAAATGCCCCTCCTTCCAGTGCCAGCCTATGTTGTTTGCCTTCTTCTCATTTCCCTGTACCACGCTGACTAATCCTCTTATCTGAGTTTCTCAGGTCCTACAGCGCCTCCCCCCCGTCGCAGCCCCTTCAAAGCCTTTGTTCATTACACACACCCCGGATATAAGTTTTTCCACTATTGCAGCTTAACGAATCAAGGTTCACCTCCCTCCCCTTCCTGACACGCATCCCCTCTCACACCACTTTCCTTCCCCACCCCCGGGGCCTTCCTCCTAGGAGCGAAGGCCCTATTTAATCCCTGCCAATGATGAACGCTTTGCCCAGACAAAGACAAGTCCCCTTGTCGAAACGTTAGCTCAAGCAACCTGAGGTTTTCCCCTCCCTTGTTCGTTTTGTGATCGCCAAGGACCACCTACCACACCCTCTCTCTACCATGGACTCAGTCAACGGGAGATGACGGAACAAGGTAAGCCTCTCCCCTTCTTTCATTGGCACATGTAGCGTTGATAGGTGATAGTCAATACAAGCACATACACAATCACTTTCCTCCCGGAGAACATGCACCATACATTCGGTTTCAGAGCGGCGCCAAAACCAATGACATAAGGAAACTGATAGCTGCAGCACCGCAGAACATCACGCACTTCGTCATTCACTGCGGGACTAATGACCTGAAACACAGCAGTGCGGAACAGACCATTGAGGCCGTGAATAGACTGGTACACGAGGTCCATGCCAACAGACCAAACACGAAACTGCATCTGACAACCGTGCTTCCTAGGGTAGTCAACTTGCACCAGAGTCACATGCCACAATCCCGCCAACTCGCAGCTCACGCACAGGACTCGTTTAAGCTCACAATTTTTTGCTGGACATGGAACATTACCAAAAAGACGTTGAAATCATCCACCACGCTCAGATCCATCATGACCCTGAGGCACTCCTGGCCAGAGATGGACTTCACCCAAATTTTTTTGGCGTCCAAGTAATGGCAGGCAACATAAAGTACCGGCTGAGAAACACATTTAAGCGGACGCTACAACCCACTCATGCTCCCTCTCCCACTCTGGCCAACACTCAACAACAGACCACCCACAAAAGCGACAACACCCAGGAACGACCACAGGCTCCCCCCGCTAGGACCCAGGACACCTCCACACAGTTCACTCCAAAGACTCGCGACGCTGGCACACAGACGGTAACCGTGGATCCCACACCAGCGGAACAGCACGTAGGAATCCCATTGAAAGTAGCCACTAAACAACAAAGCCACCGCTTCACACAGACACCTACGCGATCAGTGACGCACACTAGCACCCAGATTGGCACCGACGCGGAACTCGACACCGATACCACCCCCAAACAGAAGTCCCCTAAACACACAACACCCGTCAAGAGGTCCACTCGGCACAAGCACAGATGACTTACATCGGGCAGTACCAATCGCCCCGAACCCAAAAGACGAATTTTCCTGGTTGCCAGAAAACTAGCCACTAAACAAACTAACTACCGATTCCACCTACACACTTACAAATCCTACTCGCAGCACAGGACAATACCCAAAGGACTTCGAGTTAATGTTAAGTGCTCCCTCGGTGCGCTCAGGCACGAACTCCTCGCTCGATGGGAAAACGTTTCAAATGACGCATTCCTTTCATTCATAGCTATTTTAAAAGAACATTGTCAAGAGCAGTTAAATTCCCTCGATGATCAACTTAGTAAGATAGAACTAAATTCGGACGAAAGCCAGGCACTAGCAGATTTTGTAGCCAGAAAGGAACGCAAGCTGCACGATAAACAACAGCGTAAACAAATTAGAGATAAATTTCCGCCAGATACGAAAACATCTGGACAGTTTAACAACCGCCCGCCAATTTCGATACAGACCAAAGATACCCCTTTTCCGCCGCAGGACACTGACAGCAACATTGTCGATATTTCCAAATCCCTAAGTGATAGCGACAAACGGATTCTGAAGCATGGCCTTACATTTTGTCCAACTAACAACAATTTTAACGAGTATGAACTTCACAGAGATCTCACAGAATTTGCGCGAAGATTGCGAATTAAGGAATTCTTTGCCGAAAAAACGAACACCCCGATTACTAACTTAGCTCTTTCCTGTAACACGTGGTCAACACGTGCTCACCCTACTGAAGTAACCAGCCTTAATCCCATCCCTCTCAAAGCCGAAAGCACGTGGACGCCGGAAGCGCAGCAGAGTCCCGAATTAGACTTGTACATTAAATCTGTCTCGAAAGAAATTATAGACCAAACAAAGCAAGCTCGAAAACGCAGAAACGTTACCCCAACGGAACAGGCTACTCTGAACCACTTAGCTTCTAGAACCGATATAGTCATTAAGCCTGCAGAAAAAGGAGGTAGCATAGTTATCCTGCCGGTCGAAAAATACAAAAAGAAGCTTTTAGGCAACTCAACAACCCTTGTCATTATAGGAAATTAGATTCAGATCCCACTTCAGAGTTCTGCAAATTGATTCTGAACAAACTGGCAAACTTATTATCAAGGGAACTAATCACGCGGTCCGACTACCACTTCTTAAATCCGCTAAACAAACAGGCAGGACGCTTTTACCTACTTTCCAAAATCCATAAGGTTTCCGCAGAAGACTTGTTTACCGCAGATATCCCCGGCAGACCTATCGTTTCAAACAATAACACGCCCACAGAGAACATCAATTTTCCTGAACAACTATCTTGCAGATATTCCCACCCACCTCCCTTCCTTTGTCGGGGATACACCGCACTTTCTCCGCATAATAGAGTCTCTGAATGACGCTTCCATTATCCCAGCAGATAGCATACTTGTCACACTTGACGTCGCCGCTTTGTACACAAATATTCCCATTAATGAAGGTATCGACGCACTCTTAAAAATTCTAACTCAAAGTCCTCACCCGCACGAAACTGAAGTGTACCTCACGCTACTTGAATTGGTACTAACACTCAACTACTTTGAATTCAATTCTTCTTACTACCTTCAAGTATTTGGAACAAGCATGGGCACTCCCTTCGCACCCACCTACGCGAACATTTTTATGGGGCTACTAGAGTCTAAACTTCTAAATTCATTTCTAAAAAAACCACTCATATACCTGCGGTACATAGACGATATTTTCATGATATGGGAGCATGGGGCTGAGACCCTGAAGGCATTCGTCACACATTTCAATTCATTCCACTCCAGCATTAAATTCACCTTCAACTCCTCGAAAACGCAAGTCAATTTCCTTGACACCACTGTCTAATTAGAAAATAGCAAGCTCAAAACCACACTTTACAGGAAGCCTACTGACCGACAACAATACTTAGATTTCACTAGCCATCATCCAAGACACTGCAAACAAGGTATATTCGTAGGACAGGCAACGAGACTAAGAACAATATGTAGCGACGACGATGACTACCTGAAACACCTCCACTCGCTAAAAAACACACTAATCACCAGAAACCATCCACAGACAACCCTTAATAATGCGTTCCAACGAGCAACCACTTTGAAACGAGATGTAGTTCTTAAAAAACGAACAAAAGCTAACAGTCAACGACCTCCTGCACTTATAACGAAATACTCAAACGCGCTTCCAAACATAAACAATATCCTGCGGAAATACTACCCCATTTTAACTGGAACGACCGTCTCAAGAAAATATTTCCCGACGCACCAAGGGTAACATACAGACGCAACACAAACCTGAGGGACATCCTGGTGCATGCTATGCTCGGTAAGAAACCACCACCGACAGTAACTTCATGCTCTCGACCTAGATGCAAGACATGCAAACATTTACAAAGGGACACTACGGTTAAAAGTACGGCAAGCGATTTCAGTTTCGATATAAAGACCAGTTTTGACTGCACATCGTCCAATATTATCTACATGCTCCAGTGCTCCTACTGCCAGAAACAGTATATCGGAGAAACCGGACAAACAATGAGTGCCAGATTAAACGGGCACCGGGCTGACACAACACGGAATGAACAGAAGGCAATGTCGACCCATTTTAATCAACGTCATCACAAATTCGACGAACTCAAATTGTTTATTCTTCAGTCAGGCTTCAAATCGACTAGGGACAGAAAATACAGAGAAGCATTCCTAATCCACAGATTTAAAACACTGCAACCAACAGGGATTAACATGTCCAGAGGAAACCTGGAATCTCTCACGTACATTCCAGGGTTAGCATAATTTTTAATTAACAAATGTCTTGCACGTGGTCAGACCATTTCCTAGAACCTCGCATAAGTATATTATCGCTCTTTGCACTCTTCCACGTCATATCTTCCACCCCATTTCCGGCCTTCTCATCGTCTCCCTTTGTTCACCTTTTTTTTTGTTTTTCCTCCTAATCCCCTACTATCAGTTTTCGGAAACCATAACATTCCTGTTACCCCCTCCGCCCCACCTTTTGGCTTTCTCTGAACTGGAGCCATCCCCCCCCCCCCCTGCCTTGTCCTTCCTTGGAAATGCCCCTCCTTCCAGTGCCAGCCTATGTTGTTTGCCTTCTTCTCATTTCCCTGTACCACGCTGACTAATCCTCTTATCTAAGTTTTTCAGGTCCTACAGCGCCTCCTCCCCCCCCCCCGTCGCAGCCCCTTCAAAGCCTTTGTTCATTACACACACCCCGGATATTAGTTTTTCCACTATTGCAGCTTAACGAATCAAGGTTCACCTCCCTCCCCTTCCTGACACGCATCCCCTCTCACACCACTTTCCTTCCCCACCCCCGGGGCCTTCCTCCTCGGAGCGAAGGCCCTATTTAATCCCTGCCATTGATGAATGCTTTGCCCAGACGAAGACAAGTCCCCTTGTCGAAACGTTGGCTCAAGCAACCTGAGGTTTTCCCCTCCCTTGTTCATTTTGTGATCGCCAAGGACCATCTACCACACCCTCTCTCTACCATGGACTCTCATGTTCCTAGTTACTTTGAACTTGCATTCATATGCTCCTAGTTACTTTGAACTTGCATTCTTCAGGGCAATCACTGGCAATCTATGAAAACTAGATGACCCACTGTGCCACAATACAGAATTTTAGTTTCACGTACCTAGAACCTTCACGTACGTAAATGTGAGCAGTCTACGTAGCGTACGCTCGCGTCGCTTCGTACAGTTTTAGCTACACGTACGGGACGCAAACTGTGTAGATCTTCTACAGAACATAAAAAATGCGCAAGCATGTTATGCCGCGCCATGTAGTACAGATAAACAAAACTAATTTTGTTTAGTCGAGCTGCTTGGAGCCGAGCCAGCGCAAGCCATAGTGCGGCCGGTAACTGCTTTCTCTCTTTCTTCTGTGAAATGAAGCGTTTTCACTCTACCGCACTGTATGTTGCATGTTATCTTCGAAGGGATTGCGCTCCCTCACGTCCCGCAGCATATCTAAATGACCGCTTTTCGAGAAGTGAAGGTGCGCTGGTGTCCCACTCATGTTGACAACGTGTGTGTTGGAGCCAAAACGTGCACAGTTTTGCTTTTCCCGCTGACTGTGCCGAGAGTCTCGCGATATCCCGTGAGGTTAGGAGCCTCGCGTGGTCTGACCCTTGGCGCACTCGGTCTTTGTTGCCATGACGACCACAAACGCTTCTCCGTCAGGCTTAGGAGCTGCTGAAACGGATTTCTATCTGGAAAACAAAAGCTAGTTCTTACCTAGAACTTCATGCGAGAGCAAGAGCAGGCCAACTGAAGACAAATACAACAGTTTACAGCATGATACCACGTCGAGGGATTAGCGACGAAGCTGTATTCCCACTGAAGCGGACGGGCAAGCCGCCGCCATCTTGCCAACGCCACGTACGCAAGCAACGTAAAGACCGCAACGCAAAGATCCGCACGTACGTCCGTGAGACCCACGCAGACACTTCACGTTCTGCGCATGCGCACTGGTGACTCGTGAGCGCTCTACGTACGTGAAACGAAACTAAAACTGTCTAATAAGTGCATAACAACGGTGGATACCACAGTACCACCACAGCAGCAAGACCAAGATCCAAGTGCGAAGGCTCTTTACAGGGCAGGGGCCTCCTTCACCTTGAGTGTGTTTATGGGCAGGGCTACACCCTCAGTGTGCGTCTGGGCCTCCACGTCGAAGGGAAATGTGCTGTACTCGAGAGGTGCATCCCGCAGATACCGCAGGTGCTCGTCCAAGCGCTTCTCGAGCCGCAACACTTCGATTTTCAGTATCAGAGGACAGTAGAGATCGTACATGATCTCCACACCTGTGGAGAAAAAAAAATAAAAGAAGACGTTGACCACCACAATATTCCCGCTGGGCATGCGCCCATTTTGGCTGAAAAGCAAGGGTCCAAAATGGGCACTTCAGTCAAAAAGTTACAGTTATGGGAGAACTATCTGCTGCTTCATTTTCTAGCTCAGCGACTAGAGTTGCAAAGCTGCTGAATCAATCGGTGTTGCCTCAAAACCGATGCACTGCTTGATATACAGCTGCCTTCTTTTTGCTGGAAGTGCCACTTCTAGCAAAGACCATTCAAAACAGAATGCTTTGGATTGGCAACTCATAAGCTGCAGTTTGTAGTCACTTCTGCTATACCAGAGTGAGGATACCATAAGAGCTGTTCCGATGTTAAAACCATTGGGCAATGCACAGTGAATTCTAAATTGCGAGGTTTAACATCCCACAGCCACACATGGGCAATGAGGGACATCATAGTGGAGGGCTTCAAATTAATTTATACCACCTGGGGCTAACGTACGGTGACATCGCACAGTACATAGGCGTTTTGTACTGCACCTCCATCAAAACACGGCCACCATGGCCAGGATTGAACCCACAACCTTGGGATCAGCAGCCAAATGCCAAAGCCACTGAGCAGGCAATGCAAGGAATCACAGTTCATAGACCTCATTCTCGTTTAGACAGACTGACTCCAACAGCCGTTCTGCACCACAACGGAAGAACTGCTAGCCACAATTCCCAGAGAACAGTTGAAAACAATAAGCATTACAGCTAATATCTTCAAAACACAGATAAAACCGTCATCTACAAGGAATCACGCAGCAGTGCTTATTTTAAAGAAAGAAGAGGACTATTACATCTGGAGGACATCGGAGTTCTAGAGGGCAGGCAGAACCCTCGCCCTCAAGAGCTTTGCAATGTATTTTAGAAGAGAGCCTCAGAAGCCCCATCACAAGCAGCAAAGTAGGTTCAGGTCATGCCCACGGCAGCCTGTATATTCTGAACAAAGGGTGTACCTCACAGCACGTCTGCAATGCAGAGGTTAGATGGAAAGCTCGAGGTGGAAAAAGACCCAAGGCACAGCACTTCATCAGGGTGAAGAAGTGGTAGCGATAGCTATACGGCTGCTTTTATGCTGTGTTTCTCTGACATACACTTCTTACCTGTACCCACTGAAAGAATATTGTGCCTACAGCTCACAACAAGGCAATGCATGTGCAGAGCATAAAACAACATAACCATAAAGTCACAAAGTAAGAATTATAATGCAAGTCAAAAGAAACAGTTGCAAACTCCAAACACGACAAAAATACGCCTCACCCTGGTTGTCGACAGTATTGCGGAGTGTGAACTGGTGCCTTGTGCCAACACCGTGGCGCATGATGAAGATCCCGACAAAGCGGTTCTGCTTGCGAGGGGCATTGTTGTCAGACACAGTGGCTGCCACGATGGTCTCTGAATGTTGAAAAACAATAAAAAAAACACACGGGAGAAAGAAGGACTGTGGCTTGCACTGCTTCTCATACTGGCAGAAACAGGAAGAGGGATGAATTTTAAGCTTTGCATTAAGAAGTAAAAGCTTTGAATTCAAAGTACAAAAAATTTTGAAAAACGCTTGTCCGTTCTGAAACCCAACATGAAATGCCAGCGGTCTGGTAACACAGTGCCCTGTGGTCCAATGCAGACACTGATATTATTCAGTTGCTAGTACCAGTGTTTCAAGAACTGCTACATTACACCAAACAAGGCCATGTCACGTCCCTACATAAGCAAAATACAAAGAAAGCAACAAAAGCCATCTTCCTCTATCGCTCAACTGCCTAAACAAGTGAGTCTACTTGATGCAGAAGCAGCTATAGAGTACCACTCAGGATCTCCCTTTGCCTGACTATGGAAGACTCTGGCTACAAAAGGGTGTTGAGTTTCATAGCAAAATTGACTGTATTTAGATAAGGTACCTGTTTGAAACCCGTGCAGCATCAGCTCTAACTCGGTGATTATTACACTTTGAGACAAGAAACAATAAATGAGGGCTAAGGAACACGCCTCAGCGGTAGAATACACATTGTTCTTTAAAGCTGCAATTTGTCCAGTGTCATTTTATGTGACTCACATGTCACTCTCTCTACCTAGTGAAAGTTAATGCCAACAAAATCATGGCCTGCAAGCCGAAGTGACTGCTGGTCTTTTGGTCGACCCCTTTACATGTTGGTGCCAAGGTTAATGTGAAAGCTCAATAAATGGCCTTGGCTGCTCTCCTTGTGATCCTTGTCCTGCTGTCACTCGCCTTCTCAATCCCCATTACACTCTTTGCCAGCACACTGAGCGGTGCATATAAGATGGATTTTGTACAGCTCAAGTTCGAGGCATTTCTTTGCCCATGCCAAGCCCAGATCTTATTACAGAAGCTCTGTGCCAGTTTTGTCATGGTCAGGTTTTGGAGAAAGTGCACAGTTTGCCCAACCTCCCCACCCTGTAACTGGCTGCGGATGCTTCATAAACTGTTTTCTGCTTTTGTTAACACACTATATCAGGGCAGACACTTTTGGGTGCCTCAATGGGAGCTGGTAAAGCCCAACATACTGTAAAGGCAGTCCTCAAGTTCTTATCAGAAACTACAGAATATCCCAACTTTTAATTTATCCGTACATCATGTACGTGCATTATGTTCATGCATGTAGGTATTCAGTGGGCCCAACCACACTAGAGCGAGAACATTAGAACACCCACGCCCAACCAAAAAAATGTGTCGTCGTGATGTGCGCTGGCCTAATATGGACTGTGTGAGCTAGAAAGTTTGACAGGTTAAAATGAACCTAATTTGGTTACTTAATAACAGGACAATCACTGGTCCCTTAATTTGTATTAAAATTGGCAAAATTATTAGTTTCTACACACTTAATGATTAGGAATTTCATGTAAAAAGACCTTATACATTTTTGACTGCAGCTTTTCTACAGAAGCTGAAAAATGACAGGAATTGGATCAAAACAGCAGCTGAAGAGCCTCTTGCAAACACCCAAGCTTATCTGAAATGAAGAAACTTGTTTCAGAAGTAATGTTAGTCATTTTTTTCTGTTTATTTATATATACAAAAATATTCAGTCTGCCTGGGACAACAGGTGTTGCCATAAATTACACAGAACAAGGTATAGTATGAAAACACGAATTGTTAAGCACAGTCAGGGCGGAATAAAATATGAACACCCGTACACCATACTTTTTTACTTCGCTCGAGATATTCCTTCACAACTGGTTTACGAACATGTACTTTGGTATACCCTTTTCCCAGAAGAATGGTGCACATTACTTGTATACAATAGCTTAAAGTGCGCAGGTAAAATATTTTGTTTTGTTCACACAGACTGTTCCATTTCATTGTGGCCCGACTGCACAAGTTATCAAAGTTTGAAAACCTTCAAACCACTGGCAAACATCTTTTGAGACAAGCGATAATTGTGCAGTTAAAGTACACTGTTTATCAAAAAATTAAGGCAGTTTCCTTCATGTGAACACAACCAATAAGGTTAAGAAAGACACGAACCTCTGGTTTTATTAGCTTTTTGAACCTAGCAGTTGCAAGCATCCAAAATTAAGCGCAAATGCAGGGCCACAAGTGCCATGAAAAAATTACAAGCAATACAACAGAAAATAGCCAACAAAGAGAGGTCTTCAAGGGTTGCTTTAGGTGCACTGCCTCCACACTTGAGCAGGTGTACATAAGCAATGCACCACACTGCTATCAGTGTAATGAATGCCGCGTGACGTGCTCCTCTCAACTGACAAGCTTTTAAGTGAGGTAGACGAGTCTTACCAACGTAGAATTCGTGGATTTCAATGACGGACCGCCGGTTGAGCATGTCCTTTCGTTCCAGTTTCTCTCGAATTGCATTCCTCAAACTGAAGTCAGTGACTGGGAGAAACTCAGGGTAGATGAACCTGAGGACACGCAGAGATAATGAAGAAATGATCAATTCTCGTTCGGTAAGCATTTCCTTTCCAACGTTTTTTACTTGCTCCCTTTTTAGAAACACAGCAGTCACTTCCTAGAAAAGGGACTGCTGTGTTTTTCTTATATCGTAGTAATTATCAAGACGTGGGTAAAGCTGAACCAGTTGGTTGGAAACGCAAATAAAAGGTTACAAAGGGTGTTGGTTTACTGTCATGGCAAAAAAAAAAAATCTTCCTTGGTCATTGATTAAGTGATGCGCACACATAAGATTTTACAAAATCTAGCGGCTCTGGTGCAGTATCGCTGCCGTCTTGGTGCTACTATTCCGGACAACTCGCTTAGGGAGCTAAAGTCTAGGCATTATGTCTTTCCAATAATTATCCACGATTCGTGTCATCCACCAACGTAGTGCCGCGGCGCAATGACCAGAGTGGAATGCACTTCTTGCCTGTAGTCCACCATTTTCTCGGGTATCCTTGAGCGGTGCCTCCTGGCAGGCGCAACGCTTTCTGCTTGCACATCGGGCGGCTGTGGTGACTGTGACGCGAGAAACCTGCAAGGCGGTGCAAAAACGTTCGGCGATTTCTTTTAAAGGTAGTACTTTTCATATAGTGACTTCCAAAACTAAAAGCGAGCTCAACACCGGGTGTAAGCTTTGGACAATGCTGCCGTCTAAAGAGAGTTCCGTATTGAGACAAGCAAGCCGACGCTTCTTGAGAGTTCTGGCATTGAATGTGGGCAAGCTTAACAGCCTTAAAGAAACGACCAACGTACTTTTTTGTAGGTATGCACGCCTGCAGAAACTCGTGAGCACTCTGGACGCCGCCATATTTGATGCTGCATCTAAAAGGCGAAAAAATTATAATAAGACTACTAAATAATACTTCAACAGTAATTAGTAAATAAGCGCGCATTTAGCATTGAATTTTTAATTTAATAAATAGTTTATTAAACTCTTGACTTGTAATTTTAAATATATTGCAAGATAATGTATTTTTGGTTTCGTTTGCCTCAATCGCAAGACGCCATTAAAGGGACAGTGAGGAGAGCTCTATTAATATTTTTTTTTAAAGCAAAATCCGATAGTTCGGCATTTCATGGTTTTGTTGCCACTTGGCCGGCAGCGAAAGATGCATTTATTTCTAAGAGATTTGGATTCGAAGTTGAAAAAGTTTTTCCCGCTGCTCTGGTTCAAACTTGGGATTCTCTTGTTACGACACAGGACTAAATGACGTGAACATGACGTAAACATGACATAACGCAGACTCCGTGATTTCTAGCGGCCAGCAGTGCGGCCTAGCAGCAGCCGTAAAGAAAGCTACCGCCAGCCGCACGTTGAAGGCATCTATCGGCTATTGCGGCCGTCGTTACCGTCGCTTCATTTACGTTTGCAGCGGCATTTTGGCATCGTTACAATGAATCCCGTTCTCGAAGTCATCAATGAAGTTCTCGCAAGTACATAGCTTGCACCGATGTCACATCCGGTGACCGTCGGCTGCTAGTCGGCCATGCTGCTGAACCACCGCCAGACCGCCTCTAGCTTACCGCTGCCTATGGTAGCTCGCATCGTGTTGGTTCTCGTCCATCCGTAGATTCAGTATGGTTTTGTGTGCCATCCTTGGCTGCTCCAACCGCAGCGACAGATACAGGTGAAACGAGAAGCCGATTAACACAAACTCCACCTCCATTCGTCATATAATCGTAGGCATGCAAGTGCGAACGCTCCATGACTCATTACGAATCTGCGCGAGCTGTGGCTGGCTCGCATTAAGCGCGACAATTTGGACCCCGATAACTCAAACTTACTTGTGTGCGGAGCCCACTTTGTGGCGGGTAAGAGGCTTCAGTCGTCAACTAAATCTTTGCGAAATCGTGGGAAGCAATGGTTACACCCCGAAGTGAATGTTGCTATTTTGATTGACCCCATCCGATTTGTCTGACAACACAAACCCAGAATGGGTCCCGCGTCGTTGCATCCTAGCTACAGCATTAGGCGAGCCGGTTCGGATCGCCACGACCGCAGCGAGCAATGACGGCAGAGAAAGCGGCGTGCTGAGGCCGAGCTTTTCGGCTCGTAGGCGCATCGCAGACAGGCTTCTCACCTACCTACTGTAGAAATCGCTGTGTGCCTCCATTGGTTAGAAGGCTTTCATTTGTTCCAATTTCACAAAGCTGGAAAGAGTACATGATATCCCCCTGGTTCACTTCAGGGAACACGTCCCCGCCCATCGCCGCGTCGACTCCCGGTCGCAGCGTGTACGGACCTATATCGTCGCAAATTTTCACTTTGTGTGCGTAGCGTACGCGCGCCAATCAAATAAGTTCAGACCAGTAGCCTGCACTGAATGGTTCATTCCTTTGAGGAGTAGGCATCGCGCCCGAAAGATAAGAAAATAATCCAGTGTCCGAGGAGTGGTCAGGCATTGCAGGGCGGACGGACGAAGACGGCCGAATGGTTCGGCAGCATGGCCGCAAACGCTTGATGGAGGCGGAAGAGACGTCACGTGCAAGCTATGTATAGGCACTTTTAGCATACCGTGTACCTTGTTACCGCTAGCGGAATACCGGGAGCCCGCCTACCGCCGGTGAGCAGGCACTGATTGGCCCTGATACTGCACGCGCGCGCGTAGGATGGATGGATGGATGGATGGATGGATAGGAGCGCCCCCTTTGAAACGGGGTGGTGGCAATTGCCACCATGCTCAGCTTTTCTTTATTTATTATTTTTTTGTTTACTGTGTTGGCAATTCTCATTAAGATTCTCCATCAACTTTGCCTACGGTTTCCTACTATTCTAACCTTATGCCACATCTCTGCTTTTCAACCACCAATCCTCCAATCGCTTTTTGCTGACTTCCACTGCAGATTTATTTATATGACCATTGTTATCTTTAAACCCTAGGGCCTCAGAAAGAGTGACTGTGCCTGCATCGACATCCGGATGGATACCATCACATTTGATTATGAGGTGTTCAATTGTTTCCACAGATCTACCACACACTGCACATGTGTCATCTTCTTCGTTAAATTTCTTTTTGTAGCTGCGCGTTCTAAGACACCCTGATCTAGCTTCAAAAAGTAGGGCACTGCCTCTTGAGTTATCATAGAAAAATTCTTTCCTGATCTGCCTTTTCCAGAATCGATATAGTTCTACACTATGTTTCTTTTCCATTGAATTCATCCAATTTTTAACTTCCGCGTTTTTAACCTGTCGTTTAATGCTCTTTCTTGCTCCGTCCTCATGACCGGCATACTTACTGGTTAGTTTTCTAGTTCTTTTCCGCCACTGTGAGTCAACGTTCTTTCTGTATAAATATTTAAATACCTTAGCTGCCCATCTGTTATCGTCCAATTTCCTCAGGCGTTCTTCATATAGTATTTTACTCTTAGCTTCCCGTGCCTCAAACGATGCCCAGCCCATATCCCCTTGTACTGCCTCGTTTGTGGTTTTGCCGTGGGCACCTAGTGCTAATCTTCCAACAGCTCTCTGATTTACGTCTAATCTCGACTGAACTTCTGCCCTTAAGCACAGAACCGAGTACTGTGCGTACGTAGCTGTGCGAGTACTGCTGTGCGAGTACGAGTACTGTGCGAGTACGTAGCTGCCGAGTACGTGGCGCCATCTGGCGACGTCAAGGAGACTTGCGCATGCATTGGCTGCGCCTCAGTGATTCGTGACTTCTCGTGTCCTAGTATTGCTAGAACCAATGGTTCTAGCAACACCGTTATGTTCTATGACGTCATCAGGCTTGTACTTGCGAGTTTGGCCTGTGGCGGCGATACCTATATTTTGGTTCTTGCTCATTTCTACGTTACAAGAGCTTTGTTTTCAGTATGAGTGGCGTTTCTGTAATCAGGAGCTGGTATTCTGTCAATACAAGCCAGCTTCAATATCTCCTCGGTGTCCCTTTAAGGCGCAATCATTTCACGAAAACGGGATCGAGCGCAAATGCGTCTGCGCACAACAAATATGGCCTGCATACAGTGATGAGCTAATCGTTGATGAACAGAGGGTGGTGGTGGTGAAAAACATTTATAATGCAATAAATATTTACAGAGAGGTGATTGGGGTAGGCCCTATTGGCCCTTTCCCCTAACAATACTAGGTGGAGCCCCTATTCCGGGGCCCCATTGGCAAGCAACGCCGCCCGCGTCCGGTGAACCAAGGCCTTTTGGGTCTTTAGGTCCTGACAGCCGAGCAGGGCCGCCTCCCAGTCCTCTCTGGTGGGGTTGGGGTTGGGGGGGATAGATGGGTTTGACTGACACGCCCAAACCATGTGGAAGGTGTCAGCCACCTCCCCACAGAACTGGCACGCGCCATCAAAGGATGTATTGAAATGTTTAAGCACCGCCGGGCACAGTACAGTGTTAGTAAGAATTTTGATGAGGAGGCGCTCGTCAGCGCGATCCAGACCCTTACAAGGGGCCGGGTAGCGCCGGTGCTCCTCCTTGTAGTAATCGGTGATTTGTTTGAATGTAATGGCCAGATTGTCTGATTGGGAGTACCCTTCCAAGGACAGGGAGATAGCCCGGGGAGAGAGTGCGCGGGCGGCCTGATCGGCCTGTTCGTTTCCCTGGAGTCCCTGGTGACCGGGGGCCCAAATCAGGTTGCGTGGAGTTGGATCTTCAGATCGACAGCTATATTCCAGTATGCGCCAGGCAAGCGGGGGAGCCCAGCCCAACTCGTAGTTCCGACAGGCCCCTCGCGAGTCGGTGATGATGTGTTTCGACTTGGGAGTAGTGAGAGCAAGAGCAATGGCAATCTCCTCCGCGTGTGTTGCGCTGTAGGCTTTGAAAGTGAGCCCGTTGACTGTGTTTGTGTTGTGTACGACTGCGGCCGTGTACCACACCCCGTGGTGTGGGCCGGCAACATCCACGTAATACACATGTTGTTGGTTACCATAGTATCGCGCCAACGCTTCCGCGCGCGCCTGGCGACGACCGCTATGGTCTTCTCTGGACATGTTGCGGGGAAGGGGTCGGACCCGGAGGGCGCGTCTCCAGGGTGCTGGCACTCTCTCCCTTTCCTCAATATGGTAGTCATGTTTGATGTGTAGCTGGTACAAGAGGCGGCGACCGGACGTGGTCTGTGCAAGACGCGTGTATTGGTTGACTAAGTGGGCCTCTCGAAGCTCCCGAAATGTGTTCACCACGCCCAAGGCCAGAAGTCGCTGGTTGGACGTGGTGACCGGGAGGTCGAGAGCCCGCTTGATGACTTTCCGGTGGATGACCTCCAGTTGGTCATCATCATGTTTGCGCAGGTGCAAGTAGGGGGTTGAGTAGAGGATTCTACTCGTTACGAAAGCATGGGCAAGCCGCAGTGCATCCTTGCTTCGTAATCCGCCCCGCTTGTTGGAGACCCGGCGGACCATGCGGCCCACCTGGTCTCCCACCGTGCGAAGTTTGGCTAGGGTGGTGTCGACTCTGCGTTGGTGGTGTATGAAGAGACCAAGGACGCGGATCTCCTTGGACTCCCGGATCGGTCCCGAGGGGAGACTGATGCAAAGCGGAGTTGTGTCCCGAGGGGAGGGACGTATGTGCACAAATTCTGATTTAGACGGGCCGCACTGGAGTCCGCAGTAGGCCGCGTAGTCGTCGACTAGGGTCGCCGCTGCTTGCAGGCAGGATTCCATGTTGCCCAGGTTACCTTGCGTGGCCCAGATTGTAATGTCATCCGCATAAAGAGCGTGATGTATCCCGGGCAAAGAGGACAATTTGGAGGGAAGATGAAGCATTGCCAAATTGAAGAGGAGGGGAGACAGGACCGCGCCTTGAGGTGTTCCCATCGAGCCGATGGTGTATGGCCCGTGTTCTGCATCTTGTATGCGTATGTAGGCTTGACGGTCTGTAAGAAATTGTTTTATGTAGTTGAATGTTTTGTGGCCACAGTTGGTGTTACTGAGGTGGTCCAGGATTACTTCGTGTTTGACGTTGTCGAATGCGCCTTTAAGATCCAATGCCAGGACCACCTTGTCGTTGTGGGGACATTCGACAGGATCTAAGATGTCGTGGTGAAGCTGCAGAAGTATATCCTGTGCAGACTTGTGAGGGCGAAAACCGAACATGGTGTCCGCGAAAGTGTGCTGTGTTTCTAGAAAATCGGAGAGTCTGTCGCGCACCATCGTCTCCATCAGCTTGCCGACACAAGACGTGAGGGAGATGGGGCGAAGGTTCTCCACATCAATAGGTTTGCCGGCTTTCGGAATAAAGGTCACGAGAGCCGATTTCCAATCGAGAGGGAGAGGAGTCTCTCCGTCCCAAATGCTATTGATGTATTTGAGGAGCGTGGCGTAGGCTGCGTCGGGAAGGTTGGCCAAGAGCTTGACGGTAACCTTGTCGCGCCCGGGTGCAGTGCACCGCTTCATTTTGCTCAAGGCCGCCCGGAGGTCGTGGAGCTGGAACGGCTTGTCCAGCTCCGTGTTCTCTTCGCCTGCATACGAGTACGCCGCCTGCCGGGGGTCCTTAGTGGTGCACAGGTAGCGATCCCTGAGCGTGTGCGCTAGTTGTTTTGTCGTTCCTGTAAAGTTGTGCAAGGCCCTATGTAATTGGCGTTGGGTTTCTGTGCGTGTTTGTATTGGATCGATGAGAGCGCGGAACAGGCGCCACGTGTTGCGGCCAGACATCTGGCGAGCAGCCGCGTTGCACCGGTCCACCCAGTTAGTGTCGGCTAGCTGAGTAGCATATTCCGCTGCCTGTTGTGTGAGTTCGAGGATGCGGTTCTTTAGGCGTCTGTTATGTTTCTGTTTCTTCCATCGCTTCGTGAGGCTGCGACGGGCCTCCCAAAGGTGGAGAAGGTGGTTGTCCACGTCTGTTCGTGTTTCTGTAAGCTGTATCTGCTGTTCGTGTTGTGTGAGTGTAGAAGTGAGCGATCTGGACCAGGCGTCGTATCCCGACTGGAGGGGGTCTACAATAGGTAGAGAGGTGCGGAAAGTCGTCCAGTCAGGGATACGAGCTTGTTTTAGTGGTTGTTTCAGGGGACGCATGTAAATGGTTGTGTTGATTATACAGTGATCACTACCTAGAGTGTCCTCTTTATTCAGCCAGTCGGCATGTCGTATGTTGCGTGTAAATGTGAGGTCCGGGCAAGTATCTCGTTGAATGGAATTGCCGACACGTGTTGGGTTGGCGGGGTCAGTGTGCAGGGTGAGTCCAAGTGTGGAAAGAAGTTCCGCAAGCTTCCTCCCACGCCTGTCCTCCCGGGGGTATCCCCATAGCCTGCTCGGGGCGTTGAAATCGCCGACATTTAGGAGGGGATCCCTACCCGCCACCTGCATAGCTTGAGTGAAAATTTCATTGAACGTGACGTTGTTAAGTTTCGGTGGGCAGTAAATATTTAGAATGTGTACAGGTGGGTCAGACCGCTTTAGGGGCAGCACTGAAACCATCGTGTATGGGAAAGACGGTGTTGTGGGAAGTGTGACCTCCTGCGCAGTGTATCGCTTGTGAACAAGTATACATGTCTGCGGGTTGTGTTGAAATGTAGTGTAGTTTGTTAGTTTGGCACCGGCGCCGGGTTCCTGAAGGGCAACCACGGCGACGAGGAACTCAAGGTTCTCGAGATAGAGGCGGAGATGAGTCCGCTTCTTGTGGTCCTTGAGACCTCGGCAGTTCCACTGCGTTAGTGTAAGCGGCTGAGTTGTTCTTGCTCGCGACTTAGGGTTGGGGGCCATGGTCGGAGGCGGAGGGTGGGGTCACGTTGTTAAGACTCCCCAGTCCGCTAGTGCCCGGCGCAAACGTGCAGGAGTCTTCCGAAAAGTCAAACTCATCGGGAATAGCTCTATTGAATTTTGAGGGGCGGTTAGCGTCCCTGATGGGTCCTACGCGTTTAAGGACGCGCGGATTATCTTTTATCCATTTTTGGATAATGTGCGTTACGGCTTGTGTCACCTGTGCGATGACACTCTCCACCTGAAGCGCGATGGTGTCATGGATAATTTTGGGGAGGTCAGCCAATTGTGTTTCAATTGCGGTCACCCGGGTCTCCAGGGCCGCGGCGCTACTCTCCACAGGAGGAGGGATCTCCCTGTCTGTTATGTTTTCTGCCTCGTCGCTCGACGCGGGCGGAGTATGGAATTGGGATTTGAGCGAGTTAAGCTCGCTGGCTAGTTTTTCGTTTTGAGCTCGCAAGAGGGCGAGCTCGCGCTTGAGTTCCTGTGTCTCGGCGGTGCTGGTGGGGGAGGAGGGAGGAGGGGAAGGAGAGGAGGCGACCCTCGCCCAGCTGCCTACCTTGGGTTGGTTGCAGGCGGCGCCGCCAGATGAAGCGCTGAGAGCTGGGAACTCCGCTGCTCCGGGTGGTGGCGTTACTGTTGCTGTCTTGCCAGGGGGAGGCATCACGCCACGCCGTGGCGTCTTCTGGTTGTTTCGCTGCCGCCCTCCCCGTGTAGCGCCGGCATTGGCTCCCTTGGGTGGCGTCCTGGGCCCTGGCTGCGGCAACTTGATGAATTTCGCGGTGCATTCGCGGGAGCTGGTGAGGTGCGGGCCCCCGCAGATTAAACAGATAGGATTGCAGACGTGGGGGGCCATCCCCTCAGTACCAAGCCCCACGTTTTGGCCACAAAGGCCGCATCTTTCCTTGACCGGGGTGGGACAGTTGTCCACCCGGTGCCCCAGTGTGCCGCAACGGTAGCACGCTGGCACTGTTTTTTTGTACTCCTTGACGGGAGTCAGTTCTGCGTTATAGTGGACGTAACGCGGAACAGTGCGTCCCTTGAAAGTCAGCACAGCTACACGTTTGATTCTCCCAGCTTGCGCACATGAACTAGTTCACCACCGCGCCACTGCACATTATCTTTTAGTGACTCACTGGTTTCTAAGTTGTGAACAGATATCACACCGCGACACACATCACCGGTGAGCTTGAGGTGGCCGTGAAATGCGAGCGATCCTCTGCTGGTGTTAAGTTGAATGTCCGTGAGGAGCTTTTTAACCACTTCTGGGTTCTACGTGCCACAGACGATGATGTTCTGTTCCCAATTTGGTGAAATGGTGATGGTGTTCATGTGCTGCCTACCGATGAGTTGCGAAATGGCAGCGCCGAGCTCACCTTGCTGGAAGGCCGCCTTGAGGGAGACCGTACTGCGTGGCTGCAGCACGACCACGTAGTCGTCAAGGTCCATCCTGACCGTTGGCTTGGGAGTCCACTTCGAGACTGGTGAAGAAGTCTTCTGTGGAGGTGCAGAAGACGGAGCGCGAGCGTCTCCCGTTGTTGAATTGTTGAGAGGAGTCTTGGGTGTTGCCGCTCCTCGTGCGTTCTGCCGGCGGCGGCGCCGGCTCTCAACGACTTGGAAAAGGGCAGCTTGCTGCGCCGAAATGGTGGATGGGCCGTACTCTGGCTGGCTTACAGGGACAGATGACCACGACAGAGTCGTGGGGTCGTATCCGCGTTGTTCAGGTAGAGCCATGTTGAGAGGTTGGCCGGCAGGCGTCTCCGCAGCCAGCGACGGAGGAGCCGGAGCCGTTAGGCTTAGCTCGACCGCTACGTGGTGATGCGGAGGGTTGCTCGAAATGGCCGAAAATTCAGCGTACCTGGGTGTGGTCGGGTTCTCCAGGGTCCTGCTGACTTCACGGTAGCAGTCGCACAGGTTTGATAGGCGTTACATCAGGTTACCGCGGTTCCAGCCGAGAAATCGACGGAGCCGATGCACCACGCGTCCCATCACTCCGCGCTCAAACGCGGCGTCCTGAACAGAGGGCCCACGACCGACTATATAGACGTCTGCAATCGGAGTAGTGAGGCAGGTAAATTACCGCGTCAAAAATAACAGCAGAGAGCAGCAAATTTCATATAGTAACTGCATAATTAATTCACATAGTTTATTTTGGTGCGCATGTAAGTGAAAACTAGCAAAACAAACAAACTAAATAACAAAAAAACTACAATAAGAGAATCCATCATCAGTCTTGTCCGATTGAAAAAAATCGTTTGTATGAATTTCTAAGTTGGTTTTTGAGGAAAGGAAATGGCGCAGTATCTGTCTCACATCTCGGTGTACACCTGAACTGCGCTGTAAGGGAAGGGAGGAAGGTGAGAGCGAAAGAAGAAAAAGATGGTTTGGTTTATGGTGTTTAACGTCCCAAAGTGACAGACGCCGTAGTGGAGGGCTCCAGAAATTTCGACCACCTGGAGTTCTTTAACGCGCACTGACATCGCACAGTACATGGGCCTCTAGAATTTCTCCTCTAGAGAAATTCAACCGCCGCGGCCGGGATCGAACCCGCGTCTTTCGGGTCAGCAGCCGAGCACCATAACCACTGAGCCACCGCGGCGGCAAAGAGAGAGAGAGAAAGAAGTGCCGTAGTGGAGGTAGCCAGCATAATTTCGACCACCTGGAGTCTTTAAAGGGGCCAAGAAACACGTTCTCAGTGCATTGTTTTTCCTGGTGATGATGATGATGAAAACTTTATTTGGAACAAGGGAGTTTTGGACACGTAGGTGCTTGGGCCCACGCACGGCCACACTGCACTCAAACGTTTATGTCCCGGAGGCTCATGACGCTGGCAGCCCGGCATGCGGCGATGGCTTGCTTGTCCGGGTCCTCGGAGCGCAGTAGGGCCTACCAAGCCTCCCAAGTGGTAAGGTGACGCACCTCACATCGGCTCCGCACAAAGACAGCGGAATTCGCCAATCGCCAGCATCACCGGCCCAAATTTCATCACCCACTGACCTACGAATGTGAGCGCCGCGCGCCACCAATTTTTGGCCCGACTACTCCATTTTTCGGGCGCCCGCGGCCCTTTCTTCTCTCAGTGATCTCTTCGCCTGAGCTAGGCCTCGCTCCGCTGGGAGCTAGGCCTACTGCGACGGACGCTTCCGCCACCAACGCCATCATGGAGGTGCAGGTGCAGGGAGAGGTTCTTAACCCCCACGACTACAACCCAAGGGACTGGACGCACATTCTTAGTGTGCCTGTTTGCTCCAAGGACGTCCTTTCACCATCCCGAAGCCAGGAGACCGCAGCCTCTGCTACCGGTGCCCCCAAGTCTGCATGTCTTGACAAATCAGCGCGCCTGAAAGCAACGCGCACAGCTGCGCAGAGTTCGCGGCAGCAGCCGCCGCTTCCTGCTGCAGACTACAAGATCGTTTTTAGATCACGAGGCGGGCGGCAGCTGGACCTGCTTACACCCCGACAACTACGGGAGGTCATCTTCCAAGCAGCGTCCCAGTTCCACGAACGAACGCGTGCCCAAATCAGGGTACACCCCGTAAACAATACGTGCACCGTAAGCACGCCCCTAAAAGCTGACACGTTTGCACTGGTTCGCGTAACAAACATCAAAAACCAAGGCAAGGACTTCGCCGTCGCAGCTTACATAGCCCCGCCGGATGGAGCGGTACGCGGCGTCATCTCCTATGCGTATTGGAATGAGACCCCGACAGAGCTCCTGCAAGACCTGATCACCGGCAACCCAGACGCCCTCATCGTGGACGCCTGCCGAATGGGCTCCACGCGCGTTCCATAATCACTTTCCAGGCCGGACCTGTCCCACGCGCCGTTCTTTATGGAGTACCGACGGCACATAGACGCCTGCACGAACTGCCGCGTCCCAGGTCATCGGGCGGATGTTTGCGTCCAACCAAGATCCCATAAGTGCCCCCGCTGCGGGCAGTCCCATCCCAAAGAAGATGTGCCCTCATACACTTCCAACTGCATTCTCTGCTGAGGCCCTCATTTGACCGGAACTGGGAACTGCAAGGCACGGGGCCGTAAACTAGCGTCCCCGAGGAACGCTCTCTCTCCCCCGTCTTCATTCTCTACCATATCTCAAACTATTTAAGGCGGACATCGACAGATTAAACATGTTACTCAGACAGGCTTATAAAGCTGCATGTCTAGGACTTCCTAGAAACACACCCACGGACAGATTTTTATCCTTGGGTATACACAACACTGTAGAAGAACTCATCACTGCACACAAGGCGATGCACATCCAAAGACTGGCCAACACTACAGCGGGAAGGGAGATTCTAGATCGAATAGGCGTAAACGCCGAACCCATGTCTAAACGACCGGGCCGTCTACTGCGAGGAGTGCGCGACAGACTGGTCATCAAACCGCTCCCCAAAAATATGCTGCCGGGCTTCAAACTATGGCAGAAGACGAGCCAGAGCGCAGACTCCGCATAGGAAGTACCTCAATCATCCTGGAGCAGTATACACCGATGTAGCCGATTATAATTTCAGCCAAGCTGACGGTCTCTTGGGCCTTCGCTATCTGCGCATCCAAATTCACAGCAGCAAGAAGCGGGTGCATCTCTGCTGCCTCGGTCACGGTCAAGTACGCGGATCAAGCAGAAGAAGCGGCCGTAGCCTTGGCCATAGCAAATACTGACGCTGACATCATTCTCAGTGATTCCAAGACTGCCATACGCAACTTCTCGTGCGGTAGAATATCCCTAACTGCTAGAAACATCCTCACAAATATTACACTACAACGAGAAATAGAACTGGTATGGACTCCTGCCCATTCAGGGAACCCAGGGAACGAAGCAGCCCACCAACACGCTTGAGGTTTTGTCGGCCGAGCGAGCTCTCGTCCAGGGGGATCCGCGATGGAGGCAGTGATTTCGTACCCCGACATTACCCAATCCTACAAACTCTATAGAAGAATCTATCCTCCCCCGCACAAGTCACTCTCCAAACACCAATAGGTGGCTTAGAGAAGACTTCAAACCCATTCTTACCCGAACCCGTACATTTACGCCCACATCTACCCCGATCTGATATCCTCCACCTGCAAACACTGCGGTAGCACTGCCACCCTCGATCATATGCTATGGGACTGCCCGGAGGATCCTCCTCCGGAAGCTCTTATGGAAGCTCCCTCACCACATGCCTGGCAAGAAGTGCTGCGCAGCTCGGACCCCGCCGTACAGGCAGGCGCCGTCGAGCGCGCCGAAGAGGTTGCCGCCAGCTATCAGCTAATGGTCACCTGGCCCTTCTACTAAGCATCCAGGAACCCTTGTTTTCCGACAATAAAGTTTTCTCTCTCTCTCTCTCTCTCCCGCTGCGATAAACACAGCACAGGCAACGGTCGCAGCTCGACGCCTTTCCGGTCATCGTCTAGAACCAGACAGAATGGCAACAACTCCTCGCGTCTCACCTGGCAGACCGCGTTTCTGGCAACGCCACCCGTCATCCCCCACCACCCCAGTCCTCCCAGGCAGATCTGAGAGACCAGGAACTCAAGGCCTTGCGTGACGAGGTAAGCCGCCTTTCCTCACTCATAAGCACCCCCGCCTCCTCCATGCCCCCTCAACCCGCACCCCCTGTCATTTACTCGAGCTCGCCATCCACAAAAACATCGAGCACCCCTCCTGCAAAGAAACAGCGCACCACAGACGCCACACCCCCTCCCGTACCCCCGAAAATAGACGCTAAATTAACAGCACTCGAAGCCAAATTTGACCACAAACTAAAAGAGCTAGACGCCCACCTCGAGGCGAAATTCAATCACCTTGCCGCCACCCTCACCGAAAAACTTGAGCAGCGCATGGACGCTATGCTCACCAAGATTATGGAGCTCTTGGTACATAAGCATACCCATCGCTTCACCCAACTTCAAACCCCCTCCACTTCCCCCATGCTACCCTCGCAAGCACAAACCACCTTTCCTGAGCCACACATACCAGTTGACACCCGTCTTAATAGCCTCCTCAATCCCCCCACAATCCAATATGGCGGGGGGAACACTAATTATCTATCCATTTTAACTTGGAACTGCCGCGGCTTCGGGGCAAAGCGCGCACCTCTGCAACTTCTCCTTCCCACCATCACACCCACGCCTCATATACTTCTCCAGGAGACTGCACACCGGGCAACCCTCCCCTGCTACACATCTACACACTCGGATACCACTAACCAGTGTTGTAGGCGTTGCCGAAAAAAAGTAACTAAATACGTTACTCGTTACGCTATAAAAAAAGAACGCGTTACCACCCTACGTTACCTAAAAAAAAAGGTAACGCGTCACCGTTAGCGTTACCGAAAAAAAGCATCGCACGTTACTTTGCCTTACTCCATGCACATAAATTTTAATCAATGCGTCTTCGCTGTAACTGCAACCGGTAACTCGTCTTCTCTGCAAGGCTTGTTTTCCAACGAAAAGATCTCAAACCGAGACGACACGCTCATATTCTTCATGCGAATGAAACCTCCGGATGGTCGCACTCTGCTTGCAACAGAGTCTAGGCAGGAAAAGGAGTGAGGCCGTCCTTTGTCACCGTGCTGTGGGTAGGGGGATGTTCCTTGTTCTGGCTAGGGGAGAAAGGGGGGGGGGGGTATGACTATGAAGGGGGTGAAAGTTTGAGCGACAGTATTGTTGAGCAGAAAATTTTTAGAAAGTTGTCTATGAGGTAGCTCCCTACTGTGGGCACAGGCACAAAGGTCCATTTCCTTTTTTTCTCTCTACTTCGGTGCTACAGCCAATCCCCTTTTCTGTGCTGTACTATTGTACTCTTTCGACGGCTTTCTTGGGGCCATCTTGAAGCAAACTGGCAACATTCCCGAGTTTACTCAGAAGAGGGAACTGCTTCCACAGAGAGAGAGAGACAGAAAAAACTTTATTGTACAAGGAATTCGGGGCACACCCCAGGGTCCCCGCACGACCCCACTGCACTCAAGTGTTTACGTTCCTAAGGACCATAACACTGGCAGTCCGGCCGGTTGCGATGGCCTGCACGGCCGGGTCCTCCGAGCGCAGCAGGGTCTCCCAGTCCTCCCAGGTCTTGAGGTTCTCTAGGTCCCGCGGGGGAGGGTCCGCCGGGCAGAGGGAAAGGATGTGGAGGGAAGAGGCGAAGGGTTCTGGGCATAGGGCGCATGCTGGAGTGGGGAAGGAGGGATGATAGTGGGCTAGGGTAAGGGGTGAGGGAATAGAGTGTGTCTGTAGTCTGCGCCAGAGCGTTGCGTGTTTGTTATCAAGGGAGGGGTGGGGTGGGGGGTAGAGCTGGCGTGAGGCTCTGTAGGCCTGCGTCAGCTCGCTGAATGAGTGCATGCACTCCTTCGTGAATCCCCGATCCGAGGGCACTTGAGCCCGGTTTAAAGAACCTCGGGCTAAAAGGTTGGCGGCCTCGTTTCCGGGATTCCCGGAGTGCGCGGGCACCCATATCAGCTCCACTTGGCGGGGCTGGGGTGCATCGGGCGAGTCTAGTATGCCAAAAGCAGGGACATGGACTCGGCCTCGAGCAAAATTTAGAATTGCAGTTGTAGAATCACTTAAAATGTACCGGGCTTCCGTGCGGGTGGTAGCAAGTGCAATGGCGGCTTCCTCTGCAGCTTCTGGGGAGGTGTCTGGAGGGAGAGGTAGTGTGAGAAGGGCGGATAAAGAGGAGTCCACCACAGCTTCGGTCGCTTCATCACCCGTGCAGGCAGCGTCCACCCATACGGCGTCCGGCTCGGGGCCGTACGCTCGATGGAGTGCCTTCTCACGGGCTCTGCGGCGCTGCTCATGGTGGGACGGGTGCATATTCCTCGGGAGCGGCCTAATTAGAAGCTCCTGGTGAAGGGGTCGTGGGATGGCGAGGAGGGTTGGGTCGTTGGCCGGTATTCTGATTCCGAGGGAGTCCAGGATATACCGACCTGTGGAGGTTTGTGTGAGCCTGATGTATTGGGCCTGTCGGTGGGCCTCCACCAGTTCCCCGATCGTGTTGTGGAGGCCCAGGCCTAGTAATCTGTCTGTGGGTGTGTTGAGGGGAAGATGAAGTGTACCTTGAATGCCTTGCGAATCAAAGCATCCAAAGTATTTATGTCATGTTTGGATAGTTGTAAGTATGGGGTAGTGTACAGCACACGGCTGAGGACAAAGGCATGAATGAGGCGACATAGGCCGCGCTCCTTCATGCCTCTGTGATGTCCCGAAACCCTTCGGATGAGGTGCGATATCGCGCCTACAACCTGCTTGAGTTTCTTGAGGGTGGTGGTGTTATTGCCATCGTTCTGGATGTGCAGGCCCAATACACGGAGGGTGCCAACCTCAGGTACCGGCTCACCATTCAGTTCAATGACAATGGGGGAGCGGGGACAGCGGTGGTTCTTAGGACGGATGACGAGCAGTTCGGACTTCTCTGGGGAGCAAGACAGTCCGAGGGTCCGTGCATAATTTTGGGTGACTGTGGCTGCTTCCTGTAAGGTGTTCTCTATGCCGCCGTCACTGCCGTGGGTGGTCCACAGGGTGATATCGTCGGCATAAAGAGTGTGCTTCAGGTGGGGACTAGTTGCCAATTTTCGGGCGAGGGGGATGAGGGTAATGTTAAAGAGAAAAGGGGAAAGGACGGACCCTTGAGGGGTGCCGATACTCTGAAGCGTGTAGGAGGGGGAAGACAAAGGGCCGTAGTGTATCTCAGCTGTGCGGTCAGTGAGGAATGCTTGAATGTAGGCATACGTGAGCACACCCACATTCAATGGGGATAGGGCAGTCATGACCGCCTGATGTTCAATGCGATCAAAACCTTTGGAAAGATCCGAAGCTAAGACTGCCTCTGTGTGACCTGGAAGAAGCGGGTCAAAAAGGTCGTGTGTGAGTTGCAGCATGGCGTCCTGTGCGGATAGATGGGGGCGGAATCCCACCATGCTATGCGGGTAAAGATTGTTGTCCGCGATGTGACTTGTGAGTCTCGCTAACACAACATGCTCGAGGAGCTTCCCGAGGCATGAGGTTAGCGAAATCGGGCGGAGGTTGTGGAGTGTAAGTGGTTTGTTGGGTTTAGGTATGAATGTTACCTTCGCGTGGCACCAGGACTGCGGAAGGTTACGCTCCCTCCAGCACTGGTTGAAGTATTTCGTAATCTGGGTGATTGATCGGTCGTCCAGATTACGGAGCATGGAGTTTGTGATTTGGTCTGCACCAGGTGCGGAGTTGGCGCGGAGAATCAGGAGGGCCGCTCTGACTTCCGTCTCCGTGATGTCGGTGTCGAGTGTGGGATTTGCTTGTCCTGTGTAGTGGGGTAAAGGTGTGGGGGCGCCTGGAGAGGTGTACATGGTTTGAAGTGTGTCTAGGAGGGTGTCGGGATCGTCAATGTGTTCGTGTGTGAGGCGTGTCACGTGGTGTTTTGTCGCTGATTTGGTGTGTGGGGGGGGGGGCAATGAGGTATCGGAGGAGTTGCTTCCACAAAGAATGCGAGAGTGTCGCCTGGGACAGAGACCTTTTGGTTCGAAAACAAGCTGACGGAGAAACGGTTCATTGGTGGCTCGGCATGCGTCCACTGTTTAGAGAGTTGTGTGTGTGAGTGGTTTGGGGATGAGTAGGACAAGTGTGTGAATGCGTGTTCGTGCTTTGTTTATAGTTGAGTGCCTAGTTAAGGGCAGGTGTTTTCTCGCGTGCGAGCCGCAACAAGGGTCGTCGAGAGCACCTGTAGATTTTGTTTATTTGCCACATCATTTTCGGTGTTTTTTTTCCTGAAAGAGAGGTGGAGGGGGACAATGAAATAAAAAGTAACTAGTAACGTGACACCTCACGTTACCGGAAAATGTTAACGTAAGTACGTTACCCATTACAGTTCCGAAATGGCAACGAGTACGTTACTAAGTTACCGAAAAAAGTAATGCGTTACCGGTAACGCCGTTACCTGTAACGCGTTACTGACACCACTGCCACTAACACACCCAGGGCGCCCACACATCCTTCGCAGCCTAACCTACGAAACGCATCACATCACGTCTGAGAAGCCCTGCGTGATCACAGAACTTATACATCACACACATTCACTTCCTTCTATATTTATAGCAAACATATCCCACCCCCCGTCCCTGCCGATGGCACCGCTAGAATCACTTCTACGAAAGCTACACCATCTAGCAGGGAAACATCCCCTACTGACCGGTGGGGACTTTAGCAGTCAGCATACTGACTGGGGATACACAACCACGACACATCGAGGTCGCAGGCTCTGACTGCTCCTGCAGAACCTCCAACTCACTGTGCACAACACGTTTCAGACGCCTACGCGGATCGGCAGCAGTGTCAGCAAGGACACTAGTCCAGGCCTGACGCTGAGCCGCTGCATCCGCGGCGTTACGTGGAACAGAACACAACATACACTGGGAAGTGATCATTACATTGTACAAATCACTGATCCGTACAAACCACCCCGTCACGCAAATACAACACACAAACTCATTAACTGGGATGCCTTTCGCGCTGCGCGCACCGCCCTCCCAGACACTCCCATCGCAGACATCGATGCATGTGTGCAGTCACTCAAGCATGACGTTCACCACAAAACGCGACACATTGAAACTACAACCGAAACCCCTAACCCTCGACACACGCCTAGCCCGCCTCTGGCAGGCTTATCACAGCATCCTGGAACGCTGGAAAGGCAACAAACACAAGAGAACGCTTAAAAAGCGGCTGGCCGCGCTGAAGACACAAACACAACAGCACTCTGAGGAGCTCTGCCGATCCAAACTGGGGACAGATATGTTACGGCACCGCCGGAAACCTGTCCAGCAAACGCGCATGGCAACTCCTCCGACACTTCATTGACCCCACACGCACCAAATCAGCAACACAGCACCACGTGACACGTCTCACACATGAACACATTGACGATCCCTACACCCTTCTAGACACACTTCAAACCATGTACACATCTCCAGGCGGCCCCATACCTCTACCCCACTACACAGGACAAGCAAATCCCACACTCGACACCGACATCACGGAGACGGAAGTCAGAGCGGCCCTTCTGATTCTCCGCGCCAACTCCGCATCTGGTGCAGACCAAATCACAAACTCCATGCTCCATAATCTGGATGACCAATCGCTGGTTTACAGGTAAATGTCGCGAAAACAAAAGCAGTTATTTTTAGAGCAAAAGATAAGAAAGTTACACTTGTAAAAAACGTTTGCTTCAATAATGCTCATGTAGATATAGTGCCTACATTTAAAACTCTGGGCGTTGTATTTAATGAAAAAATTACTTGGGATGACCACGCCTATTTTATTGCCAGCAAACTGTCGCAAATTATTGGTTTAATTTGCAGATATCGCCAACTACTGCCAACAAGAGCATTGCTGGCCATATATCATTCACTCTTTAGTTCTCGCCTCAATAACTGTAATTTAGGTGGGGAAAAACTTCGCAAGAAAACATCAATAAGCTACTCGTATTACGGAAAAATTTTATCTGAATAATTGAAAATGTTCCTAGAACATTCCATACACAAGAACTTTTTTATAAATACAAAATACTCCCGGTAACTAAATTGTACACCTTTCGCCTCAGCCACGCACTGAAGCGCGAAATTATTAATCACACGTCCTTCCTTCATGAACTCTCCAACATTGAAGTAAGCTATAAAGTACACAACACAAGAAACGTCGATCAGTGGCACATTAAAACACAAAGAAGAACAAATGGCTGTCAAACACTTGAACATAATACCGCGTCTACTAAATGTTCTTTGTGTCAATGACATTGACCTAAAAACCACCTCACACAGAAAGCTTTTAGAATATTTTTTATTTACAGATACTGCATTGAATCTATGAACCGAATTGACTGTATTGCACTCTTCATTGCTTTGTTTGTCATTGTGTTTTTCTTGCGGGAAGTACCTGTCGCGATTTTTTTTTGCAATATTGTATTTAGTTTGAAAGTGTGCCACGATTTTGTTGGAAAAGTTCGCAGCTGGGTGTCCATTGCCAAGTCAAGTGGTCCAAGAGGCCGCTTATACTATGGGCACCCTGTCACCATGTATATTGTGGTGGTAAATACAATAAATATCAAATATCAAATCACCCACATTACGAAATACTTCAACCAGTGCTGGAGGGAAGGTAACCTCCCGCAGTCCTGGCGCCCCGCAAAGGTAATATTCATACCTAAACCCAACGAACCACTGACACTCCAAAACCTTCGCCCGATTTCGCTAACCTCATACCCCGGGAAGCTCCTCGAGCATGTTGTGTTAGCGAGACTTACAAGTCACATGTCGGAAAACAATCTTTACCCGCATAGCATGGTGGGATTTCGCTCCCATCTATCCGCACAGGACGCCATACTGCAATTCACTCACGACATTTTCGACCCGCTTCTTCCAGGTCACACCAAGGCTTTGGATCTCTCCAAACCTTTTGATCGCATTGAACATCACGTATGCCTACATTCAAGCGTTCCTCACTGACCACACGGCTGAGATACACTTCGGCCCTCTGTCTTCCCCCTCCTACACGCTTCAGAGTATCGGCACCCCTCAAGGGTCCGTCCTTTCCCCCTTTCTCTTTAACATTACCGTCATACCCCTCACCCGAAAATTGGCAACCATTCCCCACCTGAAGCACACTCTTTATGGTGACGATATCACCCTGTGGACCACCCACGGCAGTGACGGCGACATAGAGAACACCTTACAGGAAGCAGCCACCCTTACCCAAAATTACGCACGGACCATCGGACTGTCTTGCTCCCCAGAGAAGTCAGAACTGCTCCTCATCCGGCCTAAGAACCGCCGCTGTCCCCACTCCCCCATTGCCATTGAATTGAATGGTTACCCGGTACCTGATGTTGGCACCCTCCGTGTATTGGGCCTGCACATCCAGAACGATGGCAAAAACACCACTACCTTCAAGAAACTCAGGCAGGTTGTAGGCGCGATATCGCACCTCATCCGCAGGGTTTTAGGTCATAATAGAGGCATGAAGGAGAGCGACCTATGTCGCCTCATTCATGCCTTTGTCCTCAGCCGTGTGCTGTACACTACCCCGTACTTACAACTATCCAAACATAACATAAACGCTCTGGATGTTTTGATTCGCAAGGCATTCAAGGTAGCGCTTCATCTTCCCCTGAACACACCCACAGACAGATTACTAGGCCTGGGCTTCCACAACACGATCGGGGAACTGGTGGAGGCCCACCGACAGGCCTAATACATCAGGCTCACACAAACTTCCACAGGTCGGTATATCCTGGACACCCTCGGAATCAGAATACCGGCCAACGACCCAACCTTCCTCGCCATCCCACGACCCCTTCACCGAGAGCTTCTCATCAGGCCGCTCCTGAGGAATATGCACCCGTCCCACCATGAGCAGCGCCGCAGAGCCCTTGCGAAGGCACTCCATCGAGCGTACGGCTCCGAGCCGGACGCCGTATGGGTGGACGCTGCCTGCACGGGTGATGAAGCGACAGCAGCTGTGGTGGACTCCTCTTCATCCACCCTCCTCACACTACCTCTCCCTCCAGACACGTCCCCAGAGGCTGCATAGGAAGCCGCCATTGCACTTGCTATCACTCGCACGGAAGACCGGTATATTTGAAGTGACTCTAAAACTGCGATTATAAATTTTTCTCGAGGCCGAGGCCATGTCCCTGCTTTTGACATACTGGACTCGCCCGATGCCCCCCCGCCCCGCCATGTGGAGCCGATATGGGTGCCTGCGCACTCCGGGAATCCCGGAAACGAGGCCGCCAACCTTTTAGCCCGAGGTTTTTTAAACCGGGCTCAGGTGGCCTCGGATCAGGGATTCACGAAGGAGCGCATGCACTCATTCAGCGAGCTGACCCAGGCATACAGAGCCTCACGCCAGCTCTACCCCCCGCCCCACCCTTCCCTAGATAACAAACACGCAACACTCTGGCACAGACTACAGACACACACTCTGCCCTCAGCCCTTACCCTAGTCCACTATCATTCCTCCTTCCCCACTCCGGCATGCGCCCTATGCCCAGAACCCTTCGCCTCTTCCCTCCACATCATTGCCCTCTGCCCGGCGGACCCTCCCCCGCGGGACCTAGAGAACCTCAAGACCTGGGAGGACTGGAAGACCCTGCTGCGCTCGGAGGACCCGGCCGTGCAGACCGTCGCCACCGGCCGTGCTGCCAGTGTTATCCACCTTAGGAACATAAACACTTGAGTGCAGTGGGGTCGTGCGGGGACCCTGGGGCGTGCCCCGAATTCCTGTTGAAATAAAGTTTTTTCTCTCTCTCTCTCTCCCCAGGCCCCGCGGTGGAGGTTCATCCGGGCAGAGGAAAAGTATATGGTCGATAGTGGCTTTGGGGTGGTGGCAGAGGGTACAGGAGGGGTTTGGGTGGACTTGGTGATATCGCGAGCATATATAAGGGGAGAGTAAAGTGGGGTGCATGTTTTTGGGGAGAGGTCTGATAAGTAGTTCGCGGTGAATATGGCTGTGGACCTGGAGCTGTTGATTGCATAGAATGAGTTATAGTGATGCTATTAGCATTGGCCGTACCGCGTATATTCCGATTTTTTATATTTTAATTAGCTCGAAAAAACAAATTCATGGCGCTGAGGGTGTCACCACACAGTGGCGGTATTTAGGAGTGTATGTGACTTCACCGGGCGCGAGCTTGATGATTGGACAAACAGTAAATATACTGCAAACTGTGTTAATAAATGAATGTACGTTTGGTCATGTTTTGGGGTTTTATATTAGATGAACAAAACCAACACGTTTGCCTTACGTAAAAGAACTTGAAAGGAAGCAAAACCAAAAAAAGAACACTACCAGAGGCTCTGGCTATTGTTCTACATCGCAGGACTTTTCACCTCTCTGTACATATCTATGAAATAGGAAGCAGCACTGTATCTGAGAACGGGTTGGTGGAATCGACCTGGTCGAGCCATTGCATACTACCACCATTCTACAAGCGTTCGTTTGGTTCAGCCTAGGCAATTGCGAAAGCAAGTGGTGAAACTTGAAGCATATTCGATATCCATAGCCTCCATCAGGTTAAACGGTAACACAACACAAGAATCTTGACTCGCGTCCGAACTCTACCGCAGCTATACCGAAGAACCGGCAAGCAGGCGCTACTTTTCTCTGCACCCGATAGCGCGTGGATGTCTGTGGATGACATCATACCACACGCTGCAACACACATCCATCACCGCAGCAAGGCCTGCAAGCTATTGCAACTTTTATGGCGTCCATCGCTTGCCGCCGTTCGCCGGTGGTCGACCGGCCGCGAAGTTCTAGTTTGTTGAGGTCCTAGTACACGGGCCTGGAAAGACTACTTCCCGACGTGTGTCATCGGGAAGCAAGATGCGGTGTCAGGATCGAAGAACGCAGGTCTGGGAGAAATTACCACCAAACGTTGGTCGTCGTTAAGCAAGATACGGCGAAGGCTAAGCAGCGGCGGAAGCAGCCAGCACACATATGTCTCCTGGGTGGCTGAGAGTACCTACTTTCTACTCGGCGACCGTTGCCCCAAGCCTGCCGTCTTGGACCACACAGGGGACCCAGGTGACAGCTGATTCCATTTACCGAGCCCTTCCCGGTCGGAGTACAGAACCATAAAGAAGGGGTTGAAGTTTTAGCAAAAACAGACCGCCTTTCCGAAGTCTCTTCCAGTGTCGCCGCTGCCGCCGCCGCGGGGAGACGGACGTTATCTCCCCCAATTGCTGTGAGCGTGCCGGGGGAACAAAGGGCTTCATTTGCTGTGGCTCTTAGGCGTGCCAAGCACCGCGACGAGCTGGCGGGCATCATTTTGAACATCTCCAAGGACAAAGGACTACTTTCCGGCCTTTCTCGTGACCTCGCTTTCCGGGCATGGGCGGCGGGTTTCCTTTGATGACCAACATTTGTCGGTGACCCGCGGGAACCTTTGGCTGGCCTGAAACCACCACCTACCGCAGTCGACGCCTCGACGGCAACCTTCTTTCCCTCGGAATCAACACGTGACAGGGGCGTGACCCTAAGTGCGGTGTTGTGTTTTTGCGCAGAGGTGAAAGTTCTAGGCCCCTCCCACTCCGGCGTGGGCGTCCTCATCCTAGGGAATTTGGGCACCAAGAAGGGTGTAAAAGTCGACAACGAATGCGGCAGAATCGTCTCTCACTCAGGTCTCTCACTTCTCTTACGCTTGTAAATATGTGAATAAACCTTCTGTACACTTTCCTCCTAAATGGAGTTCGTCATCTTTCTTTGGATCCGGGACCTGCTGCCCTGAGCGACCCTCCACAACTCGCTGGGCCCCTCCGTACTCAACAACTGGTTGGCAGCGGTTGGATCGACCATGCTTCGTGGTGCTGCTTCTTTGGGTGAGTGCTCGGACTTTGCTTGAGATTTGCCAGGCTTCAAATGTTTGGGTTAATACTTTTGAACTGCTGGGAATCGAGGGAAGTTGTTCGGTGAGGCGTGTGTGTGTGAACCTCTCGACAACAGTTGAGCAGCAAAACCGGGGCTAGGAGCAGCAAGCATGGATCTCATGACATGGCCGGAGGCGGATTTGCTAGCCCTGTGCGAGGAGTTGGGTGCGGTTGTTCAGGAGGAGATGGAGAAAGCCGATATTTGTAAGTCGCTCTTAGAAACCGCTGACGAGGAAACAATTGAGTTTACTTGGGAACTCCTCAAACCCGAGCTAAAGAAAGCAGAAGATAAGCGAAAGAAGGAGGAAAATGAGCGGAAAAGGGTCGAAGAGCAACGGCTAAAGGCAGAGCAACGAAAGCGGGAAATAGAGAAACAGGAACGGGAAATAGAGGAACAGGAGCGGGAGTTGAAAAGGTTGCAGCTTAGAGTTGAGATGCTACGAGGCGCAGTCAAGAATGAAGGATGCAGAACTCCGACAAAAGCGGAGAGTGAGGAATCAGAGTGCCAAGAACATGCACAAGAAGGAGGTAGTCTTAAACTGCGCGAAAAGGCGCAACAGGCAGAGCACAAGCGCATAATAGCAAAAGTCGACCAAAGCATTGTCAAGAGAGACTGGGATGTGACGCGATCTCAGCTGCGAGCTTTCAAGAGAGGCGAAAGCATTTCAAAATTTATTGACAATTTTGAAAGCATCTGCGAGAAGTCGAAATTAGACAAAGACATTTGGAGCGATATGCTAGTGTCCCTTTTGCCAACTCAGCCTGCTTATGTCGTACTGAGCCTGTCCGATGAGGAGATGGATGACTACAAAATAGTGAAGGCAGCTCTCTTCCGTCACTTTGGAGTTAGGATAGAGTGCCTAAGCAGCCGGATGAACTTGAACGGTAGAGTGAAGGAACCATTTAGGCGGGAAGCGGCTTCTGTCCAGCGAAAGCCCGATAAGCATCAGACTGTCGCGGAATGTAAAGATCTCAACGCTGCGAAAACTAAACAGGCGCGTGATCGGCCCGAGTGGGAACCAAACGCGACAACTCCAGAGAAACGTTCCAAAGAGGCCAGAGAGACCGTTGCCGAGCTGGATCGACGCGACGCTCGGATAGAGGGAGAAGGTGCAGGAAAAGGGGAGAACCTGACACCAGAGTATAAGAAAAAGGCACGCGAAACCGTTGCCGAGCCGGGTCAGCGCGTTGACATGAAACGGGAGTCAGTGCAAGCGTGTGACCGGCAAAGAGGTAAAGCTGAAAAAAGGGAACACCCGACCCGACAGCTTAAGGAAAAGGCATGCCAGACCGTGGCCGAGTTGGACAAGCGCGACGCCACGAGAAAGGCCGGAAAGTGGTCCTTTGTCCTTGGAGATGTTCAAAATGATGCCCGCCAGCACGTCGCGGTGCTTGGCACGCCTAAGACCCACAGCAAACGAAACGCTTTGTTCCCCCGGCACGCTCACAGCTATTGGGGGAGATAACGTCCGTCTCCCCGCGGCGGCGGCGGCGACACTGGAAGAGACTTCGGAAAGGCGGTCTGTTTTTGCTAAAACTTCAACCCCTTCTTTATGGTTCTGTACTCCGACCGGGAACGGCTCGGTAAATGGAATCAGCTGTCACCTGGGTCCCCTGTGTGGTCCAAGACGGCAGGCTTGGGGCAACGGTCGCCGAGTAGTAAGCAGGTACTCTCAGCCACCCAGGAGACATATGTGTGCTGGCTGCTTCCGCCGCTGCTTAGCCTTCGCCGTATCTTGCTTAACGACGACCCACGTTTGGTGGTAATTTCTCCCAGACCTGCGTTCTTCGATCCTGACACCGCATCTTGCTTCCCGATGACACACGTCGGGAAGTAGTCTTTCCAGGCCCGTGTACTAGGACCTTAAGCTCCCCCACTCTACCACTCAAGCCCATCTCTCCTCGGCGAGTGATTGTGACCACTGGCCGGTCGAGATTTTCCTGGCCGCGGAGGAGCTGTTAAGGTCCTAGTACACGGGCCTGGAAAGACTACTTCCCGACGTGTGTCATCGGGAAGCAAGATGCGGTGTCAGGATCGAAGAACGCAGGTCTGGGAGAAATTACCACCAAACGTGGGTCGTCGTTAAGCAAGATACGGCGAAGGCTAAGCAGCGGCGGAAGCAGCCAGGACACATATGTCTCCTGGGTGGCTGAGAGTACCTGCTTTCTACTCGGCGACCGTTGCACCAAGCCTGCCGTCTTGGACCACACAGGGGACCGAGGTGACAGCTGATTCCATTTACCGAGCCCTTCCCGGTCGGAGTACAGAACCATAAAGAAGGGGTCGAAGTTTTAGCAAAAACAGACCGCCTTTCCGAAGTCTCTTCCAGTGTCGCCGCCGCCGCCGCCGCGGGGAGACGGACGTTATCTCCCCCAATTGCTGTGAGCGTGCCGGGGGAACAAAGGGCTTCGTTTGCTGTGGCTCTTAGGCGTGCCAAGCACCGCGACGAGCTGGCGGGCATCATTTTGGACATCTCCAAGGACAAAGGACCACTTTCCGGCCTTTCTCGTGACCTCGCTTTCCGGCCATGGGCGGCGGGTGTCCTTTGATGACCAACAGATGTCGGTGACCCACGGGAACTTTTGGCTGGCCTGAAACCACCACCTACCGCAGTCGACGCCTCGACGGCAACCTTCTTTCCCTCGGAATCAACACGTGACAGGGGCATGACCCTAAGTGCGGTGTTGTGTTTGTGCGCAGAGGTGAAAGTTCTAGGCCCCTCCTACTCCGGCGTGGGCGTCCTCATCCTAGGGAATTTGGGCACCAAGAAGGGTATAAAAGTCGACAACGAATGCGGCAGAATCGTCTCTCACTCAGGTCTCTCACTTCTCTTACGCTTGTAAATATGTGAATAAACCTTCTGTACACTTTCCTCCTAAATGGAGTTCGCCATCTTCCTTTGGAGCCGGGACCTGCTGCCCTGAACGACCCTCCTCAACTCGCTGGGACCCTCCGTCCTCAACAAGCTGCGGCGCGCTAAAGAGCCGACTTGATGCCCCATCTCTCCCTCTGGTATGACGTCAGTAGTCACATGAACGACCGCCAACTGTCGTTCGGCCGCGAAGTCTCGCTAGGGTCCCTAGTCTCGCTGCGGCGCGCTGAAGAGCCGACTTGGTGCCCCATCTCTCGCTCTGGTATGACGTCAGCAGTCACATGACCGACCACCGACCGTGAAGGGTAAGCTGCGGTACCGCGAAGAGGCGACATCTGGCGTAGTATTGCTTTCGCAATAAAACTGCACAGATAAGAGGTCGCGCTCATATTATCAGCCACAACATATCGCATTAAAAGCTGTCGCTGAATATCACGTTGACACGTGGTGACCGGCATATCATTTTTTTTAACCTTAACCCCAGAGTAAAAGATATGCGGGTTGTGCGGCATCACATGCGAGCGTGAGTGCTAGCCTTCGATCGCAAGGGTGCAGATGGGCAGTGGAAATAGAAATTAAAACATGGCCGGGGCACTCACGCGTGTTTTACATCATGACGCAAGGGTGAGAGTGTGCGAACATAAATGGTTGAAGCAGCAGTTCGCGAAGGTTGCACAACAGTTGCGTGCTTGCATGTGTGCTTGCATGTGTGCTTGCATCACTCTTCCCTATTATGCTCAGACGTTTGCAGAGGCACCTAGTGAACGCAGTAGCCGAGCCGCATTTGCGTACCGACAAAAGCCTGAATGTCAAGTTTTGTATACGACAGGATGTCAATACAATAGATCAGTAAAAAACCTTGCAGACTAATCCAAGCTATGACCCGAAATATTTATTAATGCTTCTGGGATTTTTCGCTTACGGCCAGCGGCGTCGACGACGACACCGGTTTTTCTGCGACACGGGGCCCTTCACATTATCGCGTTAAAAAGACATTGGTTTCACATTTACCAGTGCGCATCGGCAACTTGAGGACGATCACAGGGCGCGGCTGCCAGATGGCGCCACGTTCCAGTCATCAGCGCGCAGTGGCAGGGCACAGTGCGCGGGGGCGGTAGCGGCACGCGCTATGCTAAAAAAATCTGCCTCTCCCGTCACCGAGAGTACAGTAAGAATGAAATGTTTACGGGCATAACACATTGATAATCATGGCGTTGTCGGCAGGGGCGACCAGTCTTCTGCTGTGCAGTATCACTCGCAAAGCGATCGCTTTCCGCAAGACGCTTCCTGCCCCTCCTTTCATCAGGCTCCATTGCTCAGCTTAAGCAGCTGCGAAGGTGGCGGCATTGAAATGCAGGACGATGCAGAAGCGTACGCGGACACGACGAGACGCAGGCCTGACAAGAATGTATATTGTTGGGACTTGGAGTCCGAGCCAGGAAACGGTTGAGGCGACGGTGAGACAAATGACTTTTATGTACAGTATGTACAAGGGCTTTTACATGATACAAGGGCCAAGAGCACCACGGGCAAGTACAAAGAAGAAGGGCGGCCCCGGCGGCGAGCGTAGCTCCGGCGTGAAGGCTCTTCTGCTGCCCGTCTGCTACGCGGGTTCACCGCGGCTCCGTTTTTAAAGCCGCCGTTGTCGGTTGCGGCAGCCAGCAGTTCAAATCCTCCAATCATGTCACGGCACTGACCACCGTTCAAATTAGACCAATGGTCGAGAGGCGACGGCCGACGAAGCGTCGTAGAAGTTCGCACCGGCGGTGAGGACCCGTACGCAAATGTCATATCTGGTTTGATATGAAAAAATCCAGATATGAACAAATAGGGAATTGGGCATATAAGGACTTATATCAATATACGGGCGTATATAGCCTGATATGCCCAATTCCCTATATACCATTATCTGAATGGAACTCATATAAGGAAATATATGTATATACGGGCGTATATAGCCTGATATGCCCAATTCCCTATATACCATTATCTGAATGGAACTCATATAAGGAAATATATGTATATATGGTCGTATATGTCCTGATATGCCCAATTCCGTATATATCCATATCATGACTGAACTCATATATGACAATATATGAATATATCTGGCATATATGGCCTGATATGCCCAATTCCCTATATATCCATATCATGATTGAACTCATATATGGATATATCTGGCATATATGGCCTGATATGCCCCATTCCCTATATATCCATATCATGATTGAACTCATATATGGATATATATGGTCCTTATATAGCCAGATATGTCCTATCCTTATATGACCATATCTGATGGAGCCCATATATGGGATTTCTATATATGGTCTTTATATACCCAGATACGGCCAAATCCGTATATAGCCATATCTGCGAACAGTCATATATGGATGAATATACTTATATGGGCCATATATGGGCAAATATAGATAAATCTGTATATGTCCATATTTGGCTGGAGCTTATATATGGCGCTAGTTCTATATACGAACATATACTGACAGATCTGCACATAACCTTATATTCTTTCGGTTTAATGTTGAGGGGAAATTTCCCCTAAGGCGGTGCAGACTTTCATTAAGGTATTAATTACTTATTCGCATCCACCCAAGCACAGTCATACACCATGTCCCCAGACCAGGACGAATCTTTTTACGAAAGAGCAAAAGTTTCTGTGGAAGCTGTGTCGGGTCCCTTTGTAGCCGTGTGACTGCTTGGCGGAATGAAAATGAGTGATTACTCCCTTATTAAAACCTTATAAGCTTTCATATGGAAATATATAATAAATGGCAGTCAATGTATATGTGCCCTCATACGGGGAGATCTACCGAAGGAGACGGTACAAAAAAAAATTGAAGAAATCCAACGATTTGCGGCGCGCTTCATCTGCAATCTCTGCAAGCACTTAGGCTCCCCTTCTCCAATGTTGCAGGCTGCTACTTTAGAACCACACCAGTGTCACAGCCAGTAAAACTATTCTCATTCGAGTTCTTTACTGCTCGCTCTCAGTGAGTGCCTGCAACAGCGCCGTGGCCTTCTATCACATTAGCCAACAAAGAGTGAACCTGGGGCATGGCGTCTCCAAACAGTGATGGAGGGCGGCCAAGCAAAAGATGTAATGAAATTAGTTACAACCATTGCAGAATGCTGTCATACATATGCCGTTATCGCCACATGCAGACGTAAGCGACTGTGCAGTACGTCCTTACCGCTACTACTTCAGATATGTAATACAGCTTAAATTTTTGACGCAGATTTTTATTTTAAAACTTTGAGAGATACGTGCTGTGTAGGCGGGTTATACAGGATGGTTAACATTATGTAAGCGATAAACCTGATTTAATAGGCGATTAATTAACTAACATTAAATATTGAACATTTTATTTTGAGTCTAAGGGGCAATATTATGTTGCGAATTAAAGGCCGTCATCGTAAAAGGTGAGCCCAGTTTCTAACTTTTTTTTAATTGTTATAGGGGTTTGAAATATCGAGCGCCAGATTTTGCGCATTTCAAAGCTCGCTGAGTTGGTTTACCCGCACTGAAAATGCATAAAACTGTCGGTCACTTTTTTTATGCATCAAACACGGACACCGTTTGTGTATTTTATGATGTAGAAAAAGTTTCTTTGAATTCGGCGACGATACGACGCGCAGCGACGCGTTTATGAATATGCTAAGCGGACAAGGCAATTCACTGAGCTTGCAAGTGTGTATGTTCAGTATTTCGAACCACATTAACGATTACGAAAATTTAAAAGCTAAGGTTATCTTTTTTTACTGACGGCCTTCATTTTCGCGATACAGACTTACTCCCCAAAATCAAAATTATGAAAGCTGATTAGTTAAATATAATTAATCATTTTTCAGATTATTGAGCTCTATTACGTACATAATGCCCGTCTTGCTGTACGGTCCACCGTCACTGACCAAATCGACATAACTCTCGCACTTTGTAAAATAAAAATGTGTAAACGTTAAAAAATGTCATCCAATACATCTCTAAGTGCTGCTTTAAATTGAAAAACCACTCGGTTTTATGCTGCTCTAAAGCTCCTGATAATCTTATAGCATAGGTAACACAAGTAACACAAAGTAACACAATTACCACACAGAAATTGCGCAGGAAATTTTATTGGGGTACATTTAATGCTCTTGTGGTTCTATAGTTCTGTATGCTTCTTATCGTCGATGCTTTTCTTTCTCGCTCCTTATTTCGCTGAGTTTAGTGCCCACGGCCATCAACAGCAGCTTTCCGGAGAGCTCCCGCCCCTTCTTGGTCGGCAGGGCCGTTGTGTAGGCTGCGTGGGAGATAATTTAGAGCGATCATGATATAAATCTGCGCAGAACTTGTGCACATGGCCACAGTAGGATAAGTCGAAGAATTATGCACTGAATCCGAGACACCCTACCGTAAAATCCATGGTGGGATATTAAAGGTGCCCTGCGACGTACATATAGCATGGGTTCTTTAATCTTTGTATGCAGAGTAAGGGACATTGTGAGTCCTGAACGCGCAATGAGATCACCGAAATCATAATATTTGATATTTTAATCTTCGCTAGAAATGCTTGTTTCGAGCCGATGGTGTCGCAACGCGGAGGCCATTTGCGGCAGCGGAAATGAGGTGGCATCTAGATAGGGCGCTGCCTTTCTCATTGGTTGGGCGTCCAGTTTGCATATTGTTCCTTCATACTTGCGAAATGGATCCAAAATATTTTGTCTCTGAGTACTGAAAGCTTTTTCGCATGCCACAAAAACTGGAAAGAAGCAGGGAAAGCGAACAAAAACTAACAAGAATACAGCTAGGGGCGACACTTTCCATTCAGCTTCAAACCTTCATGGCGGCCAGCGCTGTTCAAATAACGTTGGCTCAGACCAGAAAGCGCGCGCGTCGAGACCGGCCGTGACCATACCAAGATGGCAGCGAAAAAAAAAGCCAGTCGACACACCTTGCCCAAAATGTGAAGAGAAAGGCCGGACAGGAGACGGGAGTCGAGTTTGGGGGGGAGGGTGGCTACCGCTGACAGCCTTACAGTCGGACTAAAAAAGAAACTTCGGGGAGCTTCCTTTGTCGTTAGTCACCCCAGCCCTTACTACGGCGTCGCGTACACGGGCGGAAGACGCCGTCAAAATGCGAGGCTGTCTACAGCCCCGACAAAACAACAACTGCATGCACGCTTCCGCTGCGTGGGCGCTAGGCGCGGTTCTGATTGGTAGCGCCCAATCTCGGTACTGGGTGAGTGAAATGGGAGAGTGGAATGCGTTTTCATCTGAGCTTTTCATTTCGAATTTTCAGAGTGAAATGCATGCTCCGATTTCAATAATTCTTTTTGCTCTGGTCTCTGGAACGCATGATGAATCTATTTAATAATATTAACTGGTACAGAGCAAATCATCGCGATGCCCCTTTAAAAGCTTAGTCTCATGCTTTTTTTTTCGGGCTTTACCTTTAAAGTTTCCTGGCACAACCGCGAACGGAAACAGGTATACACCAATTGTTTCTGAAACACGTTCGTTCGCACTATCCACCCGAAATAAAACGCGTACCAGCTCTTCATTCCACTGCTCCTGCTTAGCTGTAGAGCGCAAGCCTTGTGGCAAATGTAATGGGGCCATTGTAACCTAATTGGATACGCAGAACGCAGCAATGCTGATCTCGTGTTAAAAGAATTAGCACTATTACTTACGACAATGAAAAGGGTTCAGTTCCTGATACGTGCATATGACAGAATCCATGACAGGTTGTTATCTACGTCTCGTTACTTAGAAAATACATCCCTAACTAGCCCCGCAATGTGCTTAGCGAGGTTAGTCTATGTTTTTTGCGTTACACAATTCATATCATGCACTTGAACTACCGCTGGCAGGAACGCAACTCGGTGGCGGTAAAAATTTCGCTACTGAAAAATGAGAGATTACTCTTCGACTGCACATAGCCCAGCTTACAAAAAAATCATGCATTATGATACCATTTAGCTTAATGTATAGCCCTATCATCGAAAACTGCCGACAGCATTGACAAAGGTAAACAGCAAAGCAATACGGGAAAAACAGTAAATGGTTGTTCACGCTTACCTGAAATATTGATGACTGCAGGTTCACAGAAACCTTGGTATTTCCCGCTCACTTGCACCCTGGATCCTTCCGATGGCTCATCATCCCATGCATGCTTGGCGCAGGTCATTTTAACGACGTCAAAAGTGTCTTCTTCCTCAAAACGCACAAGTGTGGCGCTGTACCATGATTTCAAAGGGAAAACAAGTGGATGCAACAACGGGTATAACCGGAAATTGCTCGCCCGGCAGGAAAGTGCGTAGCACACTGCAGAGTCCGGCTTCTAGCTCTGTGCAACAGACGACAGTCAAGGGTGGCGCCACCAATGCCTTCCTTAGCAGATATCTGTGCATATCTGTGCATGTCAGATATCGGCACCTGCGCACGGGCGCTCGCGCGCGTGTCAGAAGCGGGGTCCGGTTTACAACAATGGGAGGACCGCGGGGGCTCTCGGGGACTCTTTTTCTTCGTGGCTTGAAGCTCTTTCAGCCTCCCCTAAATTTTCTTGGAATCCTTGCAGCTCCCAGACTATCTCTTGTTCACGGCTTGACATTTTTTTCAGTCGGCTCCCGAGGGGGAGCGAGCCAGCACCAGGAGCATGGAGGTTCATGCCACTTTTCGATGCCCGTCGCGGCGCGTGCTGGGCGCGTAGGCGCTTCGCGTGTATGCCTTGGAAGTGTCCATCGAGATGGGGCTTTATATCGCGTGTATCTTTATCAAAATAAATATAACTAACGATACCCCTGCTGCGTCGTGTTTTCGGATCACTCTGTAGAACGTATTATGTAAACTGAACCGAATAAATATTTCGTCCTATCTACATAAACCAAAGAGAGGCTTGATTGAGACCTGTTATATTCGAAGTGATTGTTAAAGCGAATTTCGAAAATCGCTAGCTCTCTGCTCCTTGTGCTGAACGCTGCGCAATGAATTCGACCATACATCACGTCAGATACATCACAAAGGTCCCAATCGCCTTTCCTAGAGATTGATAGGATGCGCAGCTTGACGTTTCCATTCGCTCGCAGATTTAGCATCTGCTTGTTCCGCAGATTCGGCACCCCATGCGTGAGCGGTCTTCTCTTCTTGTTGTGGCACATAATCACGTCATTTTACATGTTTGTTGCTTTAGGACAGGGTGGATTACGGGAACGTTTCAGCTGGTTATCAAAGGTAACGGCGCGCCTTCTCTATCAAATATGTAGCTAGTCAAACGGCAATTTCCGTTTTGGACAAAAAGGTTTCATGAGATTTTTGCACACATAAATGATGTTGTGAAGGTGCGGTTTCACAATTTATATTAAGAAATGATTAGCGGTACACCACAGCGGTTTCTGTATGCAAGTTATTCGGCCAAGCGGCCGTATAGTGTGGTGGAATTATCGCCGTTAATTTCCTAACAAACCTCTTAAAATTCTAATTACTTGTTGAGGCTTAAGTGCTTGTTTTTGTGAAAACACAGGCAGTCATTGTGTTAGGGCGTTATCTTTGCCTGAATTTTTCAAAAAACGACGGCGTTCTGAGGTATCTTCAATGTCCGGTTAAATCGACGTGATTACGACCTGACTAGAGTGACCAAGGGCGCCGAACTTTTCCCTGGTGTGATGACCAGGTGCATCTCGTGATGTTTCTTCGATTTCTCTTGCCTGGAATGAAACAAAACACTTTTCAGCTTCATCTAGTGCTCGTCGTCATGAACACACAAAACTCAGCAACAAATGCCTTCTTCCAGGGAACAGCAGTTAGCATACTTCATTGGAACAATTAGATCGCTGGTATATACTGTTTTCCATGCATAATTGCAGGGATTGGGTCGGAATTTTTATTTTTTTTAGGGGGGGGGGGGATTTGTGTGCGCTGTACTCCATTGCAGCACACAACAACATGTTGTAGTTCTTTAAGGAGAAGCAGAAGGCTGCAACGGCTATAAGAACCGAATTACCTGATCTGAGGGTCGCTTTTCACTCCAAAGTTGAAGACGGGGATCGTCATCATCGTCATTCGTGATCAATTTTACAAGACAAAGAACCCTACCATCGACCACCGATTAGCTGTTGTTGAATTCAGTCGGGCAGGGTCAGGCTACCCTTGTTTTTTGTCACATCTGCACATCAGACATTCCATAAGCTTTGACTGTGACTCGCTGCCCTTGGAGTCCACTCTGCCACTCTAAACGCCGACCTTTGTTCGGCTCGTTACTTGGCCACCCTAGGCTCATTTTTCCGCATTTTGTTAGTGCTAAGATATGGATGACACAAGTTTGTTCTGTAATACTCTAATCGCTCCCCTTGACGTTATCGCTAGTATTTTCCTTGCCATGCCCAATGCGTGCTACACGGGTGCTTGAAATCCCGTCGAACCGATCGCCACTCGAGTCGACAGAGCTTTGCGGTAAAATGAGAAAAAGATATCTTAGCGGAAAGTTGAGCACTCAGAGGCTCTTCGGCGTCCGGCCGACATTCGACGGTTTCAAATGCTTACGAAATGCGAACAGAGACCGCCCCTGTCATTGGCGGTGGCCGTTATCTTGCCTCAGAGCCGCGTCCCGCAACTGCTTCGGCCCTCTTGATTTCGACATCTGCTGCTGACTTGTTTCTTCTCCTCTTTGTTTAGCACACTGCTTGCGTTGTCGCTAATTTAGTACTTCAAGTTAATGACTCGTCATTCAGCATTTACAGCGTTCGCGTGAAATTTCAGCGGGAATACACAAATGTCGACTGCACTGCAGTACCACCGTTGTCTGCATACCTGTTATCGTTTGTATATGGCATAAAACGCAAGCTATCTTGAATATTCTCTTTCTGATGCGCAAATTGTAACTATGCTTGTTTACACAGCATGATCACTGCAAGAAGACCGGATGATTGCGACGAAACACCTGATAGCCGGAGAACTGGCCCTTCCCGGTCGTGGTAGATCCGCTTTCTTCCATACCACAAATACTCGGTGCTGAACTGCTTTATCCAGAAGCATGTTCGACGATTGATCGCATGAATGAAAATGATCTGATTTGTTATCCACGAGCGGCGCCAGTGGTCGACTGTTGACAGCTCCCTAAAGCAATGCTCGGCATGCCGGGTGACACCGGCGCTTCCCGCTCGTTCTATTCGTCCTGCGATATCAGCAATCCTCCGCTAAGGGTTGCAGTTTCCAAAACTTCACTTATGACCATTTGCATTTGCCAAAACTTGTGTATTCGCTCTCCACAAAAGCCGAGACCAGATACGCGAACAATGCGGACTAGCGCTTATTCGTCGAAAACAAGGGTCTCATCGAAGCAGCTCATGACGGCGCTGGAGAGCTCGGAAAGCGCCGTGATATGGTCTGGTTGCGTGCACAATGGACTTCAATTCAAGAGACAAAAGCTATCTTTCTATGATTTAGTATTTTTTTGAGGAAATATGGGGAGCCATCATACTAAGAAGCAAACAGAATGAGCGTGAGCGTCAGGTTCATTATAACTAGGATCGGCTATACAATCCAGCCGGAATGAAACGCGAACACGCATATCGCCTTCTTTTTCTACATTGCAGAGAAGTATTCACTTGGAGCCAGTTAAAAAATATGTACTTAGGTAGATCCTTCACCCAGACACAGGAATCAGCCTAGTTCTGTACAACAGCTGAAAGTATACAGGCAAAATATTTTGTTTTGTTCACATGGGCTGTTCGCTTGCCTTGCTGTAGACGGAACAAAATGGGCTGTTAACATCTGACCAGTAAATAATTTACATAGCATTTTTTTTCACACATGGTGTTTCGAATGGGGTTTTAATAGCCGAACGATGGCTGTGGTGTCCAAGTTAAGTATAGGCTCCATGCGCTGCAGTTTGGCGAGCACGAGTGACGTCATCTGGGTAACAGGGAAGGGGGAGGGGGGGAAGGTGGACGTCGCTCTCTCGCTCAGTTTGCAGTCAGCTAGGAAAGCGCCAAAATATTCCCTCCGAAAGCGAAAACAAACTTCGCTAATTATGCGTGGCTCGACCTACTGCTGTGTTTGTATATCGAAGATAAAATGACATCTCTTTCCATGGAGATCATGCATTCTTGCGCATGCACATGAGGGTCCACTGGAACAGAGTATATTTTTTAACTAAATTCATGAGTGCAACGGATTTACATAGTCTGGTGTGTTTTCAATGTGCCATCACTGGTAGGAGTCCTAGGAGTTGCTTTGTTTCTTTGTGTAAAGAGAAGGAATGCGCTGAGTAATAGGCAGTGGTTTTGGGGGGCGTTCTTGGAGAGGGCATCTGTAGTTTCAGACTACGGTTTTTTATACATCTGTGTGGTTCAGCGGGTTAGGGCGGTTTTTTTTTACATGCATGCGTGCGCGTTGTGGGTACGATGTCGTTTTTCTGTGCGTGCTTATGTAGTTTCTCACGATGTTTCGCTTACAAGTTTTTCTGTATGGATTTGTATCACGTTGCGTAGAGCGGTTTAAAATTTTTATATTGATATTGGTGAATTCCCGCCATCTAAAACCCTTTTCTGGAACAATAGAAAGAAAACTAGAAAGTGCATTACATTTTGTAAAGTGATTTATTGCATTTCACATCGCTAAACCCTTCCTGAAGTTTATCATCACAATGCGATACATCACGTCAAAATTCCTTTGCTGTCCCTAATTAAATGAATGCCCTGAGGAAATACCTAACACGAAAGTCCGGTAACATACTCAGCAAGAAATGCTTAGTCTTTTTGTTTACTTACACCCATGCTTCTCTGAACGGAATACATGTGCATAAAGCAAAGCAGTGTTCATCCTGAGACATCCAGTATATAGCACTACCATTGTCTTTGTGTAGTAACAATGCGTTTTTCGCAATTCCAGCCGACCATGTTATGTATGCGGATGTTAGGTATGCGGCTGATTTCATTAAGTGAGTCAATTAGACACCTGTTCTTCAAACTGTAAGGGCTCTTAAACGAGTATGGACACCTAACTTTTGGGTGCGTGTTTTCTTCTTTATAATGATGCGTGAGGCATTATTATACATGGAGTACCACGTGGTGTTCCTAGAACTGCTAAATAATTTATTATCGATTTTTTGTCTTGCTGTTTAAATTTCAATAACTTCACTATGAGTGGGACGTCAATGAGTGAGGCTTGAAAAAGTGCGATATAATAGCTGCGTCCTTGTTTTAATTCACCTAATGCTGGAGCCAGTCAGCCAGCTTCACTATCCGGACTTGTAAAGAATGTAAAACAGCGATTATATTGCACTTTTTTCATGCCTGCTGGTCATTTCCGAAATTCTGTGGGGGCACGTCGCCGGCGGAGCGCATTGAATCAGCAACGCCTCGACTGGTACCTGTGCTGCTCGCGCTGCTGACACTCTTTCTTTCATTGTGCGTATGTGCCGTCCTGCTCTTGGGTGCACAAAAGAGGGGTTGCCGCTCGTTGTGAGTCATGACTGGAATGCCGCGACGTTGAGAGAGTGGAGAAACGTATTGTTGTGTCGTTTGCTGCCACAATAGTTCTCACAACATCAACGGCCAAGAGCAGCCAGTGTAACTCTATAGATTTCCTGGACATATGTCCCACATTCCTGGAAAAAAAAATCAATATTCGAAATTTGTAATCTACTGCTGAGGAAATTTTGGAGGTAATGGGGAATCTTTTCGATGTGTAGCAAAATCTTGCAGAACTTTTCCATCGCTCGCATCGAGCGATAGCAAAAACATTAATAGCAACACAAAAAAACAAAACCATGCACGCATGTCGACGGGAGGTTGGTATAGTGAAATCTTCCAGTGTATAAAAAAAATGCGTTCATACACTTTTTCCCATTCAAAAATGGTTTCCAGGGAATTGTTGTCTGTGAAATGATTGAGAACGAGAGAGGGCAAGCCTGGATAACTTCTGTGCGCAAGCTGAAGTAGGCGGTTTTCTCTTGCTAAATTGGTTTGGTATGTCGGGCGTGTATATTATTTCTGACGAATTTTCATTGTAATTCACTAAGCATGCAGTGTTTAGTCGTAGAGCTGACGCTAACGAAACTATTTTTTTCCTGTAAAGCCCTCCGCCGGTCAGGTAACGCAAACAAATATTTTGGAGGCTGACATCAACAGCTGCGTTAGGCAGACGCGTGTGAGGCAAGGTCAGTGATCGCCTCATTGTTCCTTTGTGTGACGCCCGGCTCAATTTCCAAGTTATTTTGCTAGATGTAAAAAATGTCTAAAAGTAAAAGTAGTAAAGATATTAGCTTGCACATGAGTGAGCATTTGAATATAAGAGATGGCTCTGCAAATAAATTGTTTTGGGAACGCACGTGCGCTGCAATCGGCATTAAATTAAATGTATCAACCACTGCGTAGTGACTGACCAAACTATAGCATTTTTTCTCTTAGCCGTAAGCGAGCAGCTGGTAAGCACATTTCGCGCGTATTTTCGTTTTTGTTTTCAGCCTCGCCTATCTTTATTTTACGTCCAAATAAACACATACTCCGTCTTATTCGGCGAAAAACGTAAAGAAATTCCAACTATTTGGCCAAAAAAGTTGCGTACATCGAAGTGCTCAGCTATTCAACAAAATTAAGTATTTTGCGAAAATGACCGTGCCATAAAAAAAGGTATTAAGCTCGAATTCCACGTCTTAAATGAACTTGCCATTTACCTGCGACATGTCGGCGCAACGGTGACGGCGGTTTCGTCAAATATCTGCTCCACGAAGTGGACCTGATGCACTGTCAGTTCTCTTTTTTTTTTCAGGTTCGGCGCAGAAAAAAAATATCGCTGACCACTCTTTCATGGAACCTGCACCTGAGAGGGTACTGTCGCGATAGAGCGATAGAAAGAAATGCGAACAGCGCAGCGCCTAATTCGAACACAAGTACGCTACAGACATGAATTCCAATTTCGCAGTGCGTAGGCAACATGCTGTTCACATTATTTTCTATCGCCCTTGTACATTTTCCTAATCCTCTTAATCTCGTCAGCGTTCTAGCACGAAGGAAAAAGCAAGCGTCAGCGCAAACAGATTTCCAGGCAGTCCAACACGTGCAAAGCATGTGCGGAACTGGTTTTTTTTTTCAAGAGAAAGGGCGTTAGGCGCAACTTCTCAATGGTATGGGTGACAGCTCTGTCCGGTCAATTGTGGGGAGTCGCGGAAGACGGTGCTATGGTGCTTTTCACTCGCGCTTGCAACGCCCCTCTGCAAAGCTCTGGTTCCATCGGCGTGCCTTTTGGAGCGAAAGAAAGGGGGAAAGTGACGCGGACCTGGACTATCCACCCTCCAGCTATCTGCTGAGCACCGCCGAAGGCGGCAATGTGTCGCTTTTCTGCTGTTCTGGGGGGGTCTCGAGGGTCCGCTTTTTCACCGCCTCAGCAACGCCATCTCTCGCTCGGTAGGGTAAGGAAGATTTTGCCGTGAGTGGTGGCTATATTCTGGGCACTATATGGTGGCTGACCGTGGACACAGCGGCGACTCATTTAATACGCAAATAAAGGATGTCTTGCTTCCCCGTGGCGGCCGGTCTCAGAACTGGCATCTGAATATCGGCCGGCAGGGGAGGTTGGATTATGAAGAGAAGAAAAAGTTGAGGCGAAAAGAAACAGACCAACGCGCATAGTATCAAGAACTATTTGCAGAAGATTTTTTACAAACTGTTCAGCTTGGCACAACAGTCGGAGTAGAATGGCGAGCTTGGTCAGTACACCACGGAGACTCGGCGGCGCGGAAAAGGCGATGGGTAAAAGATTTGCGTGTAGCTATGGAGTTTTTCTCGTCTGCATTGTAAACGTTTTGCTGGCAACTCTAGATAAATTAATTTCCAAACATTTTGTATTTTTTCTCTGACAATTATACTAGAGCGTTTTAATCTTCATCACTGTGCCGCAAGGAGCGATGTGTTATTTACGCTCCTGGACAAGAAATGGCTGTATGCTGCAGCGGTTTTGCAAACGTTTGTTGTCTGGCATTACCGCAAACAATGCAGGTTTCCCAGTCCTTCAGAACGACATAGTTTTGGGGAACAGCGCCCAGAGAAGGAACGTACACCGCACCACCGGCTTGATGGTTTGAGTATTCATCACGTTTGCGAAGGGGCTGAGTTCGATCCCCAAGCGCTTGTTGTACGTTCGGGACTCTATAATCTATCAATAATCCTAAAAACTGTGGTTTCGATCGCAACCAACTCGCTGGACTTGTAATCCACTTATTTAGACCCAGTCAGGAAGGTTCAGTTCGCCAGGAAGGTTCGAAGTCCACCCAAGATAGAAAGCGCGTATATGCTTGTATTAGTACATTTAAATCATAGCAAAGTTGAAGGCGATTTATAGCACTGTACTTTAATTCACCTTAGTTAAACACCGCTATGTAATAGCAGTCTAACTTGATTGAAGCCTCAATCATACAAAGCTTAGTACCTTGTTGTGCGGTGTGTTTCACCATCTTAATTAACCAATATTATCATGTTTGACATAAAGTTAATTATTTAAGTTCGGAAGTATATGGCACAAGCACCCCACATATGAGGTAGGATATGTTCCATATCTGCGAGATTGTTTCCATATAAGGATTTCAAGGTCCCCATATAAAGAAAGAGCATCTATATAAGGACTCAAATACGACTATATATAGTAGTATATGGCACTATATAAGGTACCTTATGGCCGTATCTGCCCGTATTTGTGGTCTTATACGCGCATATATTGCAGTATATTGCGGCATATCAGGTTTCCCATGGTCATATCTGGCCGTATATACGACCATATATGGACCTATTTAACTGTATATGATCCCATATATGAGTATATACAGCCATATATAAAATATATCTGGCCCATATCTGCCATTTTCGTAACGGGAGGGAAGGAGGAAGGGTCCGCGTCGGCGCCAGCGTGGCGGATGATTCACGCTGCAAGCCGCGACATGTCCGAGAGAGTCTGGGCCTGCTTTGAGCGACGGCGGGCGCCCAGCGCTTGTTTCCAGAGAGACCAGCCAGCGAAATGTGGGCGCCGGCACTACAGCACCACCGCCGCCAGACAATGCGCCACGAAGACGAGCTAGTTCCGCGTGGCTCGGATGCGGGGCGCGCTCGTACGCCAGGCTCCTCCAAGTTCTCGTCCGGTGTTCAGCCGCAGGTAGCTCCAGGCTCCTTTCCGAGAACGAGTCCTGCTTGTCAGGACAGGATCACTGCTCCGCCGCCTTGTCGCCCAGGTGCCTGGACCAGCTTCGCTCGGTCCTTCGGAAGAGCTTGCTTCTCAGCATCGGTCGTTGATCGTTCAGCATGTTGCCAAGAACCGACCGACAGCAGGCAACACCCAACACGAGCAAGTGCCCTCCGTCACCCGTCAAAACACCAAACTTCGAAGTCACAAAACTCTGCTGGCTATACTTCTGTCCCTTTTTTGTTCCCTCTTCAACAAGAGACACATGTGGGATACCAGAACTCTTATAATCTGAACTCGAACAAAGTGTGAAACACAGTAAACACTCGGAATGAAATGAAGTAAAATAAATTGGCTCTCTTGAGATCACTCAGCCAGGAAAACACTCAGCTGAGACCCCAAATGAGGACAATTTTTTTCCCGATCTACGAGCGCACTTAACAGGTGTTCGCGAAGAGACAAAATGTAGGTCACGAGGAGGCGAAGGCAGCCTTGCTTAGAACTCACGGCTTAGTGCGTCTACGTCAGCGTTTAACTCGGTTAAACGACACCCGCTACCGCGGAAGCTAATGACTCTGCCTCTTTCGCTGTAGCGCGCTTTTCTCTCTCTCTCTACTACCGTGGAAGCTAATGTCTCTGACTCTTTCGCTGTAGACGCGCTTTTCTTTCTCTCTGTACTTGTCTTTACAGATTCTACGGGCGGTACAGTACAAGAATGATTGGTTTTCTCTTACTAGCGACTTGTTCCTTTCTTTGCTCTTCGCGCGCCAGTCGCGACGTTCTATAGCGAGTGCGCAACGCTTCCGATGGGACCGTTCTTTATTTCTCTTTGTTCGTGGTTGCAAGTGAGGCCTTCCACGAGTCTTGACTTGTGGGTTTCTAAGTGGACACAGGCCACCACCCACCGCGGGTTTGAGCTTCGCGCGAGCCAAGGGCCCCGATCAGCCGTCACCACACACCACTGGGACACCGATGCGGTGCACTCAACCTCCGCTGGGAGGAGAGCGATTCGCCTCAAAAGAATTAGGCCTCCAAGTTCACAAACGAGACGTTTATTCACATCGTCCTCCAGCTGATACACACACACTCAATAGTCACCCTGTCCCGGGGGCGCGCGAGGAGCAAGGCTCCGCTGCGCGCACGAAGCGACTCGAGTAATGCGCGCCGCTAGCACGCCGCTGCCGCAGAATGTCCCCGCGGCAATGCTGTGATCTCTCCCTCGTGTAGACCGTTGGGTCGGTTGCGAAAGAGAGTGGGCAGTCAAGGCAAGGTACGCCTGTCAGAGGTCGCTGGACCCCACTGGACAGGCTCGAGCCGCTGCAGGTCAGATGACACGTGCAGGAGAGCTCGAGTAAGCACTGGTCCGAACGGCAAAGGCCGGCAAGGACAAACAGTAGCGTCCGCACCTTACGCTGTCTCGGAGGGATCTCTCTCTGAGCCCCGCTCGGACGGTCGCGCGGTGCGCGGCCGCCAAAGCGGGTCCCGAAATCCCGCCAAAAGGCACCAATGGCAAAGGCCGTTTGGGAGCCAGGGCGGAGCTGTGGCTAAATGACAGTGATTAGTCACTTAGCCGCCTCTCCACCGCCTGAGGCGGGAGCAAGGGAAAGAGGGGAAACAACGCGGGAAGCCGGCAAGCCGCGCAAAGGCAACGGCGGAAAGCCAGGATTCCCACATCCCCCTCTCCTCTTACCCCTCGGCAAAGCACGCGGCCAAAATAAATATATCAACACACAAAAAAAATTAGCTACACTTCAGTTCCAAAATAAAGAAATTTATACACAAAAAAACTAGCTACACTTCAGTTCCAGCCAGAACAACATAAAAAAACAACACACAAACAAAGGAAAAACAAGGCAAACAACAAACACTGGGATACGCTTCAAGAAACTAAACAGCATGCAGATTATATACATGTATACAGTACAATGCGCGGTGCATGCAACAGCACGTTAGGCAGTCCGTGCCAAAGTTCGATGGCTCGGCCTATACTCGGCCGTTCGGTCACTCATTTCCTTCAGGGCGCGGCCCATGAGCCTCTGAAAAGTCGCAGGACCATTGCAGAGGCCAAAGGGCATACGAGTGAACTCGAACAGCCCTCTGTGGCACGTGAACGCGGTCTTATACCGGTCAGTGTCAGCCATCTGGACCTGTAGGTAACCTTTGGAGGCATCTAGCGTGGAAAAATACCGCGCACTGCCCAGGTTTCCTACGATTGAGCGGATCGTCGGGAGCGGATAGGCATCCTTGCGAGTCAGCGCATTCAGACGGCGATAATCCACACACAAACGGTGGCTGCCATCTTTCTTAGGCACCAACACCACCGGAGACGCCCTGGCGCTGGACGAGCGACGGATAATGTCCGCCGACAGCATCTCATCCAGCAACCCATCAATCACCTGCCTTTTCACAAGGCTGACGGGTCTAGGGTTGCACTTCAAAGGAAGCGCGTCTCCAGTGTGGATCTTGTGGCTCACTAAAGTGTTACAGCCCGGTTGATCCGTGAAGAGCTCATCGTACTGACGCAATAGCGCTGTCAAACGAGCCTTCTGTGTGTCATCCAATGTTACCGCACAGGCGGCCAGCGGATGTGGTGCCTGGTCGTGCCGCGCCGCTCGGTCCCAAAGGGGAGGCTGAACGACAGAACGCTCTACACAAGGGCGTGGCCCTGTCCGCTGAGCCTGGCACTCTCCCAACGCCTTCACTGCGCAGGCAGATACTGACGCCGGTGGGCTGATGAACGGCTTAAGCTGGGAAAATGGTCCGTCGCGATAGCCGCCATTCGCAATGTCCACCACGATCCCGGTTTTCAGGAGAAAGTCCCGTCCGAGAATCATGGGCACACTGAGCCCTGGGAGATGGATGAAACGCGTGCGTCTCGTCCGCTCTCCCCACCTGACAGTCAGCCTCGCGGCGCCAGCCGAATGGGCTACGCCTTTCGCCAGGTTGAATGCCGTACGGCAGTCCCGCGAGCGCACAGAGTGCTTTTGCAAGTGGGACAACACCTCTTCACCGAACAAGGAAGCGCTGGCTCCTGTATCCAGTAACGCCGAAAATTCGCGGCCAGCAATGGTGACCGGAATAAACGGCGCGTGCGCATTAGCAAGGCAGCTTGCTCTCTACGCAGAGGGAATTAGCAGAGATTGGGCCGGTGGTCCCTTTACGACCGGCCCCCGCCGCCGTTTCCCTGCCTCGCAGGAGGCCTGGCTACGGTGCATTCTCTTGCTAAGTGGCCCCTCTCTTGGCAGCGGAAACAGCGCACACCGCCGCGAGCTTGGTCGCGGGACAATGGCGCCTCTCCCTGCCTGGGTCCGCCCGCTGCACGACCAAAGGGTCGGCCGAGTAGGGTTTCCCCCTCCGCTTTGCGTTGGAGCGCTTGGCGCCCCTCAGCACGCGCTTCAGAAAACGGCGCAGCGCAGGCTGCCCGTCTCCCGTACGAGTAGGGATCGAGAGCTCTGTCGCTCAACTACCATGCCTCGTTTTGCCCTCTAACAGCTGCAAAGGCAGGTTGTGCGGGTGGTCGCCGGTTGGGTAAGGGCAAGGCCCCTCTCCATGCACAGCGTGGCTCAAGGGCCTCGCTTGCCGGCGGTGGCGGACGATAGGCGCGCGCGGCGAGAATGTCGCCTTGAATGCGCTTTGCCTCGGCGGCCAGCTCCTCCCAATCTCGGAATCGGCCGCCGCGCAGGTAAGCCGAAAAGGTCGCATGTGCCTGCCTGATCGTCCTTTCGACACGCTCCTCGTTCGAGGCTCTGGGCTCGGCGATTGAGAAAAGGTCTTCCATCGCACGAACATACTCTTGCAGCGACTCATCCGGAGCCTGAGTACAGAGCTCCAGCTCTCGCCGCATCCTACGCTCGTAGTCTGCGGGCAGGAATTCGCGAAGGAATGCTGCACGGAACTCCTCGAGAGTCGCTGCCCGGTGGCCGGAAAGCCGATGCCACCGAGCTGCCGTGTCAGTCAGCGCTGCGGGGATGATGTGTGCAAGCACCACCTACTCAGTGAGACCCATAGTTCTCTGATAATGGGTGAGGGACTCAAGGAAATCCCGGGCACTGAGTAGGTCATCATACCCGCGGTATGTTGGCATGGGCAACTTGACCGCGGGGTGATACAACTTCGGCGTGGCCAAAAGTGTCCCAACAGCCCCTGACAGCGACTGGATCATCTGGGCAGCACTGGCTAGCAGCGCCTGCGCACCGGCCTCAGTGGAGGTTTGGGCGGGCTGCACGAACTAGGGAGGCAAGGCTCCTAGTTCGATGAGCGGCGCGGTTTCCACAGGGAACTTGGCCAGCGCCTCGCCGTTCCCAGACCAGAATTGACTGCTCGCGGGGCACGGCTGCTGCTGTTCGAAACTGCCGGTTGCGGCAGCGTGACACGAACTGCTTTCGCACTGGGCGGAAAGTGTGCACAGCTGAGGCATGTGACCAGCGAATGCACCGCAGGGTGCTTCCGATACAGCTCCAATGTGAGCCGCGTGGTCGACATTTTGGGTTGTGTCGCCGTAAACCCCAATGGGGGCCGCGGACAACCACGGTGTCTGGCTATTCGAAGGAACAGCAGCCAGCGGATCAAACGGCGCTACAACTCCGTAGGGAGCCGACATGTAGCTGCCGAGTGCCCCGCTGGGGGTGGTAGACATGGTGCGCAAGCGTTATCGGCAAGGCGACCTGCTCGGCTAATGTGCCATCAAAGGCGTAAGCGCCAATGACTTATAACGTGGGGCGCAAGTTGTGGGTTTCTAAGTGGACACAGGCCACCACCCACCGCGGGTTCGAGCTTCGTGCGAGCCAAGGGCCCCGATCAGCCGTCACCACACACCACTGGGACACCGATGCGGTGCACTCAACCTCCGCTGGGAGGAGAGCGATTCGCCTCAAAGAAATAGGCCTCCAAGTTCACAAAGGAGACGTTTATTCACATCGTCCTCCAGCTGATACACACACACTCAATAGTCACCCCGTCCCGGGGGCGCGCGAAGAGCAAAGCTCCGCTGCGCGCACGAAGCGACTCGAGTAATGCGCGCCGCTAGCACGCCGCTGCAGGAGAGAGAGAGTGAGAGAGAAAACTTTATTGTCGGAAAAGGATGGTTCCTGGACGCTTAGCAGAAGGGCCAGGTGGCCGTTAGCTGATAGCTGGCGGCGACCTCTTCGGCGCGCTCGATGGCTCCTGCCTGGACGGCGGGGTCCGAGCTGCGCAGCACTTCTTCCCAGGCGTCTGGTGAGGGAGCTTCTATTAGAGCTTCCGGAGGAGGATCCTCCGGGCAGTCCCATAGCATATGATCGAGGGTGGCAGTGCTACCGCAGTGTTTGCAGGTGGGGTCTATGAGATCGGGGTAGATGTGGGCGTAAATGTACGGGTTCGGGTAAGAATGGGTTTGAAGTCTTCTCCAAGCCACCTCTTGGTGTTTGGAGAGTGACTTGTGCGGGGGAGGATAGATTCTTCTAGAGAGTTTGTAGAATTGGGTAATTTCGTGGTAGGAAATCACTGCCTCCATCTCGGATCCCCCTAGACGAGAACCCACCGCTCGGCCGACAAAACCTCGAGCATGTTGGTGGGCTGCTTCGTTCCCTGGGTTGCCTGAATGGGCAGGAGTCCATACCAGTTCTATTTCTCGTTGCAGTGTAATATTTGTGAGTATGATTCTAGCAGTTAGGGATATTCTACCGCGCGAGAAGTTAAGTATGGCAGTCTTGGAATCACTGAGAATGATGTCAGCGTCAGTATTTGCTATGGCCAAGGCTATGGCCGCTTCTTCTGCTTGATCCGCGTACTTGACCGTGACTGAGGCCGCCGAGATGCACTCGCTTCTTCCTGCTATGAATTTGGATGCGCAGATAGCGAAGGCCCCTTGGCTGAAATTATAATCGGCTGCATCGGTGTATACTGCTCCAGGATGATTGAGGTACTTTCTATGCAGAGCCCGCGCTCTGGCTCGTCGTCTGCCATCGTGGAAGCCCGGTCGCATATTTTTGGGGAGCGGTTTGATGAGTAGTTTGTCGCGCACTCCTCGTAGTAGAGGGCCCGGTCGGTTAGACATGGGTTCAGCGTTTACGCCTATTCGATCTAGAATCTCCCTTCCCGCTGTAGTGTTGACCAGTCTTTGGATGTGCATCGCCTTGTGTGCAGTGATGAGTTCTTCTACAGTGTTGTGTATACCCAAGGATAAAAATCTGTCCGTGGGTGTGTTTCTAGGAAGCCCTAGACCAGCTTTATATGCCTGTCTGAATAACCTGTTTAATCTGTCGATGTCCACCTTAAAGAGTTTGAGGTATGGTAGAGAGTAGGTGAATCTGCTAATGACGAATGCATGTATAAGGCGACAGATGTCGGCCTCCTTCATACCTCTCTTCTTAGCAGTGATTCTTCGAATGAGCCTGACTACCTGGTTCACCGTTGTTTCCAGACGGGTGATTGTAATGTTGCTCTTACGATTATTTTGAATGAACAGACCTAGTACTCGAATGGTTTCGACCGCCTTTATCGGGAGACCTTGAAGGTTCACCTCTATGATGTTTTCTCTCTGTTTCTTATGTCTGATTAGAAGGAGTTCAGACTTGGGTTGAGAACATTTGAGTCCTATGCTACTCGCATGCTCCTGGACTACTTGTACTGCTTTCTGAAGAGTTTCTTCTATGTGAGCATCGGAGCCATTCGCCACCCATAGGGTAACGTCGTCCGGATAGAGTGTATGACGTAAGTCCTCTATGGCGTTTAGCTTGCTAGGCAGCGATATGAGTGATAGGTTGAAGAGAAAGGGTGACAGGACGGAGCCTTGCGGCGTGCCTCTATCTCCCAGTTCTATCCTATCCGATCTGATGCCCCAGATTGAGAGTTCTGCCGTTCTTCCCGATAAGAAAGAACTGACATACTTGTAGGTTCTGGCACCTACATTTATGCTCGAGAGGCCTCTTAGAATTGCTCCATGCGACACGTAGTCGAAGGCCTTTTCTAAGTCAAGTCCAAGAACGGCTTTGGTGCCGGTTTTATCCGGGGGATCTATGACGTCGTTATATAACTGGAGCATGACGTCTTGGGTTGATAGGTGGCTCCTGAAACCTACCATAGTACCGGGTAATAAGTCATTATCCTCAGCATAGCCTTGCAATCGGCTCAAGATCACATGCTCCATGAGTTTGGCTAAGCACGAGGTAAGGGATATGGGTCTGAGGTTGTCAATGCTGAGCTTCTTGTTGGGTTTAGGAATGAACGTTACTATCGCGTGTTTCCACGACTGAGCAAGTTCTCCTTTGCGCCAATATCCATTCATTAAATCGGTAACTGCCGAGAGAGATTTACGATCTAGATTTCGCAGCATCTTATTCGTGACTCCGTCCGGTCCCACGGCTGATGTTGTGCGAAGGTGACCGATTGCAGCCCATGTCTCCGCGTCTGTTATATCTCTGTCCAGCTCCTCGTTGGGAGCACCCGTGTAACGGTTAAGGGCGCCGCTTTTGGACGTGTTCAGGTATCTCTTTCGAAGTTCGTCTAGGAGCTTCGCATCTGTTCCGGGGAATCCGTGAATGATTTCGCTCATGTGAGATCTGGTAGTACATTTTGTTTGAGTGGGATCTAAGAGGTGCCTTAAGAGGAGCCAGGCCCTTTTGCTGCCTAACTGACCATTTAGGCTGTCGCATATCTGGCCCCATTGTTGCCTAGATAAGTCGGATGTATGTGCTTCGATCTGCCTCTGTAGTTTGGCTGCCTTTAGCTTAAGTACCCTGTTGTGTTTTTGTTTTTGCCATCTATTGAGGATGCTTTTGTGCGCTTCCCAGAGATGTAGAAGCTTGGAGTCAGCCGTCGGCTGATCTTCCGTCGCGTCCACCTCCTTGGTCGTCTTGCGCACGTCATTTTTAAGCTGCTCTACCCAACTATCTAAGTTTTCGATGTTGGTGGGAGCGGTATCTTCTCTAAGTTTTCTAAAGTTATCACAATCCGTGCGCGTAGTACTTGTTGGAATTGACTTGTGTGCGGACGTATGAAACGAGATTGTTATAATGCAGTGATCGCTGCCTGCCGTATTTCTGGTGTTATGCCATTTGGCTTCAGTTATATTCCTGGTGAAGGTCAGGTCGGGTGTGCTATCCCTGCTGACGCTGTTGCCTAGCCGCGTGCAGGAGTGGGGATCATTAAGTAAAGTGAGGCCGAGATCGCGTGAAGTTTCCCATAGCTTCGTGCCTTTCTTGGTGGATTTAATGTATCCCCATTCAGCATGGGGTGCGTTAAAGTCTCCGACTACGAGGAGTTGCGCTCCTTTAGTGAAGTGCATAGTCTTACGGGTTGCGCTCGTCCCGTAACCTGTCTTGTGTGTGTTTGTTTCGCGCAACTGCCATGTCTGAAGCATAGTCTTACGCAATAAATTTGGAACGGCTAGCCCTTTATCTTGGGGAGAGCAGTACACATTTAGTATGAAAAGATTTCTCTCTCCTCTCTTGCGAGGAACAACCTCTATCAGAGTGTAATTAGCGGCTATGCCATCGAATTCGTGCTGGATAGCCGTGATGTTTCTTTGTACTAGAATAGCGGTTAATATTTCTTTTTTGGTGTCCGCGCCTTTCTGCATGAAGCTTTTGAATCGCGCTAATTTGGTTTTTCCTCTATTCTCCTGGAGCGCAATTACGTCCGGATTTTCTTCAGTATTCTGGATTAGAAGCTGCAGGTGATCCTTCTTGGGAAGGAAGTACCTGCAGTTCCACTGCCATACGCTAATTCTCTGCGGGCGGGGGGCCATATTGCCCATGAATTGGTTACATTCCGTGTGTAGTGATCCTGGCCGCTAGGTTGGCCATTTCTTTCTTAACTTCGTCGATAATAAAACTTTTGAATTCTGCCAGTGTAGCCACGAATTTGGCATCTAGAAGTTCTAGATCGGCCTTTCTGTCGGCCTCTACTTTGGCAAATCTGAGGTCCACTTTGGCGACTAAATCTGCTACCGTCGTTTCGGTTTTTTTCTTGGGAGGTGTGAGAGGAGTATCTGCCATCGAATTGGCCGGCCTTTTAAGTCTAGATGCCACCCCCACGTCCATAGCCTTATCTCCTGGCTTATCGTCCTGCTTGGGAAGAGCAGGGGATGTGTGTTTGATCACTGAGGGGCCTGATGGGGAAGGTGATTTGGTTTCAGGTGGAGTACTTGTGGTTGCAGACTGCTGTAGCACTGCCTTGTAGGATTTTGGTTGATTAGAAGGAGTTACGGCATGTTGTCCTATTAGCTTCCTCAGCTCGTCTATTTGGGACTGCAAGCGCTGGTTATGCATTTGAAGCTCCCTCACCTGTTTCTGAAGGGCTTCTTTTTCGGGGTCTGCGTGCCAGGTCACACTCTTGCGTCCCGGGCTTTCGCTGCGGTCGCGATATCGGCTGCGGCTGGCGGATCTGCTGGCGCTTCCCGACGAGGCGTCGCTGCCTAAGGGAGGGAAGGATGACGATCCGCTGCGGTGGCGTCCCCCTGGTGGATGCTTGCTCCTGGATCGCGATTGTCTCTCGTCGGTTTGTTTTTGGCACTCGCTCTTGTTGGCCCTCTTCGTGTTGGCTTCTTTTACTTGCTTTTGAAAGCGGAACTTGCAGTTCCGGCTGCCAGTGAAGTGATGGCCCCTGAAGATGATGCAAGTTGAGATGCACGTATGCTGTTCTTCCTGCTTGGGCTGAGCGTGGTTGACTCCACATCTGCGGCAGAGTTCGCGGAATGGTTGTGGGCAGACGTCCATGCGGTTTCCAACCTTCCGACAGTTGAAGCAAGCTTCCACTCTGTCGTGGTATGGATAAACGAGTTCATCGAACATCAGATATCTGATGAATCTTGGGAGGTGATTTCCGGCAAATATGATGAAGAAGTGCCTGGTCTGCCCCATTCCTCGCGCGTGTATTATATCCGTGTCGGGATTTCGGGCGCAAAGTTCCGCTAGGATCTCCTCGTCCGTTTCTCTCGTGTAAGTGTTGAAGACGATACCTCGGACATAATCTTCTGGCTTTGGTACGTAGGACTTAACCTCAAACAGCTGGTCCGCCATCTGAAAAGATGTCAGGCGACTATAAGCTTCGGCACGTTGCATGTTTGGCGTGCAGATGGTGAGAGTGTTGTTCGACGGATGCACTCTGAACCTATCATTCTGGACTGTCTCCGCTGGAGGCAGTTTTAGCGCAGTACAGATGGCTTCGGCAATCTCCAACCTGGATGCCGTCTTCAGATCGAGTGGCGTTCGTGGTCGTACGACGATTATGTAGTCGTCTTGCGGGAGTTTTGGCAGTGGTTTGCCTCGAAATAGAGGTGGCGGACGCGGCTTGGGTGTAGCAGAGTTTCCATCCTTGGACGCCTTGCTGTGATCAGAGAGACGCCCAGGCCCGTCAGCGTCTGCTGCCGGCGTTCCGTTGGCGGCTTGCCTATTTTTACTGTATTTCTTCTGCGCGGCGAGGGCGGCGGGGATCCATCCGTCATCCTGAAGCTCTGCCTCCGTTACAGCTTCGCCTTCTACGGCGTGGATCATCTTGCGTGACCGTACTCGGCATCGCCGTCGCCGTTAGGCCTAGCCGGCTCGGTCGATGCCGTGGTCGCAGCTATGCCTAGCTGTCAACACGGCGCCGAAAAATGGTTCCATCGAATATTCGGCAGAGGACCCACTTGCCTGGTAGCGATAGGTATCCACGGAATCCGGATGGTGTTCCGCTTCGTCTGGTACCAGTCTTGGGTCAATGCGCTGTTTCGTTTCGCCGTGGTAGCGATAATTTACGGAGCCCATGCGAAGCGCGTCCGCATGGCTCGGAGTCGGAGTGACCTTCCCGCTGCAGGAGAATGTCCCCGCGGCAGTGCTGTGATCTCTCCCTCGTGTCGACCGTTGGGCCGGTTGCGAGAGGGAGTGGGCAATCAATGCAAGGTACGCCTGTCGGAGGTCGCTGGATCCCGCTGAACAGGCTCGAGCCGCTGCAGGTCTGAGGACACGTGCGGGCGAGTTCGAGTAAGCACTGGTCCGAACGGCAAAGGCCGGCACGGACAAACAGTAGCGTACGCACCTTACGCTGTCTCGGAGGGATCTCTCTCTGGGCCCCGCTCGGACGGTCGCGCGGTGCGCGGCCGCCAAAGCGGGTCCCGAAATCCCGCCAAAAGGCACCAATGGCAAAGGCCGTTTGGGAGCCAGGGCGGAGCTGTGGCCAAATGACAGTGATTAGTCACTTAGCCGCCTCTCCACCGCTTGAGGCGGGAGCAAGGGAAAGAGGGGAAACAACGCGGGAAGCCGGCACAGCCGCGCAAAGGCAACGGCGGAAAGCCAGGATTCCCACAGACTTTCTCGCGCACCTTTTATGCGAAGCATATTAACGTAGGTTTAGGGCCTTCGCGCGACGCCCGGCGGTGGCCACCATTGACCTTGAAGTGAGATCACATGATGTGACGTCATGACGTCACACCAGCTGCAGATGGGGCCTCATATCGCGCCGTCGGACGTCGCCCGGAGGAGGCCTCCACGCTTCGGTTCGCGCCGTCGCGCGCGACGCGGTGGCGGCGCCACCATCGCTGCATCACGTGATATGTGACGTCACGCCAAGGATGAGGGGGCGCGCGCCCGCCGTCGCGTCAGTCTCTGTGCCCGCAACCGCGCCAGCGTCTTTGCGCCGGGCGTGTATGTGGTAAAGATGCCTCCAAACGCTAAGGACGTTAATAAGAATGCAAAACGATGGCTGCTTCGCATCCACAGGGCTTAACCTTGATAAGCCTCCAACTTTTTTGTCTATCCGCTGATTGTGAGGTTCGCATCTACACGGCCTTTTGATTTTACGTCTACTAATTGGCGTCATCTCGAATCGCGGCTTTCCATCGCGATAACTGTGCTTGGCCGAGCGCTTAGACGGTTTCTTCTTGCCAATTTTCTTGCTCCTACCACTGTCACTACGGCCCCGTACAATCTTGCACTTTTTGAGCCGTACACGCGTTTCCCTTGCGCGCGCGTGCCTCTTTCTGTGGGAGCGCGGTTTCTCCCGTGACTGCAGTGGAAAGAGAGAGCTGTCCTGAGAGCAAGTGCCTTTGCGCGTCTTGTTCTCTCTGTGCTCGCGGCAAGATTCACCCCTGCCTCGCTCCTTAATTTTGAGCTTCTTGAGCAGCGCTCTCTTGTATCTTGGTTTCATCCCTTGATACTCTTTCTCGCGTCAATGCTTGTATGCTTTCTTTTTGCAGTTTATTCTACTGCCCAGATCTATGAGCCTCGGCACACTTATTCTCTTCGCTTTGCGCGATAGTGATGCCTCGCACATTTCTCTAGCTCCGATTGTGACACTAGCTTCAAGGCTAACAACGTTACTGACGTTGCTCCTGTCAATGTGCCGGTGAAGCTGATGCTTCCGTTGGCCGCAAGTATTTCTCGCGCGCTTGCCTCTTTTCGGCGGCGCCACTGTTTCTTATGCCTGCCTTTCATCTCTCGGTGGCGCCACTCTTTCCTGAACTGGCGGCTCCTTTCGTTCCGGTTGCAGCTTTCTTTCTTGTTCTTGCCTTTCATTTTTCGGTGGCAATTATGTTTCGCTAGCTGGTTCTTCGAAAGCACATGCTGCTTCCGTACCCTAGGTTCCTGCTGTCTGACAATTCCGCTCTGATTGTCAGCCGATTCACGTGCACTCCCTGGCTCACGTCTGTCTTTAGTGCCTTTACTAGCCTCCTCCAAACTGTGCTCTTTCTCGTCAGCCTCTACGAGTGCACATTCGTCCTCATCTTTCTCGGACGGCTTGACGTCTACCGCCCCTATGTCGTCTGGAACGTTCTGTCCTCCACTGTCGTCCAGCACCTTAGTTTCTTCAGGCACAGACGAACCAGTGCTTTCTACTGACTTAAGTGCTGACACGCAGCTCTCGTCATGCTCCTGACGCGTTTCAGCCAATTTCGAATGAGGGTCGGATCTGTAATCAGTCGCGTTGTTCCCGCTACTGCAGCTGCTTTCTGGAATGTCGCAAAGCTCAGAGCAGTGCGAAACCACGGGACTCGTTTCGCATCGCTCGCCAGAGACACCAACGCACAGCTCAGCGTCCGCAAACTCTACATGCAACCGCTTCCGTTGATCGTAAGTGTCGGGTTTCTGCATTTCTGCCGAACGCGCTGCACAACACGGTGTGCCGTCCACGTTTACTTCGCTTGCGTCGGCGCAGGCGTTTTCATTAATGTCCAGACGGACGTCCTCTCTGCCCTGTTCGGCAACTTCTCCTGCTTTCGACACGCTAGGAGATCCGCTTTCCGGTAACTTCGCCACAATTTCAATGGGCGAGACCTTTGTAAGTGCATCGTCCGATGCTGTGACTACTTTATCCGATGGCATAGAGGTTTCCTCAGGTCACGAATGCGAGGCAACTTCCACTGTTATAGAAGCAGTTACATCTGCCACGTACGGACTACCTTCCTCTGTGCCGCACTGGCAGGGCTGCTCTACATCGACGCACTCTACCTCTGTGTCACGATTTTCCGACCCTTCAGAATTTTCGAGCCACTCTAAAATGTCGGCTTTAAACTGTTACGGAAAATCGTAAAACGATGGGGAGTTATTCTCTCGCAGGTACCTTTGGCGAAGGTCCAGCGGTGACACGTTATATCTCATCAGTAAAAAGCTTTTCAGCTCATCGTAGTCCGCCAAGCCGCCGTCCAACAGGCGCTTGACAACGTAATACGCTTCGCTGGAAAGCAGGGCTACCAACTGCTGAGCCCAACCATTCCGCTCAACGCGCTTTCTCTCGCAGACGCGCTCGAACTCCACCATATATTTCACCATATCTTCGGCGCTCACGAAGGGCTGCGGCCTGCCTCTCAGCTGCTCACCCTTGGTCTCATGCAGAGCGGACAATGTTCTATATCTCTCGAAATCGATCTGATGCGCTTCAAGCTCGAGGCCCCTCAGTTTCCTGACGCGAGCACGCCGTTTTATCTCCTCTTCGCGCTCACGGCGTTCAGTGATCTCTTCCCAGGCCTCATTGGCTTCCTCAGCCGTTACATTCTCCTTCCGCATGATCTCAAGAATCGCATGCTTTTGTTTTGCGGGGCCCAAATCAATGCCCAACTCTTCACAAATTTCAATGCGTTCCTTCACTTTGAAGTTCTCCATCGCGCACAATAGCCTCTTGCAGTTTGCCCTTTTCTTAGAATTCTCTTGCCGTTCACTACTATAGCGCAACTAGTATGACACGTGCAAGTAATTCTTTCCAAAACGCTTCGTTTACTCCCTCTGCACCTGCTTTCGTTTCAAAGCGCTACGACTTGGCTCGAAACAGCAAAGCTCTCTCCAGTGCAACAAACAGCCCTACTCTAGACTACAATCACGTGTGCTAGACCAGTCTGGCGAATTGAGGGGAAAACATCAGGCACTCACCGCGCCGAGGTAGCTGACGCCGGTCGATCCCGCAGCTGCCATCCACTGTTGGGACTTTGGCATCCCACCGCTGCCACCACTGTTGGGACTTGGAGTCCGAGCCAGGAAACGGTCGAGGCGACGGTGAGACAAATGACTTTTATGTACAGTATGTACCGTATTGTGCGTTTTTACCGTAAAGACTTTCAAAATTTTTCTTACCTCAACCGCTGGCTCGTTTGCGGTGAAACTGCACACAGAGCTTGCGTATTATGGTAACTTTTGTATCGTTGCAAGTTTTACAACGGTACTTACTTAGTTGAGCCGTGCATGATGCAAAAGCGTAATCGTCTGCGTCGAGATCGGCGTACCGAAGCCCGAAACACCGAATTTTTGCTGAAGGGCGGCAGTAGCGCCATCTGTCTTCTGCAGTGGAAAGCGTCACAAGGCGCCAAGGCGAGCGTTGCAAGAACTGAAGCGCTTCGAAAATTTTCGGCCAACTGAGCGGAAAAAAATGCCAGAAACAACCTTTTTAACGAGGCTGTGCCGTTAAAAGAATATTGTTTGACGTCTTTTTTTCGTCCAATGACTTTATCCAATTCAGCTTATATCGTCTGCTTTCGTGGCTCGTCGGAGGACGACGTCGCGAAGTCCCATGCGAAGTCCTGAGCTGCGTTTTTCTTGTTTAATTTCATTATGGCAGACAGGTGGCGCCACTGCTGCCCTTCAGCAAAAACTCGGTGTTTTGGGTTTCGGTACGCCGATCTCGACGCAGACGATTATGCTTTTGCATCATGCATGGCTTAACTAAGTAAGTACCGTTGTAAAACTTGCTACGATACAAAAGTTACCATAATACGCAAGCTCTGTGTGCAGTTTCACCGCAAACGAGCCAGCGGTTGAGGTAAGAAAAATTTTGAAAGTCTTTACGATAAAGACGCACAATACGGTACAAGGGCTTTTACATGATACAAGGGCCAAGAGCACCACGGGCAAGCACAAAGAAGGGCGGCCCCGGCGGCGAGCGTAGCTTCGGCGTGAATGCTCTTCTGCTGCCCGTCTGCTGCGCGGGTTCAGCACGGCTCCGTTTTTAAAGCCGCCGCTGTCGGTTGCGGCAGCCAGCAGTTCAAATCCTCCAATCAGGTCACGGCACTGGCCACCGTTCAAATTAGACCAATGGTCGAGAGGCGACGGCCGACGAAGCGTCCTAGAAGTTCGCACTGGCGGTGAGGAGGGAAGGAGGAAGGGTCCGCGTCGGCGCCAGCGTGGCGGATGATTCACGCTGCAAGCCGCGACATGTCCGAGAGAGTCTGGGCCTTCTTTGAGCGACGGCGGGCGCGCAGCGCTTGTTTCCAGAGAGGCCAGCCAGCGAAATGTGGGCGCCGGCACTACAATTACCTAATTACCTCGAGCGCTCGGTGGAAACTAACTGGTGCATGTTCCGAAATAAGGTATCTGAATTGATTAAGCGACATATTCCTCTTCGGCGCGTCTACTCGAATAACCAAGCTCCATGGTATAATCGATATTTAAACCGCCTTTTTAACAAAAAGAAAAGACTTTTTCGAATTGCTAGGTATTCATTAAAACCTGAGCGATGGACTGCATATAAATCAGCTGCCTTAGCCTATTCCCGTGCACTAAAGACTACTAAATTTTCTTTTTTTAATGTAACCCTCCCGAACATCTTAAAGTCTAATCCTAAACGCTTCTGGAGCATAATAAAACCTAGCACTAACGACAAAGTGTCATTACTTTCAGCAACTGGAAATCCCATTCCGGACCATCTTTGTGCCACTTCACTAAATGACTCTTTTGTCCAGTCATTTTCCTCCTTATCCGTTGATCGCCACCATCCCAAACTCCAATCGTGTAACTACTACTGTACGGATCCAATTGTGTTTGACTCTCATGGCATTATACCAATCATTAATAATTTAAAAGAAACATCTTCTAGCGGAATCGATGGCATTAATAGCAAATTTCTTCGGAATACTGTTGAATATACCTCTATCATTTTGGAAACCATATTCTCACAGTCGTACCATGATGGCGTACTTCCCGAGGACTGGAAAACTGCTAAGGTCATACCTGTACATAAAGCCGGTGACAAACAGAACCCGTCTAACTATCGACCCATCTCTCTCACATCAATACCGTGCAAAATAATGGAACATATAATTTTCACTCACCTTGTTAATTTTCTTGAAGATAATAGCTTCTTTTCTCTGACTCAGCATGGCTTTCGGAAAGGTTTCTCCTGTGAAACTCAATTACTTTCCTTTACTAAAGATCTGCACTTCTACTTAGACTCCGCGTTTTCCACAGACTGCATATTTCTCGACTTCGCTAAGGCATTCGATAAAGTTAACCATTCATTACTTCTATATAAACTCAGCATTCTAAATATTGACCCTTCTGTTCTGAACTGGATTCGCGCGTTTCTTTTTTCTCGCCTTCAGTTTGTGCATGCTAATGACACTAATTCTTCTACCGTGCCAGTTGGTTCTGGGGTTCCTCAAGGATCTGTCCTTGGTCCTTTACTGTTCCCGATTTATATTAATGATCTGCCTGCTACTGTTAACTCTAGGATTTGTTTGTTTGCCTCCGACTGCGTGATTTACTCTAAAGTAACTAACGATTCCGATATTCGCTCTCTCCAGGTCGATCTTAATAAAATACTAGACTGGTGTCATAATTGGAAAATGGAACTAAATATTTAAAAATGCAAATCTATGAGAGTTTCATGTTCAAATACTACTTTTCCTCCTTATTTTCTTTACAGTCATCCCCTTGAAAGCGTAAGATCGTACCGGTATCTTGGCATACATATAACTAACACCCTGTCCTGGAAACTTCATATAGAACATATAGCATCTAAAGCAAACAAAACGCTTGGTTATCTTCGAAGAAATTTTACACTTGCTCCATCTTCGTTAAAATCATTATTATACACGACCTACGTACGACCATATGAGACCCTGGACAGGTCTCACTGACACAGGTTCTGGAAACTGTCCAGAATCGTGCAACTAGATTCATTTTAGGCAATTACCATCGTACATCTAGCGTCACCCAAATGAAAAAGTGTTTAAACCTCCTGCCCCTAGCTACCCGCCGTAAGCACTTCCGCATCTGCTTATTCCATAAGATTTTCTACTCCAATTTTCAACTTCGCTCTCGATGGATTCAACCAGCACCGTTCATTTCTGACCGTCGTGATCATCAACACAAGGTCAAAGTGCCTCATTGTAACACAGGGACATGTGCGCAATCATATTTTCCGCTAACCTCTAAAGAATGGAATTCCCTACCCGCATCATTAACTAGCATCACTGATTCAACTCAATTTCGAAGAATACTTACCACTTTGATTACATAATGATCGCTTTTGTATTTTATTGTAGTGTTGTGTTCTGCACGTACTAGTATTGTTCTTAAACTATTTTATTAATCTGTTCCGTGTTAATTTTGCTCACTTCTTTTTATCCTGCCTCAGTTGTTCTATAGTATTGTATGAATTGTGCTTTGTTTATTTTTCTTGTTATCAACTGCCCTTCCCCTCTGAAATGTACTCTGTACCCTGAGGGTATCACAAATAAATAAATAAATAAATAAATAAATATGCAGCGTGTTCGAACCGAAGTACGTAGAGGCGAAAGCGTTTCCCGCACCACTTTGCCTATGTTACACTGGTGGCGTCACCACTGGATTACGTCACACATAATTGATAACGAAGTAATGGCAAATTACTAATTATTGACTAATTACTGATTAATGACTAAATACTAATTAACTTCTAATTAATGACGCTTAAGCTTCCCCTTTAGGAGTGGAACGCGACAGCGTGTTGTAGCGTTGCCAGACAGTCCACGGAACGCCACCACCCGTTCGGCGCGATGCCTTGCCTTTTGAACGCGACGCTTTTTGAGGAAAGGAAATTACGCAGTAATTCTCTGTCATCTCGGTGGAGACCCGAACCGCACCGTACAGGAAGGGAGGAACGCCACCACCCGTTCGGCGCGAAGCTACCGGCGCTTGTATGCCGGTCCTGCAGGAGGGCTGAGAGCCTCGTTAAATCTCGTACGGTGCCCGGATGCTCTCGTTTCAGGTCCCGGATGTGTGGAGTTCAGTGCCCGGATGAGTGGAATTCAGTGCCCGGATGTTGGCTCTCGGTCTCGGCGTGACGTCACCACACTGCCGACAACGGGAGCTAAAAGCATTTCACGCTTAATAAAAAGTACCTCGCGCTCGGGGATCTTTAACACCGCCTGGGATCTTTAACATGCACTGACATCGCATAGAACACGGGCGCCTTTTGACTTTCGCCTCCTTCGAAACGCTCCCGCCGCGGTGGGGTTCGAACCCGGGTACTTCGACTCAGTAGCAGAGGTCGAAATTATTCCGGAGACCTCCACTGCAGCGCTGCCTGCCTTTCTTCTCTCAGACCCTCTTATATCCCTTCCCTTACGGCGTGGTTGAGGTGTCACCGAGATAAGTGAGACAGATACTGCGCCGTTTCCTTTGCCAAAAACCAATTTATTATTATTTATTTATTAGAATTTAGCCGGCGTTTAAAAAAATTGGCGGGGGGGCTTAGCTTTGGTTAAGCCTGGTAGGTTGCGAAAGCGAGCGCAGCGCCTCCGACGGAAGCAACGCAGCGCGCCGCGTCTAAAGAAGGAACGCAGTGCGCCGCGACTACAGGTCACGCGTGGCTACCGGCCGCTGCTGCGCGACGACTCGACTTGGTAGCCCATCTCTCACCCTGGTATGACGTCACGCTATGACGTCATTAGGCATGGCATGACATCAGAGGTCATTCTAAATGTCACGCGTGGCTACCGGCCACCGCTGCGCGAAAGGCCGTTCATGAGCGTAGAATTGCTTTCGCAATAAAATTGGCGGGGGCTTAGCTTTGGTTAAGCCTGGTAGGTTGCGAAAGCAGTTGTTTTATACTGCATGTGCAGCGCCTCTAGTGGGAAGAGCGCGGCGCGCCGAGCCAAGCGGCCGCCGTTACCCGACGAGTTGCTAGCCCGTCTTTCGTTTTATAGTATGACGTTGACGTCACGCTGTGACGTCAAGGGCATGGTATGATGTCAGGGGTCATTTTAAAGGTGAAACGTGCCAAGTGGCCGCCGCTACGCGAAAGGCCGTTCTTCGAAGTAGTATTGCTTTCGCAATAAATATTACTGGCATGCTAGGCTGCATAGGATAGGGGATATGGGCCTACTTCCAAAACAAGTCCAAACGCTTTTTAAGGCGAAAGCCTTTAATGCCTCATACTGTCGTGACCAAGACGTGTTATAAAATGTGTCCGCGTTTCGGATGCATGCCTTATATGGGCATATGCCAATCAATAGCCAATCGATACTTAATCGCGTGCAATCGAAAGACATCGGAACATGATATAAAGGGATTTACATACATACATACAAGTTTTATTCTCCACAAGAAGTGGAAGGAGGCGGAGGGAAAAGCCGTACATTTGCGGCTTGAAAAATCCTCCGCCCCCTTACAGTGTATGCAGCAGCGGAGTGGGGCAATAAACAGTCGCATTTTTGTTGCAAAGAGAAAAAGAAAAGAAAAAAAGAAAAAACACAAAAAACAGCACTATATCGCATCACAAAATAAAATAAGCCTAAATAAGAGTTTCAATAAAGCACTGGTTTTGGACGCCTGGGAAAACATTTTTTCCCCTTTCCCTTTTTTTAAACGTAAACAATGCAATGTAATTGAACATAAGGATAGACCTGTGCGTTCATTCACAAGGAAAAAAAAGTATGAGTAGCAAAATATTTCTACATATTTGGAAGAGACATATTGGATACATCAGCGGCTTCTTTTTCTGCAGCATTCAATAATCGCGGAAGATTATGCCGGAGTGTTTGTTGTCCATAGGCAGTGCAACATTTTGGAATTTTCCATTATTCTGGAGTTCTGGTGCTGTAGGTGGGATAATTGGGTCTTAATACTGCGATTTCAGTAAAAACTGTACTCTTTCGTTAGACGCTTAAACGGTACTGCCTGCATAATTTGTATTCGTATATATTTCTTACTTTTAATAAATTAAGCGAAGCAAAGATATGTGAAGAAGGTGCTGTTTATTCAACGTTTTCAATTATTCGTACTATTTTTTTCTGTAGCCTTTCAAGCTTCAACAGATTAGTTTTTGTTGTTGTTCCCCAGACTAAATGAGAGTAGTTTAGGTGGGAGACAAAGAGAGCGTTATAGACCATTAGTTTAACTTTTTTTGGAAGAGTATAGCGGTTGCGATTTAAAATTCCAGTTATGCAGCTCAGTTTGCTGATTATAATATTTACATGATCATTCCATTGTAAAGTTGAATTAAAATATACCCTTAACACCTTGACATATCTACCACATCAATGGCTGCGGATCTAAACATTACGGTTCCTTGTGACGAAATTTTTTTACATCTTGGTCGAAAAATTACCACCTTTGTTTTGTTTGCGTTTAGTTTTCAATGATTGCTGGAAGTACACGAGTCCAATTTGCGCAGAAAATTATTTGCTTTAGTAATTCCTTCAGCTTCAGAAAATGATGGCATCAAAGCACTCGTATCGTCGACATATATAACGAACTTGATATCTGAGCAGATGTGTCCAATATCATTACTGTACAAATTAAATAGGACAGGGCCTAAAATGCTACCCTGTGGGACTCCTGAAATTATTTTTTTGCTGTGAGAAATGAAACCATTTATGTCGACATATTGAAATCTATTTGATAGGTAACTTTTGAGCAGAGCCAAAACATGTCCCCGTATACCATAATGATGCTATTTTTCAAAAATGATAGTATGACTAATATAATCGAAGGCATGGCTAAAATCAACAAAAATACCCATAACAATACATTTCTCTTCAAACTGTTTTAGAATATATTCCTTATGGTCCAACAGCGCCAGCTCTGTAGACCTGTCCTGTCATTAAGTACAATGATTATATAATTTTACTTAATGACTAATTGGTAATTAGTAGTAGTTAAGAAGTGGCATGTGGTACTGTGCACTGCGCCTGTACCTTAACTAACACTGATTAATCAGTGCACTAGTTAAGGTCACGTTAACTATCACTAACCATACATTAACTAGTACCACGAAATTGGCAAGTAAAATGGAAGTTTATTGAACAGTGCAAACAAACAAAACATTGCATACACACTCATGACTGAGGGCAAAACAAATGTATACAAAGTGGGTGGCCACCCAGAAACACCATGACATTTTCTAACACACCATACAAGTGATGCATAACTATCATTAACCATCACTAATAGACGTCGTTTCTAGACGTTTCATAGACATTTTGTCGAACATTCTAGAAGTCCATCACTTGACAGGTGAGTGACAGGACATGATGGGTGGCATTAGAACAATGGTAAATACCAGTTAGATTATTAAACTTTCTAGTCAGACCGCATAAATAAATAAAACCGAGTCGGAAATTGGTCGAGTTGGGCAAAGGAACCATGGTCTCCGGAGTGCGAGACGAGAGCCGTAACCACTCCGCCATGGCAGCTCGATGGTTTGGAATGAACATAGGCGCGTCTAGCTAATACGGCGTCTTCGTTCACTCCCATCTTCCTCCCATCCCTTACGGTGAGGTTCAGGTGTCCACCGAGATATGTGTGTGAGAGAGAGACACACATTTCCTTCCCTAAAAACCAATTTACCGTCGAGCAAGGTGTAGAGCCGAATGGGCGATGGCGTTCTGTGGACTTCAACAAAACTTGGGTAGGGCCTAGTTGGTACATGATGTTGTGAAGGTAAAGGATGCGCAATCAAAGGACGAACCACGAAGAAAGACACAGGGACACACACAAGCGCACTAACAACTGTTTATTTCTTCCTTGAAACGCTTACTTATACACCTGGCCACGCATGCTCAAAAGCAATCTCTAACCACAATAGGCATGCCAACGGCTGTTAACGCAGACGCGAACGCAAAAAGTTGCCGAAATCAACTTTTTGCGTTCGCGTCTGCGTTAACAGCCGTTGGCATGACTATTGTGGTTAGAGATTGCTTTTGAGCATGCGTGGCCAGGTGTATAAGTAAGCGTTTCAAGGAAGAAATAAACAGTTGTTAGTGCGCTTGTGTGTGTCCCTGTGTCTTTCTTCGTGGTTCGTCCTTTGATTGCGCATCCTTTACCTTCACAAGTTCTGTGGACTCCCTGGAGGAGGAGGAGGAGGAAAACTTTTATTCCTATTTACAGTGAGAGGTCGATGGGGCGAGCCGGAGGGGCCCGCCCCTTACAAACACTAGGAGGGATCCCTAGTCCGGGATCCCTGTAGCTTCCGCAGTGGCCCGGGCTCTAGCTACCAATGCCTGTTGGGCATGGAGTTCGGAGCAGCCGCGCAGGGCAGCTTCCCAGTCCTCTCGAGTGGGGTGGAGGTGGGGTGGGTAGGCAGGATTGGAAGGGCATGCCCACACCATGTGGTAGGTGTCCGAAAACTCCTCCTCACAGTGTGGGCACGCGCCCGAGAAAGAAGAATTGAAGTGCTTAAGTACTGCCGGGCACAGTACAGTATTGGTATAGAGGCGGAGAAGCCAGCGCTCCTCCACCCTGGTGAGGCCTTTACAGGGAGGGGGATAGAGACCATGAAAATTTTGATAAAGAGAGGTGATCTCTTTAAAGGTGATGGCCGGATTGAAATTGAATTCCGGATCAGGCTGCGGATGAGGCGACGCACGGTGAGTAAGCGCGCGGGCGGCAGCGTCGGCTGCCTCGTTCCCCTCAAGACCCGCATGAGCCGGAGCCCACACGATGGTACGATGGGTCGGAAACCCTGTGTATTCGCATGCGTGGAGAATTTTGAAAGCACGGTCTGGAATATACCCTTGCTCAATATTGCGGCAGGCGCCCCTGGAGTCCGTAATAATGACTCGGGACTCTGGATCTGCGGCGGCCAGTGCAATGGCGATCTCTTCCGCAAATGTAATGTTTGGGGCACGGAAAGTAAGGCCCTGAACTGTAGTGTTTTGGTGGATCACGGCCGCCGTGTACCAACCCCCATGGTGTGGGCCGGCCGCATCCACATAGAAGACACCTGGCTTATGGCCATATTGTTGAGAAATAGCCTCCGCCCGCGCGAGACGGCGACCATCATGGGTGTCTGCAGTCATGTTCTTCATGTTCATGTTCATGACTCCTTGGCAGCGTTGCAAGACGCTGTCGTGTTCCACTCTTAGAGGCGAAGCTTAACATTTTAACCACACATTGGTGACACAAGCAGCAAAACTGCGCTTAAAGCTTTCGCCTCACCGCACTTTAGGTCAACAAAGTGCCCCCTGAATTTTTGAATTGGACACGTCTGATGATGGGTTCTTTTATTCCTTTTAGCGCAGCTCTTTGGCGCCCGTTTCTGCGTTTCGCGGCGTCGCCGTTGTCCTTGTAACCAGCAGTGGACACCTTAGTCGCGCTCTAAGCTACGAAACTAATGGAGCAGGAGCTTGGGAAGCAGGGCGAAGGCGCATAACTGCCCTCTTGAAACAGTGGATACCTCAATCGTGCTTTAAACTACGTGGCGGTAAAATTAGTCAATTGGTTTTTGAGGAAAGTAAATGGAGCAGTATCTATCTCACCTATCTCGGTGGGCACCTGAACCACGCCGTAGGGAAGGGAGGAAGGTGGGAGCGAAAGAAGAAAGAGGTGCCGTAGTGGAGGTCTCCGGAATAATTTCGAGGTCGCACTGCACACGGGCGCCTTTTGCGTTCCGCTTCCATCGAAACGCGGCCGCCGCGGTCGGATTCGAACCCCTGTACTACGGCTCTGTAGACGAGCGCCTTAACCACTGAGCCACCGCTGCGGCTGGCGGTCGTGATGTGCGCTGCATGCGTTGGGGTTGGCAACGTTGTGCCAGAAACGCGCCGTTGCAGCCACAGTGCGCAAAACTGGCTCCCTGGGTCAGTGGGATGCCTGAATTGCACTTATAGGTACATGGGGTGATGAGAGAGAGATGTGGGCTGAAGGCATTGACAACTTTGTGCCAGAAACGCGATGCTGAAGCCATAGGCCGTAGGCGTACATTGTGTTCATTGGCGTTGACAACGTTTTACACTCCGATCATTTTAAGGAAAGGAAGTGCGCATAACGCTCCTTGGGTCAGTGGACGCAATAATCGCGCTTATAGGGACGTCGGGTGATGCGAGAAAGATGTGGGCTGCATGCGTTAGTGCTGACAACGGCTTCGGCTCGTCTATGCCTTCGTGACTAGCCGGATCCTCTACGCCGTGCCATATCTCCGCACTACTATAGTGCCTAGAATATACATTCTAGGCACTATAGCACTACTAAGCGAGACGAGGCGCGAATAGACGCCATCATCCGCAAGGCAACTAAGCGAGCCCTGGATCTCCCGGTGGCTACCTCTAATGCCAAACTTAAGGCATTGGGGGTGCTAAACTCCTACCAGGAGCTGCGGGAGGCCCACCTCGTGAACCAATGCACGCGGCTCATGCAGACGGCCCCTGGGCGCCGCCTGCTAAACCGCTTACACATCCAACACGACTGCACTCCAGAGGAGGCGGAGGGTATCCCAGTACTGTGGCGCCATATGCTCTGGGTCTCCCCGCTCCGCCGTAACATGGACACCGACATGCACGAAAACAGGCGACAAGCGCGGGCTCGGGCTCTTGAGAGACAACACGGCTCCCGACCAGGTGTATATTATGTAGACGTAGCAGGGCCATCGCCCACGGGATTTTACACGGCCGCAGTCGTTCACCAGGAAGTGCACGTTGATGGACTCTCTTTTCGAGCCCCGAATTCAATGCGAGCCGAGGAAGTAGCGACAGCGCTTGCTGCCGCCCACGCCAATTCGAGAATCATCATTACGGACTCCCGAAAAGCATGTGATCATTACTTGGCAGGGGAGATCTCCCCCTTAGCTGCTTGTATTCTAAGACGGACTGCCACTGATCCAACACCCAAAAGAATCATTTGGGCTCCTGGCCACCAGGGCTTACGAGGTAATGAGGCCGCTGACGCGGCTGCCCGAGCGCTTACTCACCGGGCTCCTCATCCCAATTCTTCTGGCTCGGAGACTAACCAGCCGCTGCTGCGATTCAGGGAAATTATAACGCATTATAGCGACATCCACCGCCTTTTCCCGGCCCCTCCAAAGGGGCTGAGTAGGGACGGAGGAGCGAACTTTAAGGCGCCTGCAGACAGGTACTCTACTCTGTCCTGCAATCTTAAAGCATTACGATCCTAACACGGATGGGCGATGCCCGCACTGTGGGGAGACCTGTGATATCTTCCACATGGTGTCCGCACTGTGGGGAGACCTGTGATATCTTCCACATGGTGTGGGCATGTACTCAAAATCCCCACCTCCCCCCTTCCCCTGCCCCTTCCAGAGAGGCATGGGAGACTGCCCTCCTCAACTGCTCCTAGCTTGAGTCCCAAAGGGCTCTGGTGAAACGGGCGAGAGACGGGGCATTGTCATGCGGTGTCCCGGACTAGGGACGCCGACCATGTAGCGGGGCCACTCTGTGGCTCCCAAACTCTATTTCAGTAATTAAAAGTTTTCACCACCACCACAACGGTGAGCGAACTCGCGCAAATAAACCATTAACTGCCACCTGCCAGGGTGGCAGTGTGGGTTAAGACTTTAATGTAAATAAAACCAGGAATGTCTTACCACTTATGCGGGAGAACATCCCGTTCCTCTCGCTCGTAACGCCTCCCACTGCTGTGACAGCCTCGCGAAATACTTGCACAGGCCGCCGCGGTGGCTCAGCGGTTATGGTGTTCGGCTGCTGACCCGAAAGACGCGGGTAGGAGAAATTCTAGAGGCCCGTGTACTGTGCGATGTCAGTGCACGTTAAAGAACCCCAGGTGGTCGAAATTTCCGGAGCCCTTCACTACGGCGTCTCTCATAGCCTCAGTCGCTTTAGGACGTTAAACCCCATCAACCAACCAACCAAATACTTGCACAGACCTCGTATTTGAGAACCAGGCTTTGGTGCAGCAAGTCGAGCATATATCCATCTATTTTCCGACCATAAAGCTTCCTTGATGACGATCAAGAACTGTTAGTGCAGTGTTTCGCGAAGAAGGAATATGTGGGAAAAATAAGTTGTCTGTAATGGTACATACATGTCTTGTTCGAATTCCTTGCCTCAATCTATCGAAAAGCTGAAACAGCTGATTTCCTGCGCTATAATTTCGCATTAGGAAGTAACGTAATCGTCGGCAATTTTTTTCGTTATTTATTTTGTTTGTTTTGAAGCGAAAGTTTCACTACGGTACCTCGTGCTTCGATCGCCGTGTGCCTAGTTTTCACCTTGAACGAAAACATCTTCGACGGAGGTCCGTCTAGTTCGAAAGCAAAGGAAAGCCGCATAACTGCCCTCTTGGGACAGTGTACAACTCAGTCGTGCTTTAAGCCACATGGCGGTAGTGACAGATGTACGCTGCATGCGTTGGCATTGACAACGTTGTGCCACAAACGCGGCACTGAAGCCATAGGCCGTCGGCGTTCATTGTGTTCACTGACGTTGGCGTTGACAGTTTTTTTTTTTTACACTCCGATGATTTAAAGGAAAGGAAGTGCGCATAACTGGCTCCCTGGGTCTGTGGACGCCTGAATCGCACTTATATAAGGTATGTACTACGTGGGGTGACGAGAGAGAAATGTGGGCTGCATGCGTTAGCGCTGACAACGTTGTAGCAGGCACGCGACACTGCTGCAATAGGCCGCAACGTTCATTGGGTGAGGAAACCATCGCGATAAACCATTAACTATCACCTGCTAGGGTGGCACGGTGGGTGCGCTGCCTATCCAGCGTCCGGAACGAACGTTACAGACGCCAAGCCGCTTATAGTTGCCCGATACGCCATAGCTTTCGCTCTCTAACCAGGTTCGGCAGCAGATAGAACCGCAGCTAATTTTTTGTTTGCCAGTTTTCGCTAATGTGCATACCAAAATAAACTCTGTGAACTAATTATGCAGCTGCTATACGAAATTTGTTGATCTTTGCTATTGTTTTTGACGCGGTAATTATCTATCTCACTACTCCACTTTAAGACCCCTATTTTTAATTAAAGAGTTTCTCTCTCTCTCTCTCTCTCTCTAGGCCGATCACCGGTAATTATGATGCCTCAATGCGCCCGCTCCACCGCCGCAGGGCGCTAGTGACTCTACAGGGCGCGCGCACTGAGGCACCCTAGCGGTAATACGGTTGCAGTGCTGTCTGCGCACCAAGAGCACGGTGGACCAAGAGAGACCGGCGAACGCCAGCTGAGACCTGCGCGTACCGGAAGCGGTAACCTGCGAAGTGTATCCACATGTCGTAGTCGGTGGTCGCGGACGTGTTGACGTGATGTGGGCGCCGCTGGGTCCAGCTCTCGAAAAAAGGGCAATCTGGTTTTGGTGCACACAATGTCTCATTGCCTCAAAGGTGCAAAGACTTGCAAGAACGCTGAAATTATACTGTTAGGCTAAAAAAGGCGATATTGAATCCCTAAAAATCCAGGGCGCACTTTGACTGTCTAAGTGCTTGCAGGCGAAAGCGTTTTCCGCACCACTTTGTTTGCCTCTGTAGCACTGGTGACGTCAGCACTGCATGACATCACACATAATGACTAAATTACTAAGTAATGACAAATTAATAATCAATGACTAATTACTGATTAATAACTAAATAGTAATTGACTGCTGAATTAAGGACGCTTAAGCTCCGCCTTTAGGAGCGGAACGCGACAGCGTGTTGTAGCGCTGCCAGGGAGTCCACGAACGCCACCACCCGTTCGGCATGATGCCTTGCTCTTTGAACGCAACGCTTTTTGCGGGAAGGAAATGGCGCAGTAATTCTTTTTCATCTCGGTGGACACCCGAACCACACCGTACAGGAAGGAAATGAGAGTGAAAGAAGGAAAAGAAAGAGAGGGCGTAATGAAGAAAATGAAAATTGCATTTGAGGAAAGGAAATTACGCAGTAACTGTCTTGCATATCTCGGTGGACACCCGTCATCGTCGACGAGTCACCCTAGGGGGTGAATGTAACTCCGTACGGACGGATGGGAGTACGAGCCATTAAAGGCTTTCGCCTTAAATATCACATGGAGGCTAGCTTATGCCCTCCATTCTGTACGAGACACTGGACGGATGGAAACAACTTTATTACACACAAAAAAAAAATCTTCCAGGGTGGTCCCCTACTGGTCCAGGAGTCCACGGGCTTGTGCTTCACGTAAAGCCCGATCCACTAGCCATTTCTGGCCGGCGGGCTGAGCGGTCCGTAAAGCAGCCTCCCAGGAAGAATGAGTGGGACTGGGGATGGTGGGTTCTGCCTTTGGGGAAGGACATTCCCAAAGGTAGTGGAAAAGTGTGGATTTGGGCACGCCACAGGTGTTACAATCAGGAGGAAAGGTGGGGTGAAAGAATGAGAGACGGTGGGGTGAACTAAAGCAACCTGTCTGTAACTGCCGCCATGTGGCGCTGGATAAGGGCGACAAGGTACTGTGGGGTGGTGGCAGTGTCATGCGGCAGAATTTGTAAAATGTGGTGATTTGGTGATATGTAGAGAGGGCCGATGGGGCTTCTTGCGCAGGGTTGGGTGCCTGATCCTCCGGGGTCCGGGAGGAGAGTTCTCGGGCCAGCGCATGAACGCGCTCATTACCGGGGATCGAGGCATGCCCAGGGACCCACGACAGAGTAACCGTTCGGTCGAGAGAGGTGGCCGTGGTAAGAATACGGTGTGTTGCCGGAGTCGCCACGCCCTTTAGGTAGTGGCGGTACGCGGCCTGTGAATCTGTGGAAATTTCGGTTATGTTTTTGTCAATGATGGAGTGGTCCATAGCAAGTGCGATGGCGGCTCCTTCCGCCTCTGCAGGCGAATTAGTTTGGATAGTAGCGGCGGCCCCCACTGTGCCGTCTTCATAGGCTGCGACTGCCGTGAAATATCCTGGTTTAGAATTTTGTGCCGCGTCGACATATAGGATATTGGAGCGGTTGCTGTATGTTTTGGTGTAATAGCTCGCTCGTGCCTGCCGCCTACCGTGATGGAGACTAGCACTCATATTGCGCGGTAGGGGCTTCTGATATATGTGATCCTGCGTGCGCGGAGAAATCATGTAAGGTGTAGGACTTGTTGGGGTGGGAATTGGTGGATTGAGACGTAGCTGTCGCAGTAGGCATTGTCCTGTTTCCGTGCGACTCAGGCGGACTAATTGGTTGGTGCGTTGAGCCTCTATTAATTCGATCACTGTATTGTGGGTACCAGTGGCCAGGAGACGTTTCGTGCTAACCGTCTGTGGAAGACGTAAGGCAGAGGTGAAAGCCGTGCGTATAAGGATGTCTGCCTGTTGTTTCCCGCTGAGTGAGTATGTGGTATGGAAGGTGGTATGTAATGACTGAGGCTAATGATTAGTGCATTTGTCATATTGAGGGTCTCGCGTTCCGACAGCACATGATTGCGTGCTGCCACCCGCCTGATAAGTGCAGCGACCTGTTTGGTCTGTCTCTGCAAGAGCTGAAGGGTGGCGGTTGCATCGAGTGTGTTGTTAATTAGAAGGCTGAGAATCTTCACTTGAGGCACAATGGGCACTGGATTCCCGTATATGTGCAGTTCAATCGGGGGGTCACTAGGGAGGGGTTTCAGCTGCAGGAGTTCCGATTTATTTGGAGAGCAACGGAGGCCTGTGTTTGCTAAATGAGTGGTCGTGATGTCTATGGCAGATTGCAGGATATCCTGGGCTGTTCCAAGGGATCCTCCCATTGTCCAGGGGGTTATATCATCTGCGTATATGGCTGTGTGGAGCCCTGGGACAGCAGCAAGGGCCTTTGCCAGTGGCGCTAGGGCAATGCTAAATAGTAAAGGTGATAGAACCGCCCCTTTTGGGGTTCCCCGGTTAGGAAGGGAGAAGGGCTGGGAGGCAATATCCCCAAGGTGGAGTTCTGCCGTGCGCCCCTGAAGGAAGGCCCGAATATATTGCCATATGCGGGTGCCACACCCCGTGGTGGCTAATGTCGTGAGGATATGGTCATGGCTTATTGTGTCGAAAGCGTTATGGATATCCAGGGCCAGTATGGCTCGCGTAGAGGCTGTACGACGCTTAGTGCAAAAGATGGACTCTTTAAGCGCGAGAAGTACGTCTTGCGCCGAGATGTTTGGGCGGAAGCCGAATTGAACGTTTGAGAGAAATCCTGTTGTTTCTAGGAACGGTTGCAGGCGATTGAGAATGACATGCTCGAAGAGCTTGCCGACACAGCTCGTTAAGGAGATGGGGCGCAAATTTTGAATAGTGAGGGCTTTGCCCGGTTTGGGTATGAATCGCATGCTGGCATGGGTCCAGGCTGATGGGAGCGTCCCAGCTTGCCAGTGGTTATTAAAGAGCTCAGTGAGTTCCTGGAGGGAGACTTCGTCCAGATTGAGTGGTGCCTTGTACGTTATGCCATCCGGCCCCGGCGCCGTAGAGCGGCGAATACTAAAGAGTGCTCGGCGGACTTCTTTTAAGCTGACGTCGGCATCAAGTTCTGGGTTAGGTGGAGGTAGATTGGGTGGATCTGCCGACTGAAGAGATGTGGGTATATAAGTGTCCCGTAGTTGGCCAATTACGTCGGTGCCCTTTTGTAGCTCTAGTTGTATTAGACGTGACACCCGCTGTGGTGGCTGAGGGGTTAGGGCGCTTGGCGATTGAGCCGGAGGACTCGAGTTCAATTCCGACCGCGGCGGCCGCGTTGCGATGGAAGCGAAACGCAAAAGGCACCCGTCTGCTGTGCGATGTTAGCGCATATTGAAGAACACGAGGTGGCCTAAAATTAATGCGCATCGCTCCCCTATGGCATCCATCACAGCCCATGTGTCAATTTGGAACGTAAAACCCCGCAGTTATTTGAGTAATTAAAGACATTGACTAAGGCAATTGCTGCTATAGTTAAGGTAAGACTAGATTTCAACCAGCCTAAAGAGCAGCTATGTAGGTTTTCGGTCGGGGTACTCGGCAATAGCACTCATGCTATCATGCTCACGCTATCGGCGATAGCATTCATGCTGTCGATCAAACTAGTGAGATATTCGCGGCATACATTTCCCGCTTATGGCATACATAGGCTACGAGGAAGTATTCGATTCAGTATAAACATCAGTGGCTACGCAGATGTTGCGGAACCAAAGTGTCGGGAGAGCATATGTCTCGTAAATTGTTAATTGTGGTGTTCAACAGAACGCTACGGACAATTTGAAATTGGCCTGTTTCGATAGATTACGGCACTCTAACAACAAATAGTCCACTCTCACCGCAAAAGGATGTTTTCCAAGCTAGAAAAGATCCAAAACCTACGCACAAGTGTCGCCATCATTGGCCGATTTCGCAGGCAAAGCGCGTCCGTTACATCGAATTGTGGTCGCGGATCTCAATGTTACATCGCTATTCACTTCACAACGGTGGCGACCAGTCCTGCTCGATGTAGACGTCACAACTTTGAAACGGATAGCGGTAAAATGTCGGAATTCTATTTCCTCAGCCATAATGCGTCTTTTGCTGCCAGAATGAGAAGGGTTCCTGATTACTTTAGACCGCTTCGGGCTCTTTGACGTGCATTGACATCGCACAGCGCACGGGCGTTTTATGCGATAGCGCGTAGAAGCCTCACCAGAGCAAAACGCCGGCGACGACCGTACAGTGTCGTCCAGAAAAGTCCTGATTTGCTGGTGGACAGTGACGTCATAAGAAACGTCACGAGAGTGGAGAAATCCCATTGATTGAAGGGATGTGACGTCACTAGACCAAAGAATGCCCGTTTGCAGGAGGGAAGCGACGTCACTAGACAAGATTCGTGAGTGTGAAGCCTCCGCATGCAGGAATATCTCGACAAGAGAAAGCTGATGGCATTGCCTTGCTAAGTCACTCACAAACTACAAATCATGATCAATGAGTTAGACAGGCGGAGCAGAACGTTGGGACTAAAAATTAACTTGCAGAATACTAAAGTAATGTTCAACAGTCTAGCAAAGCCGCCGCGGTGGCTCAGTGGCTATGGTACTCGGCTGCTGGCCCGAATGACGCGGGTTCGATCCCGGCCGCGGCGGTTGAATTTCTTTGGAGGAGAAATTCCAGGCCCGTGTACTGTGCGATGTCAGTGCACGTTAAAGAACCCCAGGTGGTCGAAACTTCCGGAGCCCTCCACTACGGCGTCTCTCATAGCCTCAGTCGCTTTGGGACGTTAAACCCCATAAACTAAACTAAACTAAACAGTCTAGCAAGGGAACAGCAGTTCGCAAGTGGTAGCGAGGTGCTGGAGTAGTAAGAGACCGCGTGTGCTCTAAATCCGATGACAAAGCCATCATCGCTCTCTTCATATGTCGCGATAAGAAAACGGACTTCATCAAGAAAGCTCGCAAGGCGCGCGTACAGACTACCCAGATTGATTTTCCCCCAGACAAAGCATCACATGTGTATGTGAATGACCATTTAACCTTTGAAAAGAAGAAGCTGTTCTCTAAAGCGCGCGCCCTAAAGAAAGAACATGGCTGGCAGTTTTTGTGGACTGACCACTGCACAATCAGGGAAAGGCAAACTGTCGACAGCACGGTTTATCGCATATCCTCGGAGTCTGACCTAAGTTTCTTCTCTTTTTCTTGACGCCCTTCTTCTATCTACCCATCTTTCCCGGTCACAATGCTCTCTCCTCCTGAGCTGAAAAGTTTACTAGATAAAAATCAACTTTCGCTGATTCATTTCAATGCGCGGAGCCTCCGCAAAAATAACGATGGCATTAGTAACTTTATTGCTTCGCTGCATCACTCGTTTTCTTTCTTTTGCATATCTGAAACTTGGCTCGCAGTTGACTCCAATTTATACGTTTTTCAATCTTATCAAGCTGAATATTGTCATCGCCCTTATAACAGTCATGGTGGCTCTGCCATTTTCATTTAACCACGTGTCACATATACTCGTAGACATGACTTACCAATTAATGCTGTCTACTGCGAAGCTGTCTGGATTGAAACTGATTCATCATTTCCTGGTAATCATAACAATAAACTAGTCATAGGCTGCATTTATCGATCTCATTCATCTTCTGAGTCCGATTTTATTGATTCACTTGATGCAATCCTTCGTAAGCTATCCAGCGAAATAAACAAGTATTAATTATGGGAGACATAAATATCAATCTTCTCGACACCAGCTCCTCAACATACAAAGCTTATACGGATTGTTCTTCTGGCTACGGTTTTGAATGCCTAATTGAGTCTCCTACAAGAATTGCCTCTCATGGCACTAATTCGCTCATCGACCATGGACTTTCAAACTTATCGCTTCCCCTCATTTCGGAAGTAGTAGGCGTCGAAATTACTGACCATTTTCCTATTTTCGCATCCATTAACTCCACAGCATCCTACCCCAACCCTTCGTACTTTACGTCTGTATTTAATGACACAACTTTTATTGAATCGCTATCTGCTACCGATTGGTCAGTTGTTTACAACCTTCGCGACCATGTGCTGGCACTTGAGTACTTTTGCACGTCTTTCCTTCAGGCCGTTTCCTCTAGGACTTCTACTGTCAAATGTAAAAAGAAATACAAATTCGCATTTAACCCTTGGATGACTAGTGCACTTCTGGAGAGCATTCGCAAAGAAAATAATCTGTATAAAAAAAATTAAAAAACAGCCTTTTAACCTTACGCTTGCAGCCCGCTATAGAAAATACCGCAACATTTTGAGTTCTCTATTAAGCCTTGCAAAAAAACGTTCTTATGAGCGAGCGTTCATCTCAAACAAAAATGATTCCAAGAAACAGTGGAAACTATTCAACGAATTTTTAAACACGCGTTCTCTGAAAGGCCATATATCTAAAATTACTTTCAATGGCATATCATACAACCAACCTAAAGATATTGCTAATGCCTTCTGCAATCACTTTTTATCATTCTACAATCATCCACACCCCACTTCAGAGATAAGCGTGCCCCGCACACCGCATTCATTCTATCTCTTTCAGTTACCCCTGAAGAAGTACACCGCACTATTTCCGAACTAAAAAATACGAGCCCTGGCTTGAACGGCATTTATGTGCGCCATTTGAAATTAGCAGCTCCTCTTCTATCTAATGTAATCAGCTATATAATCAACCTGGTCTTCAAGACTGGAATTTTTCCTGATATTCTCAAAAAAGCAAAAATCATTCCAGTGTTTAAAAAAGGTGACAAAGAGCTTGTAAATAATTATCGACCCATCTCTATACTCTCATCGCTTAGTAAAGTTAATGAAAAGTTGTTTACCCTAAGAATAAATAATTACTTAAGTAAGTTTAACTTACTAAAAAATTGTCAATTCGGTTTTCGATCGCTAATTTCTACCAATCTGGCGTTGCTTTGCCTAACTGACTATATTAAACGATCACTGGACAGTGGTAAACGTGTTGGCTCTGTATTTTTAGACTTTACTAAAGCTTTCGATACGATTAATCACAATATTCTATTTACCAAACTTGAAGATTATGGCCTAACTGGTCCCGCCCTAGCCTTTTTAAAAACTTATTTATTAGATAGACATAACGTGGTGTTCGTGGCTAATGCATTTTCTGATTTTAAGGTTACTAACATAGGCGTCCCTCAGGGATCGATTCTTCCTGACGCACTTGCTGACACCCACTGTGTATTATACGCGGACGACACTACAATTTCGTCTTTTTATCAATCTATAATCTCGCTATCTGCCAAATTAAATGCATCTTTGGTTAGCATTATGTCCTGGTGCCATGATAATCACCTAATTATAAACCCTGTGAAAACTAAGTTTATGCTTCTTCGAACTAAACAAAAAATCACAACACACTTGCCTTCATTATCGCTTGGTCATACTTCTATTTCCCCTTGCGACAACATGGCTTTCCTGGGTATTCAACTCGATTCTCAACTGAAATTTCATCATCATTTGGGCCATGTGAAGAAAAAAACTGCATTTGGAATTCGTGCATTAATAAAGGCTCGTCATTTTTTTCCATCATCAGCACTCTTATCACTTTACTTTGCTTGTATTCACGCTCACATTAATTACGGCATTGTAGTATGGGGGAACACTTACAACTGTCATTTGCACTCTATCCAGCACATTCAAAATCAGGCTATTCGTATCATTACCCGCAGTTCACACCTTGTTACTGCTAGCCCTTTGCTTCGTCAGTATAATATTTTATCTGTTAGAAATTTATTTTATTACAACCTAGCCATCATATTTTTTATATTAATTAACAACGCACTTTCTTTTGAATTTATTGACAAATGTTTTTTGAAAAATTGTAACCCTACGTTACGAGATTTGCAGGTCAAAAAAATTTCTTGCTTCCCCAAGTTTTTACTAATTATGGAAAACGTCATTCTCATTTGGCATGCATTTCCCTGTGGAATAAATTTCCCCTGAGTTTAAAATCGGCTATGTCTTTGTCTATGTTTAAATCGAATTTAAAAAGTTTTCTTTTGCAGCAAAATGTGAAGTGAACTGCTTCTATTCGCTTTAGAAAATTCTTGTCCTTAATTATTTGCTAGAAATTTCTACCTTGTTTTTGTTTCTTGACAACTGTATCCTTGTATTCTCAATTGTTTCTTTATATGTCTTTTCACAACGCTGTATTTTGTACAATATTATTTATAGTGGGTTGTTATTCTTGTTTTGCTTGTCTGTTTGTTGTTGCCCTGCTAATCTAATTCATTCTCATTATATAAATGTTACTTATTTAAAATACCATTGTTATTACTGCTAATTGTAAATGTCTGTGATGCTGCTTGTTTTTCATTCAATTTAGTATTAATCTACCGGGGGTCCCGTGACACTCGCTTGACTTTGGGACCCTTGCCTGTATACTGAATTTATTCAACCAATTTGTACACAATAAATTCTTATCTTAAAAAAAAATATGTCTACTTGGGGCAGGCATATTGACCACTGAACCAGATCATGAGAGGGAAATAACTAGAAGAGTAAGAAGAGTGTGGAGCGCATATTGCAGGTTTTGTAAGGTAATGAATGGCAGTTTCCCATTATCCCCCAAGCGAAAAGTATACAACAGCTGTATCTTACCGGTACTCACCTATTGGCCAGAAACGTGGAGGCTAACAAAGAGTGTTCAGTTTAAGTTAAGGACAACGCAGCGAGCTGTGGAAACAAAAATTGTTGGTGTAACGCTAAGAGATCGGAAGCAGTCGGAGTGGGTGAGGGAACAAACGCGGGTTAATGACATCCTTCTCTAAATCAAGAGGAAGAAGTGGGCTTGGGCAGGGCATGTAATGAGAAGGCAAGATAACCGCTGGTCCTTAAGGGTAACGGAGTGTATTCCAAGAGAAGGAAAGCGTGGTAAGGGGCGGCAGAAAGTTAGGTGGGTGGATCAGATTAAGAATTTTGCGTGGATACGGTGGCCGCAACCGGCAAAGGACAGGGTTAATTGGAGAGACATAGGAAAGGCCTTTGCCCTACAGTGGGCGTAGTCAGGCTGATGATGATGATGATGGTTTCCTTGATTTCTGTATTCAGGCTCCATCGATATGCGGCAGTCGCACCCGGGATCGACCTCATGACCCAAGGATCAGACATGGCAGCAATTGAGTTACTTTAATAAAATTACAGTAATAAATTGCTTTTTTCGGTATGTATGATGAAATGGAGGGATTTTCTATTTGTTTGCCTGTTCGCGGCGAGAAGTTTACACTATGTATTCATTCAATATGGCTTAAGTTTACGACTTTTGCCCTTCAGAGGACCCCCTTCCAGCCAATGGAATCGGCCGATTCACATGAACCTGCTAGAGTGAGTAACGTGACAATGCAGCGAAGGGGCTATCCCCTTTCATCTGCCAATCCCAGCATTGTTACGGTAGCAGGTTCATGAGAAACTGCCGACTCCATTGGCTGGAAAGGAGTCATCTTACGGGGAAAATCCGCTTTTTCTTGAATTTTTTCCGACTAAAGCTCTGCCGAACTGATAATTAGTCTTCTTTAGAGGCTTCAAACGGCGAAAACAGCTCTCGGTAGCGAGGCGTTGGATTCACCAAAGTTTCTTTCCTGAGGGGTGTGAGAGCGACTTCTTTGGCCTTGCATCATGTTTTCTTCATTTTGTTTACATTGTCCTATTCTTCATCCAGGTTGTTTCTAATCTGAGATCCAGGAAGAATGTCAGAGTATACATCACAGGTGAAGTCAGCAACGCTGAAAATCATTTAGCGACAACAGGCAGAACTATATTCAGCAGAACTGCGACTGACCAAATCTTACTTCTACAAAAGATGGAACGTCTGACAGTGAAGCGAGAGGGTACCACGTGATCGCATAATGAGACTCATTTATATGACGCATGAACTAATTCAATATTTTATACGTGCAGTGTTAGCACAAAACTTTATTCCGCAAAATGGGACGGGGTTTAGGGGTTGGGGTCTTGAGCAGTAGGTGGTGTTCCTAGGTACAGGATCCCATTGGTTCTTGCTGCCTCCTCGGTCCGCTCAACCAGCAATAAAAAAAAATGTGATGTTGGTCGGAAGACGGAAGGTGGGCGTTGGAGTTAAAAAAAGGAACATCATTTGCTGAAGAGCATAGGTCTTTGTCGTCGTTGTGCCTCTCTTTGTAAGGGTGGGCGTTTTGAGAGATCCCATGAAGGTGAACCCGCCGCGCGCAGTGGTGGCTCAGTGGTTAGCGCTTTCGACTACTGAACCGGAGTTCCCGGGTTTGAACCCTACCGCAGCCGACACATTTCTGTCTTTCTTTTTTTCCTTGTGGTATGGTTCAGGTATCCATCGAGTTGTGGGACAGTTACTGCGCCATTTACTTTCCCCAAAAACCATTTTTCTTTTTCCCAGGAAGGTGAGGAAATGGAAGTTTGGAGCGATACATTTTAAATAGCGTTGCAGAGCTTCGCAGCAATGGTCGTTAGCAGAAACCTTTAGAGGTTGTTGCGCTGACATCGATGTACACGTAATGATGGCTGTGTCCATCATTAGGCCTCTATGAAAAAAAAACGTAGAAAAAAAAGCATATCTACGCAGCTGCACAAAATTTCAAAATGACACACAGCTGCCGGGCGGATGGAGTATGCCTCGCTGTCAAACTTTTCAAGCCATTTTACGAAGATGGAACGTCACATGGGACGTGCGCGCATCAGCAGTTAGCGTCGAGGTATCTATGACATGCCGAACTGCTTGGCTTGCTCGCAGGGCTTCGACAAGCGCGGCATCTAAAGGGCGGAAAGAAGGGATTTCTTAGATTTCTTCCACGGACACCATTGTCCTGACGATTAGGAGGAAATGTTCGAACCCTGTCTACGCACTGACGACCATTGAAGCGGAGCTCATATCCTTCGCTGCGTCAGATGCGTTTGAGAAAATATATTGTTTGACCCATATATGTACAGGAAGCATAAGAGAGATAATAAGCAGTCTGCTACAGACTACTGAATTTCCTTTTAAGTTTTATGTATACTTCAAAACGAGTGCAAATTTTATGGGATCAGAATGCTTTCGCGTGGTGTATTGTGAGCTCGATTGATGATTCGCTTTCGTACAGCAGGGCACCGTCCTTGTTGGAACGTATGTAACAGGAACAGGCGGGCTAAGTGCTTGTTCGAGCTAGAATGCATAAAGGAACAGTGCAAATGAAAAGAGGGACGTAAGAAGGAAACAAAACAGGACAGTGCGCGGAACTTCAACGGAGTTTTATTTCAGAGAAACGTCACATTTATACAAGTCTGGTAATCGCACCTGAAAGAATGACGAACAATACATCACGTCACTCTGGTATGTTGGCGTACGGGGCGTAAATTGCCGTCCAGATAGGTGAAATGTTTTTAATGCGTAACCATTACTTGCCTCATGCGTGGCCTGGACCGAAAGTGTCCACCGGAAGTGCCCACTTTCGGTAGACAGCTGCTCGAGCTTACACAAGTTACTCGGGCAAGCTCGGGTAGTAACTCGGCTAAGCTTGGGTAAGTTCGGAGGAGCGTCGCGCCAGCTGCGCGAGAGGTTGCTCGGGAAGAGCAACATGGGTCGCAGAATCCCTACCGGTGGCTGTGATAGATACACCCACCTGCCAGTGCAGTGGCGCATCGCTTAACAACCAGTGCGCGAATGCGAAGTGGTATGAGGACTCTCCGCCACCTATGAATGTTAAGTATCGAATGATCAGTCCTGCATATATGGGCATTAACCCACGGAGCTCCGAATGGTGTGCTATGGATGTTTTGGCATGCAGAGCACGTCAGGAGACTTTAAGCACCTCCGGTAGTTTTGTGGTCAGCATGACTGTTGTTTTCGTTACTCAGCCGCCAATTTCTTTCTTTATGCAATAAATACTCCTCGTAAATCTCTATGCTGCGTTGGGATGCAAACTTTTTGCAAGATTCGCGTGTTGCGAAGCCGAGGCGTGCAGTTACGGCAGCGGCGACAATGGCCTACCAGATGCACATCTTGTGCCAATGTGTGTACTACTGCGTGATGCTCCTGTAGTCCTACGCTCATGCGACGTTCGGACTGTCCTATGTAGCATTTGCCACGGTAAACTACCCCACTTTTGCACGGGACAAACCTGTCCACGTGCTTAATGCTGCGACCCTTCTTTTTATCTTCCTTGCATCATATCTACCTGGTCGTACGCTCGATCCTCAGTATTCCAGAGCACCTTGCTGGAGCCCTACGAGGCATATAATACTGATCCTGTGTTGCTGCTCATCGAACTTTATTTGTGGCTGGCTCGGTGTTGTCGGATGACCTATTCTAGTTAGCGATAATGTGTTGAATCAACGAAGATGTAAACAAAAATCTGTCTTGGACAATAAGTTTTCAGGATTTGAATCTAAATCCCGCAGTGAAGTAAGATTTTCTGTTTGTGGAGCATAAGAGACTTGCTCCGTATCGCCGATTAGAACACGCCGTAATTGATATTCCTGCTTCTGCGACAAAACGGGCAGAAGAGCATCAATTACGACTATATCTCTGTGTTCTCCTACATCACACAGCTATCGTCACTCGCGGCGCGACGACATCATCAGCACTTATCGCGACCTGGCTTGAAATGCATGCTTCAGTTAGCAGCATCGCACTTAGCAGCAGGGATTGTAGCCGCAACTTTGCGCGATTTCCGTCGTTTTGCGACGGAATCGCGCGTCGGTGCCGTCGCAAACCCTTTGCGGCAGAATTCCAACGAGTTGATCGCAATGCTGCACCGTCGGTGAATTATCGATGCGATCGCTGCGAACGGCCCAACCAAGGAGTAAGGAAAACTCAGGAGAGGCCCTCGCTATCCCAGCTGCACGGCAAAAATTTTGCCGGAATTCACGCGCTTTCTCAAGGGCTACTTGGAGTCTTTGGCCGAAGGCGCAGCCAATAATAGCGCCGGCCGCAGCGTCGTAGTCTGCTGCAATGCCTGCTGCGCATGGACAGGGGGAGCCGGCTTCAAAAAATGTGACCTAACCGCCTCTCCCGGGCGCAGCCGTCAACCAAAAGGATTTCAAGGGTGATAGGCTGCTCGGAGTTGCGTATCTGTTGACAAGCGCAAAAACGCTGAAATGTTTCATCGAACGTAAAGATGCAAGACAGCTCAGTGGAATTAGGCACGATTATAAAATAAACGTATAATAAGGTGTTTAACATTTATATTTGCCAAAGCCTTTCTTGCCCATGAAAGCTAGCCGCTCGCGCCG